>NC_090272.1:211944129-212273817 GCF_040414725.1 Anabrus simplex
ACGGAAAAATTCCAAGATGTTCAAATTTTTCACTTTTTACCCCCCAAAGATATCGAAATATGGAGGCAATTTTAATGAATGTGCAGACATTCCTTTTGAGCTATTTTTTGGCTAAACGGTAAGTCGTATCACAAAACGGATGGCACAATGTCCCTTCAATTCGGAGTGATCTACAACTTTGGTCCTGTGACATTTTGTCGTATCTCTCTCCCTTATACGTTAAATTTGGCCGTATTTCTGGATTGTTCGTAAATTTGGTGATTTTTACAAGTATATTTCATTGTTTGACACACTTATAAGAATGATAGGATCATCACGTTGTGTGCGCACATTGGCACGATTAAGGGACATGTGTGTACCAAATTTCATGATTCCAGCTTATACATAAGTAGGCAAAAAGTAATGTAAAATGTTAAAAATGCACCCAAATTTCACCCTATTCAAAATTTGATATCAATTTACCCCCTTAATATGGGAGATACGATTAAATGGTTTAGAAACAAACATGTAGAGCGATAAATGAGGCGTCGGATGGCGCAAACCGTTTCTTAATATCATAAACCGTTTAGGAGATATGAATCTCGAAGTGGAAGTCTGCACTTTTCAACGTGCTCATGCTTATCTGTCATCTATATATATAAAAGCAAGTCGGGCTGGAGCGATGTATATATAAATATTTAAAAATGAAAAAAGACGTGAATTAATGAGGCACTTCCATAAATCTCAGAAATTTGAAACTTGGTACGGAGGAAACTGATGACCCCAGGATCCCTAGAAAAATCGGAAATTCTCAAAATTCCCTGAAGGGGGCACGCTGGGGGGGCTCAAATTTTGGGCTCAGCATAAGAACACAGTCGTATAGTATATCCAAAACGATAACCTATAGGTTTCGTGGGCTTAAAAATTTTCGAGAATTTCCTCATTTTTATCCCCTATCCCCCCAAATCAAAATGGCGGCACAACCTGCCAGACGAAGTAGACAATTGAAATTTGGTGAAATTATAGCTTTTGGTCCCTAACCGACGGGAAAATTCCAAGATGTTCAAATTTTTCACTTTTTACCCCCCAAAGATATCGAAATATATAGGCAATTTTAATGACTGTGCAGACATTCCTTTTGAGCTATTTTTTGGCTAAACGGTAAGTCGTATCACAAAACGGATGGCAAAATGTCTCTTCAATTCGGAGTGATCTACAACTTTGGTCCTGTGACATTTTGTCGTATCTCTCTCTCTTATACGTTAAATTTGGCCGTATTTCTGGATTGTTCGTAAATTTGGTGATTTTTACAAGTATATTTCATTGTTTGACACACTTATAAGAATGATAGGATCATCACGTTGTGTGCGCACATTGGCACGATTAAGGGACATGTGTGTACCAAATTTCATGATTCTAGCTTATACATAAGTAGGCAAAAAGTAATGTAAAATGTTAAAAATGCACCCAAATTTCACCCTATTCAAAATTTGATTTCAATTTACCCCCTTAATATGGGAGATACGAGGAAATGGTTTACAAACAAATATGTAGAGCGATAAATGAGACGTCTGATGGCGCAAACCGTTTCTTAATATCATAAACCGTTTAGGAGATATGAATCTCGAAGTGGAAGTCTGCACTTTTCAACGTGCTCATGCTTATCCGTCATCTATATATATAAAAGCAAGTCGGGCTGGAGCGATGTATATATAAATATTTAAAAATGAAAAAAGACGTGAATTAATGAGGCACTTCCAGAAATCTCAGAAATTTGAAACTTTGTACGGAGGAAACTGATGACCCCAGGATCCCTAGAAAAATCGGAAATTCTCAAAATTCCCTGAAGGGGGCACGCTGGGGGGGCTCAAATTTTGGGCTCAGCATAAGAACACAGTCGTATAGTATATCCAAAACGATAACCTATAGGTTTCGTGGGCTTAAAAATTTTCGAGAATTTCCTCATTTTTATCCCCTATCCCCCCAAATCAAAAAGGCGGCACAACCCGCCAGACGAAGTAGACAATTGAAATTTGGTGAAATTATAGATTTTGGTCCCTAACCGACGGAAAAATTCCAAGATGTTCAAATTTTTCACTTTTTACCCCCCAAAGATATCGAAATATGGAGGCAATTTTAATGACTGTGCAGACATTCCTTTTGAGCTATTTTTTGGCTAAACGGTAAGTCGTATCACAAAACGGATGGCAAAATGTCTCTTCAATTCGGAGTGATCTACAACTTTGGTCCTGTGACATTTTGTCGTATCTCTCTCTCTTATACGTTAAATTTGGCCGTATTTCTGGATTGTTCGTAAATTTGGTGATTTTTACAAGTATATTTCATTGTTTGACACACTTATAAGAATGATAGGATCATCACGTTGTGTGCGCACATTGGCACGATTAAGGGACATGTGTGTACCAAATTTCATGATTCTAGCTTATACATAAGTAGGCAAAAAGTAATGTAAAATGTTAAAAATGCACCCAAATTTCACCCTATTCAAAATTTGATTTCAATTTACCCCCTTAATATGGGAGATACGAGGAAATGGTTTACAAACAAATATGTAGAGCGATAAATGAGACGTCTGATGGCGCAAACCGTTTCTTAATATCATAAACCGTTTAGGAGATATGAATCTCGAAGTGGAAGTCTGCACTTTTCAACGTGCTCATGCTTATCCGTCATCTATATATATAAAAGCAAGTCGGGCTGGAGCGATGTATATATAAATATTTAAAAATGAAAAAAGACGTGAATTAATGAGGCACTTCCAGAAATCTCAGAAATTTGAAACTTTGTACGGAGGAAACTGATGACCCCAGGATCCCTAGAAAAATCGGAAATTCTCAAAATTCCCTGAAGGGGGCACGCTGGGGGGGCTCAAATTTTGGGCTCAGCATAAGAACACAGTCGTATAGTATATCCAAAACGATAACCTATAGGTTTCGTGGGCTTAAAAATTTTCGAGAATTTCCTCATTTTTATCCCCTATCCCCCCAAATCAAAAAGGCGGCACAACCCGCCAGACGAAGTAGACAATTGAAATTTGGTGAAATTATAGATTTTGGTCCCTAACCGACGGAAAAATTCCAAGATGTTCAAATTTTTCACTTTTTACCCCCCAAAGATATCGAAATATGGAGGCAATTTTAATGAATGTGCAGACATTCCTTTTGAGCTACTTTTTGGCTAAACGGTAAGTCGTATCACAAAACGGATGGCACAATGTCCCTTCAATTCGGAGTGATCTACAACTTTGGTCCTGTGACATTTTGTCGTATCTCTCTCCCTTATACGTTAAATTTGGCCGTATTTCTGGATTGTTCGTAAATTTGGTGATTTTTACAAGTATATTTCATTGTTTGACACACTTATGAGAATGATAGGATCATCACGTTGTGTGCGCACATTGGCACGATTAAGGGACATGTGTGTACCAAATTTCATGATTCTAGCTTATACATAAGTAGGCAAAAAGTAATGTAAAATGTTAAAAATGCACCCAAATTTCACCCTATTCAAAATTTGATTTCAATTTACCCCCTTAATATGGGAGATACGAGGAAATGGTTTACAAACAAATATGTAGAGCGATAAATGAGACGTCTGATGGCGCAAACCGTTTCTTAATATCATAAACCGTTTAGGAGATATGAATCTCGAAGTGGAAGTCTGCACTTTTCAACGTGCTCATGCTTATCCGTCATCTATATATATAAAAGCAAGTCGGGCTGGAGCGATGTATATATAAATATTTAAAAATGAAAAAAGACGTGAATTAATGAGGCACTTCCAGAAATCTCAGAAATTTGAAACTTTGTACGGAGGAAACTGATGACCCCAGGATCCCTAGAAAAATCGGAAATTCTCAAAATTCCCTGAAGGGGGCACGCTGGGGGGGCTCAAATTTTGGGCTCAGCATAAGAACACAGTCGTATAGTATATCCAAAACGATAACCTATAGGTTTCGTGGGCTTAAAAATTTTCGAGAATTTCCTCATTTTTATCCCCTATCCCCCCAAATCAAAAAGGCGGCACAACCCGCCAGACGAAGTAGACAATTGAAATTTGGTGAAATTATAGATTTTGGTCCCTAACCGACGGAAAAATTCCAAGATGTTCAAATTTTTCACTTTTTACCCCCCAAAGATATCGAAATATGGAGGCAATTTTAATGAATGTGCAGACATTCCTTCTGAGCTACTTTTTGGCTAAACGGTAAGTCGTATCACAAAACGGATGGCACAATGTCCCTTCAATTCGGAGTGATCTACAACTTTGGTCCTGTGACATTTTGTCGTATCTCTCTCCCTTATACGTTAAATTTGGCCGTATTTCTGGATTGTTCGTAAATTTGGTGATTTTTACAAGTATATTTCATTGTTTGACACACTTATAAGAATGATAGGATCATCACGTTGTGTGCGCACATTGGCACGATTAAGGGACATGTGTGTACCAAATTTCATGATTCTAGCTTATACATAAGTAGGCATAAAGTAATGTAAAATGTTAAAAATGCACCCAAATTTCACCCTATTCAAAATTTGATCTCAATTTACCCCCTTAATATGGGAGATACGAGGAAATGGTTTAGAAACAAACATGTAGAGCGATAAATGGGGCGTCTGATGGCGCAAACCGTTTCTTAATATCATAAACCGTTTAGGAGATATGAATCTCAAAGTGGAAGTCTGCACTTTTCAACGTGCTCATGCTTATCTGTCATCTATATATATAAAAGCAAGTCGGGCTGGAGCGATGTATATATAAATATTTAAAAATGAAAAAAGACGTGAATTAATGAGGCACTTCCATAAATCTCAGAAATTTGAAACTTGGTACGGAGGAAACTGATGACCCCAGGATCCCTAGAAAAATCGGAAATTCTCAAAATTCCCTGAAGGGGGCACGCTGGGGGGGCTCAAATTTTGGGCTCAGCATAAGAACACAGTCGTATAGTATATCCAAAACGATAACCTATAGGTTTCGTGGGCTTAAAAATTTTCGAGAATTTCCTCATTTTTATCCCCTATCCCCCCAAATCAAAATGGCGGCACAACCTGCCAGACGAAGTAGACAATTGAAATTTGGTGAAATTATAGCTTTTGGTCCCTAACCGACGGGAAAATTCCAAGATGTTCAAATTTTTCACTTTTTACCCCCCAAAGATATCGAAATATATAGGCAATTTTAATGACTGTGCAGACATTCCTTTTGAGCTATTTTTTGGCTAAACGGTAAGTCGTATCACAAAACGGATGGCAAAATGTCTCTTCAATTCGGAGTGATCTACAACTTTGGTCCTGTGACATTTTGTCGTATCTCTCTCTCTTATACGTTAAATTTGGCCGTATTTCTGGATTGTTCGTAAATTTGGTGATTTTTACAAGTATATTTCATTGTTTGACACACTTATAAGAATGATAGGATCATCACGTTGTGTGCGCACATTGGCACGATTAAGGGACATGTGTGTACCAAATTTCATGATTCTAGCTTATACATAAGTAGGCAAAAAGTAATGTAAAATGTTAAAAATGCACCCAAATTTCACCCTATTCAAAATTTGATTTCAATTTACCCCCTTAATATGGGAGATACGAGGAAATGGTTTACAAACAAATATGTAGAGCGATAAATGAGACGTCTGATGGCGCAAACCGTTTCTTAATATCATAAACCGTTTAGGAGATATGAATCTCGAAGTGGAAGTCTGCACTTTTCAACGTGCTCATGATTATCCGTCATCTATATATATAAAAGCAAGTCGGGCTGGAGCGATGTATATATAAATATTTAAAAATGAAAAAAGACGTGAATTAATGAGGCACTTCCAGAAATCTCAGAAATTTGAAACTTTGTACGGAGGAAACTGATGACCCCAGGATCCCTAGAAAAATCGGAAATTCTCAAAATTCCCTGAAGGGGGCACGCTGGGGGGGCTCAAATTTTGGGCTCAGCATAAGAACACAGTCGTATAGTATATCCAAAACGATAACCTATAGGTTTCGTGGGCTTAAAAATTTTCGAGAATTTCCTCATTTTTATCCCCTATCCCCCCAAATCAAAAAGGCGGCACAACCCGCCAGACGAAGTAGACAATTGAAATTTGGTGAAATTATAGATTTTGGTCCCTAACCGACGGAAAAATTCCAAGATGTTCAAATTTTTCACTTTTTACCCCCCAAAGATATCGAAATATGGAGGCAATTTTAATGAATGTGCAGACATTCCTTTTGAGCTACTTTTTGGCTAAACGGTAAGTCGTATCACAAAACGGATGGCACAATGTCCCTTCAATTCGGAGTGATCTACAACTTTGGTCCTGTGACATTTTGTCGTATCTCTCTCCCTTATACGTTAAATTTGGCCGTATTTCTGGATTGTTCGTAAATTTGGTGATTTTTACAAGTATATTTCATTGTTTGACACACTTATAAGAATGATAGGATCATCACGTTGTGTGCGCACATTGGCACGATTAAGGGACATGTGTGTACCAAATTTCATGATTCTAGCTTATACATAAGTAGGCAAAAAGTAATGTAAAATGTTAAAAATGCACCCAAATTTCACCCTATTCAAAATTTGATTTCAATTTACCCCCTTAATATGGGAGATACGAGGAAATGGTTTACCAACAAATATGTAGAGCGATAAATGAGACGTCTGATGGCGCAAACCGTTTCTTAATATCATAAACCGTTTAGGAGATATGAATCTCGAAGTGGAAGTCTGCACTTTTCAACGTGCTCATGCTTATCCGTCATCTATATATATAAAAGCAAGTCGGGCTGGAGCGATGTATATATAAATATTTAAAAATGAAAAAAGACGTGAATTAATGAGGCACTTCCAGAAATCTCAGAAATTTGAAACTTTGTACGGAGGAAACTGATGACCCCAGGATCCCTAGAAAAATCGGAAATTCTCAAAATTCCCTGAAGGGGGCACGCTGGGGGGGCTCAAATTTTGGGCTCAGCATAAGAACACAGTCGTATAGTATATCCAAAACGATAACCTATAGGTTTCGTGGGCTTAAAAATTTTCGAGAATTTCCTCATTTTTATCCCCTATCCCCCCAAATCAAAAAGGCGGCACAACCCGCCAGACGAAGTAGACAATTGAAATTTGGTGAAATTATAGATTTTGGTCCCTAACCGACGGAAAAATTCCAAGATGTTCAAATTTTTCACTTTTTACCCCCCAAAGATATCGAAATATGGAGGCAATTTTAATGAATGTGCAGACATTCCTTCTGAGCTACTTTTTGGCTAAACGGTAAGTCGTATCACAAAACGGATGGCACAATGTCCCTTCAATTCGGAGTGATCTACAACTTTGGTCCTGTGACATTTTGTCGTATCTCTCTCCCTTATACGTTAAATTTGGCCGTATTTCTGGATTGTTCGTAAATTTGGTGATTTTTACAAGTATATTTCATTGTTTGACACACTTATAAGAATGATAGGATCATCACGTTGTGTGCGCACATTGGCACGATTAAGGGACATGTGTGTACCAAATTTCATGATTCTAGCTTATACATAAGTAGGCATAAAGTAATGTAAAATGTTAAAAATGCACCCAAATTTCACCCTATTCAAAATTTGATCTCAATTTACCCCCTTAATATGGGAGATACGAGGAAATGGTTTAGAAACAAACATGTAGAGCGATAAATGGGGCGTCTGATGGCGCAAACCGTTTCTTAATATCATAAACCGTTTAGGAGATATGAATCTCAAAGTGGAAGTCTGCACTTTTCAACGTGCTCATGCTTATCTGTCATCTATATATATAAAAGCAAGTCGGGCTGGAGCGATGTATATATAAATATTTAAAAATGAAAAAAGACGTGAATTAATGAGGCACTTCCATAAATCTCAGAAATTTGAAACTTGGTACGGAGGAAACTGATGACCCCAGGATCCCTAGAAAAATCGGAAATTCTCAAAATTCCCTGAAGGGGGCACGCTGGGGGGGCTCAAATTTTGGGCTCAGCATAAGAACACAGTCGTATAGTATATCCAAAACGATAACCTATAGGTTTCGTGGGCTTAAAAATTTTCGAGAATTTCCTCAATTTTATCCCCTATCCCCCCAAATCAAAAAGGCGGCACAACCTGCCAGACGAAGTAGACAATTGAAATTTGGTGAAATTATAGATTTTGGTCCCTAACCGACGGAAAAATTCCAAGATGTTCAAATTTTTCACTTTTTACCCCCCAAAGATATCGAAATATGGAGGCAATTTTAATGAATGTGCAGACATTCCTTTTGAGCTATTTTTTGGCTAAACGGTAAGTCGTATCACAAAACGGATGGCACAATGTCCCTTCAATTCGGAGTGATCTACAACTTTGGTCCTGTGACATTTTGTCGTATCTCTCTCCCTTATACGTTAAATTTGGCCGTATTTCTGGATTGTTCGTAAATTTGGTGATTTTTACAAGTATATTTCATTGTTTGACACACTTATAAGAATGATAGGATCATCACGTTGTGTGCGCACATTGGCACGATTAAGGGACATGTGTGTACCAAATTTCATGATTCTAGCTTATACATAAGTAGGCAAAAAGTAATGTAAAATGTTAAAAATGCACCCAAATTTCACCCTATTCAAAATTTGATATCAATTTACCCCCTTAATATGGAAGATACGATTAAATGGTTTAGAAACAAACATGTAGAGCGATAAATGAGGCGTCGGATGGCGCAAACCGTTTCTTAATATCATAAACCGTTTAGGAGATATGAATCTCGAAGTGGAAGTCTGCACTTTTCAACGTGCTCATGCTTATCTGTCATCTATATATATAAAAGCAAGTCGGGCTGGAGCGATGTATATATAAATATTTAAAAATGAAAAAAGACGTGAATTAATGAGGCACTTCCATAAATCTCAGAAATTTGAAACTTGGTACGGAGGAAACTGATGACCCCAGGATCCCTAGAAAAATCGGAAATTCTCAAAATTCCCTGAAGGGGGCACGCTGGGGGGGCTCAAATTTTGGGCTCAGCATAAGAACACAGTCGTATAGTATATCCAAAACGATAACCTATAGGTTTCGTGGGCTTAAAAATTTTCGAGAATTTCCTCAATTTTATCCCCTATCCCCCCAAATCAAAAAGGCGGCACAACCTGCCAGACGAAGTAGACAATTGAAATTTGGTGAAATTATAGATTTTGGTCCCTAACCGACGGAAAAATTCCAAGATGTTCAAATTTTTCACTTTTTACCCCCCAAAGATATCGAAATATGGAGGCAATTTTAATGAATGTGCAGACATTCCTTTTGAGCTATTTTTTGGCTAAACGGTAAGTCGTATCACAAAACGGATGGCACAATGTCCCTTCAATTCGGAGTGATCTACAACTTTGGTCCTGTGACATTTTGTCGTATCTCTCTCCCTTATACGTTAAATTTGGCCGTATTTCTGGATTGTTCGTAAATTTGGTGATTTTTACAAGTATATTTCATTGTTTGACACACTTATAAGAATGATAGGATCATCACGTTGTGTGCGCACATTGGCACGATTAAGGGACATGTGTGTACCAAATTTCATGATTCTAGCTTATACATAAGTAGGCAAAAAGTAATGTAAAATGTTAAAAATGCACCCAAATTTCACCCTATTCAAAATTTGATATCAATTTACCCCCTTAATATGGAAGATACGATTAAATGGTTTAGAAACAAACATGTAGAGCGATAAATGAGGCGTCGGATGGCGCAAACCGTTTCTTAATATCATAAACCGTTTAGGAGATATGAATCTCGAAGTGGAAGTCTGCACTTTTCAACGTGCTCATGCTTATCTGTCATCTATATATATAAAAGCAAGTCGGGCTGGAGCGATGTATATATAAATATTTAAAAATGAAAAAAGACGTGAATTAATGAGGCACTTCCATAAATCTCAGAAATTTGAAACTTGGTACGGAGGAAACTGATGACCCCAGGATCCCTAGAAAAATCGGAAATTCTCAAAATTCCCTGAAGGGGGCACGCTGGGGGGGCTCAAATTTTGGGCTCAGCATAAGAACACAGTCGTATAGTATATCCAAAACGATAACCTATAGGTTTCGTGGGCTTAAAAATTTTCGAGAATTTCCTCATTTTTATCCCCTATCCCCCCAAATCAAAAAGGCGGCACAACCCGCCAGACGAAGTAGACAATTGAAATTTGGTGAAATTATAGATTTTGGTCCCTAACCGACGGAAAAATTCCAAGATGTTCAAATTTTTCACTTTTTACCCCCCAAAGATATCGAAATATGGAGGCAATTTTAATGAATGTGCAGACATTCCTTTTGAGCTACTTTTTGGCTAAACGGTAAGTCGTATCACAAAACGGATGGCACAATGTCCCTTCAATTCGGAGTGATCTACAACTTTGGTCCTGTGACATTTTGTCGTATCTCTCTCCCTTATACGTTAAATTTGGCCGTATTTCTGGATTGTTCGTAAATTTGGTGATTTTTACAAGTATATTTCATTGTTTGACACACTTATAAGAATGATAGGATCATCACGTTGTGTGCGCGCATTGGCACGATTAAGGGACATATGTGTATCAAATTTCATGATTCTAGCTTATACATAAGTAGGCAAAAAGTAATGTAAAATGTTAAAAATGCACCCAAATTTCACCCTATTCAAAATTTGATCTCAATTTACCCCCTTAATATAGGAGATACGATTAAATGGTTTAGAAACAAACATGTAGAGCGATAAATGAGGCGTCGGATGGCGCAAACCGTTTCTTAATATCATAAACCGTTTAGGAGATATGAATCTCGAAGTGGAAGTCTGCACTTTTCAACGTGCTCATGCTTATCTGTCATCTATCTATATATATAAAAGCAAGTCGGGCTGGAGCGATGTATATATAAATATTTAAAAATGAAAAAAGACGTGAATTAATGAGGCACTTCCATAAATCTCAGAAATTTGAAACTTGGTACGGAGGAAACTGATGACCCCAGGATCCCTAGAAAAATCGGAAATTCTCAAAATTCCCTGAAGGGGGCACGCTGGGGGGGGCTCAAATTTTGGGCTCAGCATAAGAACACAGTCGTATAGTATATCCAAAACGATAACCTATAGGTTTCGTGGGCTTAAAAATTTTCGAGAATTTCCTCATTTTTATCCCCTATCCCCCCAAATCAAAATGGCGGCACAACCTGCCAGACGAAGTAGACAATTGAAATTTGGTGAAATTATAGATTTTGGTCCCTAACCGACGGAAAAATTCCAAGATGTTCAAATTTTTCACTTTTTACCCCCCAAAGATATCGAAATATGGAGGCAATTTTAATGAATGTGCAGACATTCCTTTTGAGCTATTTTTTGGCTAAACGGTAAGTCGTATCACAAAACGGATGGCACAATGTCCCTTCAATTCGGAGTGATCTACAACTTTGGTCCTGTGACATTTTGTCGTATCTCTCTCCCTTATACGTTAAATTTGGCCGTATTTCTGGATTGTTCGTAAATTTGGTGATTTTTACAAGTATATTTCATTGTTTGACACACTTATAAGAATGATAGGATCATCACGTTGTGTGCGCACATTGGCACGATTAAGGGACATGTGTGTACCAAATTTCATGATTCCAGCTTATACATAAGTAGGCAAACAGTAATGTAAAATGTTAAAAATGCACCCAAATTTCACCCTATTCAAAATTTGATATCAATTTACCCCCTTAATATGGGAGATACGATTAAATGGTTTAGAAACAAACATGTAGAGCGATAAATGAGGCGTCGGATGGCGCAAACCGTTTCTTAATATCACAAACCGTTTAGGAGATATGAATCTCGAAGTGGAAGTCTGCACTTTTCAACGTGCTCATGCTTATCTGTCATCTATATATATAAAAGCAAGTCGGGCTGGAGCGATGTATATATAAATATTTAAAAATGAAAAAAGACGTGAATTAATGAGGCACTTCCATAAATCTCAGAAATTTGAAACTTGGTACGGAGGAAACTGATGACCCCAGGATCCCTAGAAAAATCGGAAATTCTCAAAATTCCCTGAAGGGGGCACGCTGGGGGGGCTCAAATTTTGGGCTCAGCATAAGAACACAGTCGTATAGTATATCCAAAACGATAACCTATAGGTTTCGTGGGCTTAAAAATTTTCGAGAATTTCCTCATTTTTATCCCCTATCCCCCCAAATCAAAATGGCGGCACAACCTGTCAGACGAAGTAGACAATTGAAATTTGGTGAAATTATAGCTTTTGGTCCCTAACCGACGGGAAAATTCCAAGATGTTCAAATTTTTCACTTTTTACCCCCCAAAGATATCGAAATATATAGGCAATTTTAATGACTGTGCAGACATTCCTTTTGAGCTATTTTTTGGCTAAACGGTAAGTCGTATCACAAAACGGATGGCAAAATGTCTCTTCAATTCGGAGTGATCTACAACTTTGGTCCTGTGACATTTTGTCGTATCTCTCTCTCTTATACGTTAAATTTGGCCGTATTTCTGGATTGTTCGTAAATTTGGTGATTTTTACAAGTATATTTCATTGTTTGACACACTTATAAGAATGATAGGATCATCACGTTGTGTGCGCACATTGGCACGATTAAGGGACATGTGTGTACCAAATTTCATGATTCTAGCTTATACATAAGTAGGCAAAAAGTAATGTAAAATGTTAAAAATGCACCCAAATTTCACCCTATTCAAAATTTGATTTCAATTTACCCCCTTAATATGGGAGATACGAGGAAATGGTTTACAAACAAATATGTAGAGCGATAAATGAGACGTCTGATGGCGCAAACCGTTTCTTAATATCATAAACCGTTTAGGAGATATGAATCTCAAAGTGGAAGTCTGCACTTTTCAACGTGCTCATGCTTATCTGTCATCTATATATATAAAAGCAAGTCGGGCTGGAGCGATGTATATATAAATATTTAAAAATGAAAAAAGACGTGAATTAATGAGGCACTTCCATAAATCTCAGAAATTTGAAACTTGGTACGGAGGAAACTGATGACCCCAGGATCCCTAGAAAAATCGGAAATTCTCAAAATTCCCTGAAGGGGGCACGCTGGGGGGGCTCAAATTTTGGGCTCAGCATAAGAACACAGTCGTATAGTATATCCAAAACGATAACCTATAGGTTTCGTGGGCTTAAAAATTTTCGAGAATTTCCTCATTTTTATCCCCTATCCCCCCAAATCAAAAAGGCGGCACAACCTGCCAGACGAAGTAGACAATTGAAATTTGGTGAAATTATAGATTTTGGTCCCTAACCGACGGGAAAATTCCAAGATGTTCAAATTTTTCACTTTTTACCCCCCAAAGATATCGAAATATGGAGGCAATTTTAATGAATGTGCAGACATTCCTTTTGAGCTATTTTTTGGTTAAACGGTAAGTCGTATCACAAAACGGATGGCACAATGTCCCTTCAATTCGGAGTGATCTACAACTTTGGTCCTGTGACATTTTGTCGTATCTCTCTCCCTTATACGTTAAATTTGGCCGTATTTCTGGATTGTTCGTAAATTTGGTGATTTTTACAAGTATATTTCATTGTTTGACACACTTATAAGAATGATAGGATCATCACGTTGTGTGCGCACATTGGCACGATTAAGGGACATGTGTGTACCAAATTTCATGATTCCAGCTTATACATAAGTAGGCAAAAAGTAATGTAAAATGTTAAAAATGCACCCAAATTTCACCCTATTCAAAATTTGATATCAATTTACCCCCTTAATATGGGAGATACGATTAAATGGTTTAGAAACAAACATGTAGAGCGATAAATGAGGCGTCGGATGGCGCAAACCGTTTCTTAATATCATAAACCGTTTAGGAGATATGAATCTCGAAGTGGAAGTCTGCACTTTTCAACGTGCTCATGCTTATCTGTCATCTATATATATAAAAGCAAGTCGGGCTGGAGCGATGTATATATAAATATTTAAAAATGAAAAAAGACGTGAATTAATGAGGCACTTCCATAAATCTCAGAAATTTGAAACTTGGTACGGAGGAAACTGATGACCCCAGGATCCCTAGAAAAATCGGAAATTCTCAAAATTCCCTGAAGGGGGCACGCTGGGGGGGCTCAAATTTTGGGCTCAGCATAAGAACACAGTCGTATAGTATATCCAAAACGATAACCTATAGGTTTCGTGGGCTTAAAAATTTTCGAGAATTTCCTCATTTTTATCCCCTATCCCCCCAAATCAAAATGGCGGCACAACCTGCCAGACGAAGTAGACAATTGAAATTTGGTGAAATTATAGCTTTTGGTCCCTAACCGACGGGAAAATTCCAAGATGTTCAAATTTTTCACTTTTTACCCCCCAAAGATATCGAAATATATAGGCAATTTTAATGACTGTGCAGACATTCCTTTTGAGCTATTTTTTGGCTAAACGGTAAGTCGTATCACAAAACGGATGGCAAAATGTCTCTTCAATTCGGAGTGATCTACAACTTTGGTCCTGTGACATTTTGTCGTATCTCTCTCTCTTATACGTTAAATTTGGCCGTATTTCTGGATTGTTCGTAAATTTGGTGATTTTTACAAGTATATTTCATTGTTTGACACACTTATAAGAATGATAGGATCATCACGTTGTGTGCGCACATTGGCACGATTAAGGGACATGTGTGTACCAAATTTCATGATTCTAGCTTATACATAAGTAGGCAAAAAGTAATGTAAAATGTTAAAAATGCACCCAAATTTCACCCTATTCAAAATTTGATTTCAATTTACCCCCTTAATATGGGAGATACGAGGAAATGGTTTACAAACAAATATGTAGAGCGATAAATGAGACGTCTGATGGCGCAAACCGTTTCTTAATATCATAAACCGTTTAGGAGATATGAATCTCGAAGTGGAAGTCTGCACTTTTCAACGTGCTCATGCTTATCCGTCATCTATATATATAAAAGCAAGTCGGGCTGGAGCGATGTATATATAAATATTTAAAAATGAAAAAAGACGTGAATTAATGAGGCACTTCCAGAAATCTCAGAAATTTGAAACTTTGTACGGAGGAAACTGATGACCCCAGGATCCCTAGAAAAATCGGAAATTCTCAAAATTCCCTGAAGGGGGCACGCTGGGGGGGCTCAAATTTTGGGCTCAGCATAAGAACACAGTCGTATAGTATATCCAAAACGATAACCTATAGGTTTCGTGGGCTTAAAAATTTTCGAGAATTTCCTCATTTTTATCCCCTATCCCCCCAAATCAAAAAGGCGGCACAACCCGCCAGACGAAGTAGACAATTGAAATTTGGTGAAATTATAGATTTTGGTCCCTAACCGACGGAAAAATTCCAAGATGTTCAAATTTTTCACTTTTTACCCCCCAAAGATATCGAAATATGGAGGCAATTTTAATGAATGTGCAGACATTCCTTTTGAGCTACTTTTTGGCTAAACGGTAAGTCGTATCACAAAACGGATGGCACAATGTCCCTTCAATTCGGAGTGATCTACAACTTTGGTCCTGTGACATTTTGTCGTATCTCTCTCCCTTATACGTTAAATTTGGCCGTATTTCTGGATTGTTCGTAAATTTGGTGATTTTTACAAGTATATTTCATTGTTTGACACACTTATGAGAATGATAGGATCATCACGTTGTGTGCGCACATTGGCACGATTAAGGGACATGTGTGTACCAAATTTCATGATTCTAGCTTATACATAAGTAGGCAAAAAGTAATGTAAAATGTTAAAAATGCACCCAAATTTCACCCTATTCAAAATTTGATTTCAATTTACCCCCTTAATATGGGAGATACGAGGAAATGGTTTACAAACAAATATGTAGAGCGATAAATGAGACGTCTGATGGCGCAAACCGTTTCTTAATATCATAAACCGTTTAGGAGATATGAATCTCGAAGTGGAAGTCTGCACTTTTCAACGTGCTCATGCTTATCCGTCATCTATATATATAAAAGCAAGTCGGGCTGGAGCGATGTATATATAAATATTTAAAAATGAAAAAAGACGTGAATTAATGAGGCACTTCCAGAAATCTCAGAAATTTGAAACTTTGTACGGAGGAAACTGATGACCCCAGGATCCCTAGAAAAATCGGAAATTCTCAAAATTCCCTGAAGGGGGCACGCTGGGGGGGCTCAAATTTTGGGCTCAGCATAAGAACACAGTCGTATAGTATATCCAAAACGATAACCTATAGGTTTCGTGGGCTTAAAAATTTTCGAGAATTTCCTCATTTTTATCCCCTATCCCCCCAAATCAAAAAGGCGGCACAACCCGCCAGACGAAGTAGACAATTGAAATTTGGTGAAATTATAGATTTTGGTCCCTAACCGACGGAAAAATTCCAAGATGTTCAAATTTTTCACTTTTTACCCCCCAAAGATATCGAAATATGGAGGCAATTTTAATGAATGTGCAGACATTCCTTCTGAGCTACTTTTTGGCTAAACGGTAAGTCGTATCACAAAACGGATGGCACAATGTCCCTTCAATTCGGAGTGATCTACAACTTTGGTCCTGTGACATTTTGTCGTATCTCTCTCCCTTATACGTTAAATTTGGCCGTATTTCTGGATTGTTCGTAAATTTGGTGATTTTTACAAGTATATTTCATTGTTTGACACACTTATAAGAATGATAGGATCATCACGTTGTGTGCGCACATTGGCACGATTAAGGGACATGTGTGTACCAAATTTCATGATTCTAGCTTATACATAAGTAGGCATAAAGTAATGTAAAATGTTAAAAATGCACCCAAATTTCACCCTATTCAAAATTTGATCTCAATTTACCCCCTTAATATGGGAGATACGAGGAAATGGTTTAGAAACAAACATGTAGAGCGATAAATGGGGCGTCTGATGGCGCAAACCGTTTCTTAATATCATAAACCGTTTAGGAGATATGAATCTCAAAGTGGAAGTCTGCACTTTTCAACGTGCTCATGCTTATCTGTCATCTATATATATAAAAGCAAGTCGGGCTGGAGCGATGTATATATAAATATTTAAAAATGAAAAAAGACGTGAATTAATGAGGCACTTCCATAAATCTCAGAAATTTGAAACTTGGTACGGAGGAAACTGATGACCCCAGGATCCCTAGAAAAATCGGAAATTCTCAAAATTCCCTGAAGGGGGCACGCTGGGGGGGCTCAAATTTTGGGCTCAGCATAAGAACACAGTCGTATAGTATATCCAAAACGATAACCTATAGGTTTCGTGGGCTTAAAAATTTTCGAGAATTTCCTCATTTTTATCCCCTATCCCCCCAAATCAAAATGGCGGCACAACCTGCCAGACGAAGTAGACAATTGAAATTTGGTGAAATTATAGCTTTTGGTCCCTAACCGACGGGAAAATTCCAAGATGTTCAAATTTTTCACTTTTTACCCCCCAAAGATATCGAAATATATAGGCAATTTTAATGACTGTGCAGACATTCCTTTTGAGCTATTTTTTGGCTAAACGGTAAGTCGTATCACAAAACGGATGGCAAAATGTCTCTTCAATTCGGAGTGATCTACAACTTTGGTCCTGTGACATTTTGTCGTATCTCTCTCTCTTATACGTTAAATTTGGCCGTATTTCTGGATTGTTCGTAAATTTGGTGATTTTTACAAGTATATTTCATTGTTTGACACACTTATAAGAATGATAGGATCATCACGTTGTGTGCGCACATTGGCACGATTAAGGGACATGTGTGTACCAAATTTCATGATTCTAGCTTATACATAAGTAGGCAAAAAGTAATGTAAAATGTTAAAAATGCACCCAAATTTCACCCTATTCAAAATTTGATTTCAATTTACCCCCTTAATATGGGAGATACGAGGAAATGGTTTACCAACAAATATGTAGAGCGATAAATGAGACGTCTGATGGCGCAAACCGTTTCTTAATATCATAAACCGTTTAGGAGATATGAATCTCGAAGTGGAAGTCTGCACTTTTCAACGTGCTCATGCTTATCCGTCATCTATATATATAAAAGCAAGTCGGGCTGGAGCGATGTATATATAAATATTTAAAAATGAAAAAAGACGTGAATTAATGAGGCACTTCCATAAATCTCAGAAATTTGAAACTTTGTACGGAGGAAACTGATGACCCCAGGATCCCTAGAAAAATCGGAAATTCTCAAAATTCCCTGAAGGGGGCACGCTGGGGGGGCTCAAATTTTGGGCTCAGCATAAGAACACAGTCGTATAGTATATCCAAAACGATAACCTATAGGTTTCGTGGGCTTAAAAATTTTCGAGAATTTCCTCATTTTTATCCCCTATCCCCCCAAATCAAAAAGGCGGCACAACCCGCCAGACGAAGTAGACAATTGAAATTTGGTGAAATTATAGATTTTGGTCCCTAACCGACGGAAAAATTCCAAGATGTTCAAATTTTTCACTTTTTACCCCCCAAAGATATCGAAATATGGAGGCAATTTTAATGAATGTGCAGACATTCCTTCTGAGCTACTTTTTGGCTAAACGGTAAGTCGTATCACAAAACGGATGGCACAATGTCCCTTCAATTCGGAGTGATCTACAACTTTGGTCCTGTGACATTTTGTCGTATCTCTCTCCCTTATACGTTAAATTTGGCCGTATTTCTGGATTGTTCGTAAATTTGGTGATTTTTACAAGTATATTTCATTGTTTGACACACTTATAAGAATGATAGGATCATCACGTTGTGTGCGCACATTGGCACGATTAAGGGACATGTGTGTACCAAATTTCATGATTCTAGCTTATACATAAGTAGGCATAAAGTAATGTAAAATGTTAAAAATGCACCCAAATTTCACCCTATTCAAAATTTGATCTCAATTTACCCCCTTAATATGGGAGATACGAGGAAATGGTTTAGAAACAAACATGTAGAGCGATAAATGGGGCGTCTGATGGCGCAAACCGTTTCTTAATATCATAAACCGTTTAGGAGATATGAATCTCAAAGTGGAAGTCTGCACTTTTCAACGTGCTCATGCTTATCTGTCATCTATATATATAAAAGCAAGTCGGGCTGGAGCGATGTATATATAAATATTTAAAAATGAAAAAAGACGTGAATTAATGAGGCACTTCCATAAATCTCAGAAATTTGAAACTTGGTACGGAGGAAACTGATGACCCCAGGATCCCTAGAAAAATCGGAAATTCTCAAAATTCCCTGAAGGGGGCACGCTGGGGGGGCTCAAATTTTGGGCTCAGCATAAGAACACAGTCGTATAGTATATCCAAAACGATAACCTATAGGTTTCGTGGGCTTAAAAATTTTCGAGAATTTCCTCAATTTTATCCCCTATCCCCCCAAATCAAAAAGGCGGCACAACCTGCCAGACGAAGTAGACAATTGAAATTTGGTGAAATTATAGATTTTGGTCCCTAACCGACGGAAAAATTCCAAGATGTTCAAATTTTTCACTTTTTACCCCCCAAAGATATCGAAATATGGAGGCAATTTTAATGAATGTGCAGACATTCCTTTTGAGCTATTTTTTGGCTAAACGGTAAGTCGTATCACAAAACGGATGGCACAATGTCCCTTCAATTCGGAGTGATCTACAACTTTGGTCCTGTGACATTTTGTCGTATCTCTCTCCCTTATACGTTAAATTTGGCCGTATTTCTGGATTGTTCGTAAATTTGGTGATTTTTACAAGTATATTTCATTGTTTGACACACTTATAAGAATGATAGGATCATCACGTTGTGTGCGCACATTGGCACGATTAAGGGACATGTGTGTACCAAATTTCATGATTCTAGCTTATACATAAGTAGGCAAAAAGTAATGTAAAATGTTAAAAATGCACCCAAATTTCACCCTATTCAAAATTTGATATCAATTTACCCCCTTAATATGGAAGATACGATTAAATGGTTTAGAAACAAACATGTAGAGCGATAAATGAGGCGTCGGATGGCGCAAACCGTTTCTTAATATCATAAACCGTTTAGGAGATATGAATCTCGAAGTGGAAGTCTGCACTTTTCAACGTGCTCATGCTTATCTGTCATCTATATATATAAAAGCAAGTCGGGCTGGAGCGATGTATATATAAATATTTAAAAATGAAAAAAGACGTGAATTAATGAGGCACTTCCATAAATCTCAGAAATTTGAAACTTGGTACGGAGGAAACTGATGACCCCAGGATCCCTAGAAAAATCGGAAATTCTCAAAATTCCCTGAAGGGGGCACGCTGGGGGGGCTCAAATTTTGGGCTCAGCATAAGAACACAGTCGTATAGTATATCCAAAACGATAACCTATAGGTTTCGTGGGCTTAAAAATTTTCGAGAATTTCCTCATTTTTATCCCCTATCCCCCCAAATCAAAAAGGCGGCACAACCCGCCAGACGAAGTAGACAATTGAAATTTGGTGAAATTATAGATTTTGGTCCCTAACCGACGGAAAAATTCCAAGATGTTCAAATTTTTCACTTTTTACCCCCCAAAGATATCGAAATATGGAGGCAATTTTAATGAATGTGCAGACATTCCTTTTGAGCTATTTTTTGGCTAAACGGTAAGTCGTATCACAAAACGGATGGCAAAATGTCTCTTCAATTCGGAGTGATCTACAACTTTGGTCCTGTGACATTTTGTCGTATCTCTCTCTCTTATACGTTAAATTTGGCCGTATTTCTGGATTGTTCGTAAATTTGGTGATTTTTACAAGTATATTTCATTGTTTGACACACTTATAAGAATGATAGGATCATCACGTTGTGTGCGCACATTGGCACGATTAAGGGACATGTGTGTACCAAATTTCATGATTCTAGCTTATACATAAGTAGGCAAAAAGTAATGTAAAATGTTAAAAATGCACCCAAATTTCACCCTATTCAAAATTTGATTTCAATTTACCCCCTTAATATGGGAGATACGAGGAAATGGTTTACAAACAAATATGTAGAGCGATAAATGAGACGTCTGATGGCGCAAACCGTTTCTTAATATCATAAACCGTTTAGGAGATATGAATCTCGAAGTGGAAGTCTGCACTTTTCAACGTGCTCATGCTTATCCGTCATCTATATATATAAAAGCAAGTCGGGCTGGAGCGATGTATATATAAATATTTAAAAATGAAAAAAGACGTGAATTAATGAGGCACTTCCAGAAATCTCAGAAATTTGAAACTTTGTACGGAGGAAACTGATGACCCCAGGATCCCTAGAAAAATCGGAAATTCTCAAAATTCCCTGAAGGGGGCACGCTGGGGGGGCTCAAATTTTGGGCTCAGCATAAGAACACAGTCGTATAGTATATCCAAAACGATAACCTATAGGTTTCGTGGGCTTAAAAATTTTCGAGAATTTCCTCATTTTTATCCCCTATCCCCCCAAATCAAAAAGGCGGCACAACCCGCCAGACGAAGTAGACAATTGAAATTTGGTGAAATTATAGATTTTGGTCCCTAACCGACGGAAAAATTCCAAGATGTTCAAATTTTTCACTTTTTACCCCCCAAAGATATCGAAATATGGAGGCAATTTTAATGAATGTGCAGACATTCCTTCTGAGCTACTTTTTGGCTAAACGGTAAGTCGTATCACAAAACGGATGGCACAATGTCCCTTCAATTCGGAGTGATCTACAACTTTGGTCCTGTGACATTTTGTCGTATCTCTCTCCCTTATACGTTAAATTTGGCCGTATTTCTGGATTGTTCGTAAATTTGGTGATTTTTACAAGTATATTTCATTGTTTGACACACTTATAAGAATGATAGGATCATCACGTTGTGTGCGCACATTGGCACGATTAAGGGACATGTGTGTACCAAATTTCATGATTCTAGCTTATACATAAGTAGGCATAAAGTAATGTAAAATGTTAAAAATGCACCCAAATTTCACCCTATTCAAAATTTGATCTCAATTTACCCCCTTAATATGGGAGATACGAGGAAATGGTTTAGAAACAAACATGTAGAGCGATAAATGGGGCGTCTGATGGCGCAAACCGTTTCTTAATATCATAAACCGTTTAGGAGATATGAATCTCAAAGTGGAAGTCTGCACTTTTCAACGTGCTCATGCTTATCTGTCATCTATATATATAAAAGCAAGTCGGGCTGGAGCGATGTATATATAAATATTTAAAAATGAAAAAAGACGTGAATTAATGAGGCACTTCCATAAATCTCAGAAATTTGAAACTTGGTACGGAGGAAACTGATGACCCCAGGATCCCTAGAAAAATCGGAAATTCTCAAAATTCCCTGAAGGGGGCACGCTGGGGGGGCTCAAATTTTGGGCTCAGCATAAGAACACAGTCGTATAGTATATCCAAAACGATAACCTATAGGTTTCGTGGGCTTAAAAATTTTCGAGAATTTCCTCAATTTTATCCCCTATCCCCCCAAATCAAAAAGGCGGCACAACCTGCCAGACGAAGTAGACAATTGAAATTTGGTGAAATTATAGATTTTGGTCCCTAACCGACGGAAAAATTCCAAGATGTTCAAATTTTTCACTTTTTACCCCCCAAAGATATCGAAATATGGAGGCAATTTTAATGAATGTGCAGACATTCCTTTTGAGCTATTTTTTGGCTAAACGGTAAGTCGTATCACAAAACGGATGGCACAATGTCCCTTCAATTCGGAGTGATCTACAACTTTGGTCCTGTGACATTTTGTCGTATCTCTCTCCCTTATACGTTAAATTTGGCCGTATTTCTGGATTGTTCGTAAATTTGGTGATTTTTACAAGTATATTTCATTGTTTGACACACTTATAAGAATGATAGGATCATCACGTTGTGTGCGCACATTGGCACGATTAAGGGACATGTGTGTACCAAATTTCATGATTCTAGCTTATACATAAGTAGGCAAAAAGTAATGTAAAATGTTAAAAATGCACCCAAATTTCACCCTATTCAAAATTTGATATCAATTTACCCCCTTAATATGGAAGATACGATTAAATGGTTTAGAAACAAACATGTAGAGCGATAAATGAGGCGTCGGATGGCGCAAACCGTTTCTTAATATCATAAACCGTTTAGGAGATATGAATCTCGAAGTGGAAGTCTGCACTTTTCAACGTGCTCATGCTTATCTGTCATCTATATATATAAAAGCAAGTCGGGCTGGAGCGATGTATATATAAATATTTAAAAATGAAAAAAGACGTGAATTAATGAGGCACTTCCATAAATCTCAGAAATTTGAAACTTGGTACGGAGGAAACTGATGACCCCAGGATCCCTAGAAAAATCGGAAATTCTCAAAATTCCCTGAAGGGGGCACGCTGGGGGGGCTCAAATTTTGGGCTCAGCATAAGAACACAGTCGTATAGTATATCCAAAACGATAACCTATAGGTTTCGTGGGCTTAAAAATTTTCGAGAATTTCCTCATTTTTATCCCCTATCCCCCCAAATCAAAAAGGCGGCACAACCCGCCAGACGAAGTAGACAATTGAAATTTGGTGAAATTATAGATTTTGGTCCCTAACCGACGGAAAAATTCCAAGATGTTCAAATTTTTCACTTTTTACCCCCCAAAGATATCGAAATATGGAGGCAATTTTAATGAATGTGCAGACATTCCTTTTGAGCTACTTTTTGGCTAAACGGTAAGTCGTATCACAAAACGGATGGCACAATGTCCCTTCAATTCGGAGTGATCTACAACTTTGGTCCTGTGACATTTTGTCGTATCTCTCTCCCTTATACGTTAAATTTGGCCGTATTTCTGGATTGTTCGTAAATTTGGTGATTTTTACAAGTATATTTCATTGTTTGACACACTTATAAGAATGATAGGATCATCACGTTGTGTGCGCGCATTGGCACGATTAAGGGACATATGTGTATCAAATTTCATGATTCTAGCTTATACATAAGTAGGCAAAAAGTAATGTAAAATGTTAAAAATGCACCCAAATTTCACCCTATTCAAAATTTGATCTCAATTTACCCCCTTAATATAGGAGATACGATTAAATGGTTTAGAAACAAACATGTAGAGCGATAAATGAGGCGTCGGATGGCGCAAACCGTTTCTTAATATCATAAACCGTTTAGGAGATATGAATCTCGAAGTGGAAGTCTGCACTTTTCAACGTGCTCATGCTTATCTGTCATCTATATATATAAAAGCAAGTCGGGCTGGAGCGATGTATATATAAATATTTAAAAATGAAAAAAGACGTGAATTAATGAGGCACTTCCATAAATCTCAGAAATTTGAAACTTGGTACGGAGGAAACTGATGACCCCAGGATCCCTAGAAAAATCGGAAATTCTCAAAATTCCCTGAAGGGGGCACGCTGGGGGGGGCTCAAATTTTGGGCTCAGCATAAGAACACAGTCGTATAGTATATCCAAAACGATAACCTATAGGTTTCGTGGGCTTAAAAATTTTCGAGAATTTCCTCATTTTTATCCCCTATCCCCCCAAATCAAAATGGCGGCACAACCTGCCAGACGAAGTAGACAATTGAAATTTGGTGAAATTATAGATTTTGGTCCCTAACCGACGGAAAAATTCCAAGATGTTCAAATTTTTCACTTTTTACCCCCCAAAGATATCGAAATATGGAGGCAATTTTAATGAATGTGCAGACATTCCTTTTGAGCTATTTTTTGGCTAAACGGTAAGTCGTATCACAAAACGGATGGCACAATGTCCCTTCAATTCGGAGTGATCTACAACTTTGGTCCTGTGACATTTTGTCGTATCTCTCTCCCTTATACGTTAAATTTGGCCGTATTTCTGGATTGTTCGTAAATTTGGTGATTTTTACAAGTATATTTCATTGTTTGACACACTTATAAGAATGATAGGATCATCACGTTGTGTGCGCACATTGGCACGATTAAGGGACATGTGTGTACCAAATTTCATGATTCCAGCTTATACATAAGTAGGCAAAAAGTAATGTAAAATGTTAAAAATGCACCCAAATTTCACCCTATTCAAAATTTGATATCAATTTACCCCCTTAATATGGGAGATACGATTAAATGGTTTAGAAACAAACATGTAGAGCGATAAATGAGGCGTCGGATGGCGCAAACCGTTTCTTAATATCACAAACCGTTTAGGAGATATGAATCTCGAAGTGGAAGTCTGCACTTTTCAACGTGCTCATGCTTATCTGTCATCTATATATATAAAAGCAAGTCGGGCTGGAGCGATGTATATATAAATATTTAAAAATGAAAAAAGACGTGAATTAATGAGGCACTTCCATAAATCTCAGAAATTTGAAACTTGGTACGGAGGAAACTGATGACCCCAGGATCCCTAGAAAAATCGGAAATTCTCAAAATTCCCTGAAGGGGGCACGCTGGGGGGGCTCAAATTTTGGGCTCAGCATAAGAACACAGTCGTATAGTATATCCAAAACGATAACCTATAGGTTTCGTGGGCTTAAAAATTTTCGAGAATTTCCTCATTTTTATCCCCTATCCCCCCAAATCAAAATGGCGGCACAACCTGTCAGACGAAGTAGACAATTGAAATTTGGTGAAATTATAGATTTTGGTCCCTAACCGACGGGAAAATTCCAAGATGTTCAAATTTTTCACTTTTTACCCCCCAAAGATATCGAAATATATAGGCAATTTTAATGACTGTGCAGACATTCCTTTTGAGCTATTTTTTGGCTAAACGGTAAGTCGTATCACAAAACGGATGGCAAAATGTCTCTTCAATTCGGAGTGATCTACAACTTTGGTCCTGTGACATTTTGTCGTATCTCTCTCTCTTATACGTTAAATTTGGCCGTATTTCTGGATTGTTCGTAAATTTGGTGATTTTTACAAGTATATTTCATTGTTTGACACACTTATAAGAATGATAGGATCATCACGTTGTGTGCGCACATTGGCACGATTAAGGGACATGTGTGTACCAAATTTCATGATTCTAGCTTATACATAAGTAGGCAAAAAGTAATGTAAAATGTTAAAAATGCACCCAAATTTCACCCTATTCAAAATTTGATTTCAATTTACCCCCTTAATATGGGAGATACGAGGAAATGGTTTACAAACAAATATGTAGAGCGATAAATGAGACGTCTGATGGCGCAAACCGTTTCTTAATATCATAAACCGTTTAGGAGATATGAATCTCAAAGTGGAAGTCTGCACTTTTCAACGTGCTCATGCTTATCTGTCATCTATATATATAAAAGCAAGTCGGGCTGGAGCGATGTATATATAAATATTTAAAAATGAAAAAAGACGTGAATTAATGAGGCACTTCCATAAATCTCAGAAATTTGAAACTTGGTACGGAGGAAACTGATGACCCCAGGATCCCTAGAAAAATCGGAAATTCTCAAAATTCCCTGAAGGGGGCACGCTGGGGGGGCTCAAATTTTGGGCTCAGCATAAGAACACAGTCGTATAGTATATCCAAAACGATAACCTATAGGTTTCGTGGGCTTAAAAATTTTCGAGAATTTCCTCATTTTTATCCCCTATCCCCCCAAATCAAAAAGGCGGCACAACCTGCCAGACGAAGTAGACAATTGAAATTTGGTGAAATTATAGATTTTGGTCCCTAACCGACGGGAAAATTCCAAGATGTTCAAATTTTTCACTTTTTACCCCCCAAAGATATCGAAATATGGAGGCAATTTTAATGAATGTGCAGACATTCCTTTTGAGCTATTTTTTGGTTAAACGGTAAGTCGTATCACAAAACGGATGGCACAATGTCCCTTCAATTCGGAGTGATCTACAACTTTGGTCCTGTGACATTTTGTCGTATCTCTCTCCCTTATACGTTAAATTTGGCCGTATTTCTGGATTGTTCGTAAATTTGGTGATTTTTACAAGTATATTTCATTGTTTGACACACTTATAAGAATGATAGGATCATCACGTTGTGTGCGCACATTGGTACGATTAAGGGACATGTGTGTACCAAATTTCATGATTCTAGCTTATACATAAGTAGGCAAAAAGTAATGTAAAATGATAAAAATGCACCCAAATTTCACCCTATTCAAAATTTGATCTCAATTTACACCCTTAATATGGGAGATACGAGGAAATGGTTTAGAAACAAATATGTAGAGCGATAAATGAGGCGTCTGATGGCGCACACCGTTTCTTAATATCATAAACCGTTTAGGAGATATGAATCTCGAAGTGGAAGTCTGCACTTTTCAACGTGCTCATGCTTATCCGTCATCTATATATATAAAACCAAGTCGGGCTGGAGCGATGTATATATTAAATATTTAAAAATGAAAAAAGAAGTGAATTAATGAGGCACTTCCAGAAATCTCAGAAATTTGAAACTTTGTACGGAGGAAACTGATGACCCCAGGATCCCTAGAAAAATCGGAAATTCTCAAAATTCCCTGAAGGGGGCACGCTGTGGGGGCTCAAATTTTGGGTTCAGCATAAGAACACAGTCGTATAGTATATCCAAAACGATAACCTATAGGTTTCGTGGACTTAAAAATTTTCGAGAATTTCCTCATTTTTATCCCCTATCCCCCCAATTCAAAATGGCGGCACAACCTGCCAGACGAAGTAGACAATTGAAATTTGGTGAAATTATAGCTTTTGGTCCCTAACCGATGGGAAAATTCCAAGATGTTCAAATTTTTCACTTTTTACCCCCCAAAGATATCGAAATATGGAGGCAATTTTAATGACTGTGCAGACATTCCTTTTGAGCTATTTTTTGGCTAAACGGTAAGTCGTATCACAAAACGGATGGCACAATGTCTCTTCAATTCGGAGTGATCTACAACCTTGGTCCTGTGACATTTTGTCGTATCTCTCTCCCTAATACGTTAAATTTGGCCGTATTTCTGGATTGTTCGTAAATTTGGTGATTTTTACAAGTATATTTCATTGTTTGACACACTTATAAGAATGATAGGATCATCACGTTGTGTGCGCGCATTGGCACGATTAAGGGACATATGTGTATCAAATTTCATGATTCTAGCTTATACATAAGTAGGCAAAAAGTAATGTAAAATGTTAAAAATGCACCCAAATTTCACCCTATTCAAAATTTGATCTCAATTTACCCCCTTAATATAGGAGATACGATTAAATGGTTTAGAAACAAACATGTAGAGCGATAAATGAGGCGTCGGATGGCGCAAACCGTTTCTTAATATCATAAACCGTTTAGGAGATATGAATCTCGAAGTGGAAGTCTGCACTTTTCAACGTGCTCATGCTTATCTGTCATCTATATATATAAAAGCAAGTCGGGCTGGAGCGATGTATATATAAATATTTAAAAATGAAAAAAGACGTGAATTAATGAGGCACTTCCATAAATCTCAGAAATTTGAAACTTGGTACGGAGGAAACTGATGACCCCAGGATCCCTAGAAAAATCGGAAATTCTCAAAATTCCCTGAAGGGGGCACGCTGGGGGGGGCTCAAATTTTGGGCTCAGCATAAGAACACAGTCGTATAGTATATCCAAAACGATAACCTATAGGTTTCGTGGGCTTAAAAATTTTCGAGAATTTCCTCATTTTTATCCCCTATCCCCCCAAATCAAAATGGCGGCACAACCTGCCAGACGAAGTAGACAATTGAAATTTGGTGAAATTATAGCTTTTAGTCCCTAACCGACGGGAAAATTCCAAGATGTTCAAATTTTTCACTTTTTACTCCCCTAAGATATCGAAATATATAGGCAATTTTAATGACTGTGCAGACATTCCTTTTGAGCTATTTTTTGGCTAAACGGTAAGTCGTATCACAAAACGGATGGCACAATGTCCCCTCAATTCGGAGTGATCTACAACTTTGGTCCTGTGACCTTTTGTCGTATCTCTCTCCCTTATACGTTAAATTTGGCCGTATTTCTGGATTGTTCGTAAATTTGGTGATTTTTACAAGTATATTTCATTGTTTGACACACTTATAAGAATGATAGGATCATCACGTTGTGTGCGCACATTGGCACGATTAAGGGACATGTGTGTACCAAATTTCATGATTCTAGCTTATACATAAGTAGGCAAAAAGTAATGTAAAATGATAAAAATGCACCCAAATTTCACCCTATTCAAAATTTGATCTCAATTTACCCCCTTAATATGGGAGATACGAGGAAATGGTTTAGAAACAAATATGTAGAGCGATAAATGAGGCGTCTGATGGCGCACACCGTTTCTTAATATCATAAACCGTTTAGGAGATATGAATCTCGAAGTGGAAGTCTGCACTTTTCAACGTGCTCATGCTTATCCGTCATCTATATATATAAAACCAAGTCGGGCTGGAGCGATGTATATATTAAATATTTAAAAATGAAAAAAGACGTGAATTAATGAGGCACTTCCAGAAATCTCAGAAATTTGAAACTTTGTACGGAGGAAACTGATGACCCCAGGATCCCTAGAAAAATCGGAAATTCTCAAAATTCCCTGACGGGGGCACGCTGGGGGGCTCAAAGTTTGGGCTCAGCATAAGAACACAGTCGTATAGTATATCCAAAACGATAACCTATAGGTTTCGTGGGCTTAAAAATTTTCGAGAATTTCCTCATTTTTATCCCCTATCCCCCCAAATCAAAATGGCGGCACAACCTGCCAGACGAAGTAGACATTTGAAATTTAGTGAAATTATAGCTTTTGGTCCCTAACCGACGGGAAAATTCCAAGATGTTCAAATTTTTCACTTTTTACCCCCCAAAGATATCGAAATATGGAGGCAATTTTAATGACTGTGCAGACATTCCTTTTGAGCTATTTTTTGGCTAAACGGTAAGTCGTATCACAAAACGGATGGCAAAATGTCTCTTCAATTCGGAGTGATCTACAACTTTGGTCCTGTGACATTTTGTCGTAGCTCTCTCCCTTATACGTTAAATTTGGCCGTATTGCTGGATTGTTCGTAAATTTGGTGATTTTTACAAGTATATTTCATTGTTTGACACACTTATAAGAATGATAGGATCATCACGTTGTGTGCGCGCATTGGCACGATTAAGGGACATATGTGTACGAAATTTCATGATTCTAGCTTATACATAAGTAGGCAAAAAGTAATGTAAAATGTTAAAAATGCACCCAAATTTCACCCTATTCAAAATTTGATCTCAATTTACCCCCTTAATATGGGAGATACGAGGAAATGGTTTAGAAACAAACATGTAGAGCGATAAATGAGGCGTCTGATGGCGCAAACCGTTTCTTAATATCATAAACCGTTTAGGAGATATGAATCTCGAAGTGGAAGTCTGCACTTTTCAACGTGCTCATGCTTATCCGTCATCTATATAAAATAAATCGTAACGACCGTGTGTCTGTACATTGATTATTTTGGCGAAATTTCCGTACAGTTATCCGTTTCACCTGTAATTATGACCATCTGCATCATTTTTAGCTTTGGTGTCCGTTTGTCTGTTTGTTTGTCTGTTTGTCTGTTTCTATAACTTGAAAACTACTGGATATATTTCCACCAAACTTCATATTTAGAATCCACCTGTCCTTGGGTAGGTTTTAGCGCAAAAAATAAAAGCGTAACGACCGTGTGTCTGTACATTGATTTTGGCGAAATTTCCGTACAGTTATCCGTTTCAGGTGTAATAATGACCATCTGCATCATTTTTATCTTTGGTGTCTGTTTGTCTGTTTGTCTGTTTGTCTGTCCTTCTATAACTTGAAAACTACTGGATATGTTTCCACCAAACTTCATATTTAGAATCCACCTCTCCTTGGGTAGGTTTTAGCTCAAATATCGTTTCTAAATCCCTGAACTGAGTGGGGATTTTTACGAAACGAAACCGTGATTTTGCACTCCCTCAAAGTATACACAACCGAACTTAATGGAAATCAACCTGCCTTAATGAAAATGAATTTCTAAACCTTTTTTTCTCATGTGCATCATTTCGATAACAGGATTTAGTAAGGGATATATCATTAACGGACCGTTTTTCGGTACAAATCCCAGCGGGTGCGTGTAAAGCGTACTTCTTACAACTTGAAAACTAACAAGATATTTGAACCAAATTTTATATATAGCATCCATCTGTCCAGGGGTAGGTTTCCTTGGTGTCTGTTAGTTAGTTAGTTTGTTTGTTTGTTTCTTTGTTTGTTGGTCTGTTTGTCTTTCTCTAACTTGAAAACTACTGGATATATTTCCACCAAACTTCATATTTAGAATCCACCTGTCCTTTGGGGAGGTTTTAGGGCAAATATTGTTTCTAAATCCCTGAACTAATTGGGGGTTTATACGAAACCGAAACCGTGATTTTGCACTCCCTCTAAATACACACAACCAAACTTTATGGAAATCTACCTGCCTTAATGGAAATTAATTTCTAAACCTTTTCTTCTCATGTGCATAATTTCAATCACTTACAGGAAAGATAGTATGATCAAACTCTACACGAACATTTTCCCACCCAGTACCCATATGTGAGCCAAATGCTATGCCACATAATTATCCGAAAAGTAATGGAAATGTAAGATATTCTTACACAAATTTCAACCTATTCAACGTTTTTGATTCAATCTGACCCATGAATAGATTAGATGCGAGAAAATATCATAGGACCAGCCATTTAGATCGCTAAATACTGCGCCTTACGGTACAATCCTTTGTCGATATGACGTACCGTTTAGCAGCAGTTAATCTGTAAATGAAGGTCTGCAATATTGTAAACATTCATATACTTTCGTATGCCCATCTGTATATATATTCATTGATGTCGATTTGTAGAGATCGAGAAAGGATGTGTCTGCTATTGTAATCAGTACTCCCTACACCGACTTTGACTGCTGGCAGTAGGAATGGGGTCCTTCTCCAACTCCTGTGTAACTGGCATTAGTAAGGAGGGCCTACCATTTTAATGAATAATTCACTTTTCGATTTGTCTTGCAGAAGGCAAGGGATCATGCAGTTTTGTTCGAAAGTCCCCTACTCTATTGTGTTTGGCTCTAGGCCAGGGTGCCCGCCATTATAAACAAATGTTCCAATCTAAAATTTGACTAGCATTAGGCATTGTGGCCTGCTATTTTCATGGAAACTCACTAATTCTGTGTGACTGGCAGTAAGCTGGCTAGCAGCAGTAAAAAGGGACTGTCATTATAATGATAACTGCACAACTCAATTTTGACTGGTGGTAGGGAAGTTGCCTGGTATTATAATAAAAACTCCTCAACTGTAACCTGTCTGAAAGTAGGAAATGGGTCTGCCATTGTAACTAAAACTCCCCAAATCGATTGTGACCGCTCAGTAGGCATTGGGGCCTGCAATTATAATGTAAACTTGCCAACTCGATTGTGAATGGCAGTAGGCAAGTGAGCCTGGCGTTATCATCACAACTCCGCAACCCTCACTTTACATTGGAAACAACGTATGTGGACCTCCCCATGCTATTTCTCGGATAAGGCTAAGAGACATGCAATTTTAAAACAATCTCATTTGCTGCACGCACAGTATTTACGTCGATATCCGTATACAATGTAGAATACCGTAGCGAAGCACGGGTACATTTGCTAGTAAGTAATATAAACGGTGATGTTAGTTTTCGCACTGACGTGCTATATCAAGCCATCTTCTTCTGTATTATAACGAGAGAGGGGACCGGCTAGTACAGTAACAACAAAAAGTGAGAACCTCCTTAATTAACTGTTTGGTGAAGCCTACCTTTTCTTCATTGTTAAGGTAGAACACGTTTATTCGTGGACATGTACTTGATCAAAAGAGATCAGAGTTATCAATAGCCGTATAGCGCATACACGTACTCTTCCGAGGGTGCTGGCATACAATTTCTTATCACTAGATTGCATGTCAAAAGACTGGATTCATTCCCAAACCTCTCTGCATTGTTCATGCGCTGTGAGGGCATATGGCACTGTTCATTTTGATTTCTTCATCGAATGGGGACGTTAAGCATTGAGCAGACCCCTTGGTGTTATTTTAGATTTTTTAGATATTTTACTGCTTCCACCATAAAGTACAGAAAATGTACACTAGGTATTGTCAGTATTAATAAAAATAATCTATAGACAATATCTTAGCCATAATGCCTGAGTCATTAGAAAAATTATTTTAGCTACCTGTATCAGGTCAGTTTTTGAAATACCACATTCTAGATACTCTTCTACACTATAAAATGCTTTTTTCCTTAAAAATTGTGACGGTGCCCTGTTAAATGCACTATTGTCTAATGTTCGATAGGTAGTGGAAGTTTATTGAACATCTTAAGCTGTTGATAGCAGTGTCTGTCTGTGCTTTTACTAAGCCTGGAGTAAGGAGTATCCAGATCATTCTTGTGTCGTGCATGTGAACTGTAGATCTTTCTTTACATTAGGAAAGATTCTCTTTCACATGCATAATATTTGTAAGAATATATAAACAGGGAACTGTCATAATATTTAGGCTCACAAAGGAAGTTTTACAGGAGTCTCTAAATTCTAATCCAGCAATTAGACGGACTGCCTTTTTCTGCCAAATAAATACTTTATTTGATGTAGGACAATTGCCCCATAACCTGATCCCATGCCGTATGTGAGGGTGAAAGAAAGCATGATAGGATGCAAGTAGCATATCCCGACTGATGCAGGTTTTCAGTTTCCGCAACAGATACCAGTTCTGATGTATGTATTTCCCAGGTAAGTTTTGTATCTACATGTAGGCCTATTAATTTAACAGAATTACGGCAGCCATTATTTACAGTGTGATCCAAGGTAACTAGGATATTTTCTGTTTTAGTGACATTAATAGTTAATTTATTGTGATGAAACCAGTTTTCAGCAATTTTAACAGATGCATTGACTTGGTTTTGTAGTGTTGTGATATCAACACTACTATTTAGGAAAGTTGTATCATCAGCATATGCACTGACTGAGCAAATGTCATGGGATAGCGGAGCACTGATGCGCAGGTGTGTTGTCTGCGCACCACACGCCCCCTGTGCCAGCGGCAGTTGTATAGGAGACCTTGTGAGCAGTGGCTGTGCATGTGACAGGTGTAACATGGTACGTCCTCGTGAGCTGACACCGTTCGAACGGGATATGGTGGTCAGTGCCCGACGGATGGGAAGTGCGATTTCGGAAGTGGTGCGGGAATTCGGCTTCACACGATCAATCATGTCCAGGGTGTATCGTGAATGGTTGAATGTGGGTGTCACCGTCCACAACAGACGAACGACTGGCCGTCTAACCACCCTCGATGACTGTGACCGGCGACATCTGAGACGGATTGTCAATAGTGACAAACAGGCAACCGTGAACAAATCACGGCTCAATTCAACACAGGGCGTGCTAGACACGTCTCCTAGTGGACAATCCGTAGGAACATGGGTTCTATGGGGTATGGGAGCCGACGCCGCACACAGGTGCCACTGTTAACCCAACGTCATCGGGCACAACGACGCGCATTTGTTGCCAGTCACCAGGGATGGACACTGGAACAATGGCGTAGCGTGATATGATCGGACGAATCACGATTTCAACTGCACCGTGCCGATGGGAGGCACCGTGTGTGGCGCAGACCACATGAAGCGATGGATCCCGCCTGCCTCGAAGGTGTGGTCCAGGGCGCTGGTGTCTCTGTTATGGTCTGGGGTGCATTTTTCTGGCATGGAATGGGCTCCCTAATTATTCTGGAAGAGACTTTGAATGATACGCGGTATGTTGAGTTGCTCGGAGACCATGTCCACCCATTTTTGGCCTTCCAGCGCCCAGACGGTTCTGCGGTGTTTCAAGATGACAACGCGCCGCCACATCCCTCCCACGTCGCCTGGAAATCGTTCCAGGAACATGCAGCGGAGGTCCAACGACTGTCATGGCCACCCAGAGCCCCGATATGAACCCCATCAAGCATATCTGGGATGTCCTGGAACGCAGGTTCCGTGCCATGGATCCTGCACCCACGAACAGACCAGCATTAGCGGGCGCTCTGCAAACGATTTGGTGTCAGCTGCGTCCAGAGGACTACCAGGGACTTGTCGACTCACTTCCACGGCGTCTCACTGCAGTTCGCAGGGCCAGAGGAGGCCCCGCACGCTATTAGGTGACTATTCCATGACATTTGCTAAGTCAATGTAGAACTGATGTGCATGGAACATTGCATGCTAGGTCATTAATATACAGTAGACCAAAAGCAGGAAAGGTCCCAAAACAGGAGTAGGCTATGTGTCGACACAGCGTTTCTTCCACTCCCTATCGCATACGCACAAGTCACCATGAGCATCAAATAGAAAGTCATGCAGCAGGCGAGTCAAGTATGTGCTCGGATACTGACGAAATAAATAAATGGTTTTTAGATATTAATGCAATGGCGAACAACCGGGGTCACTTACGACCGGAGGATGAAAGATAATCTCAAATCAAAGATCTATTGTACTGCCATCCGACTTGTTGCACTGTATGGTTGCGAATGTTAGCCGATTCCGACTGAGACAGAGCGTCGACTTGCCATGATGAAGACTAAGATGCTGGGGTTTGATTTGATTTTCTCATTTATCATCAACAGATGACATAATAAATTCAAATAAAAACAATATTAACAGCACTTACTACTACTACTACTACTACTACTACTACTACCACCACTAAGCAATATATACATGTTTACAAAACACATACGGAAGAAAAGAACATGAAAACAGAAAAGTGTTTAAACATTTGAAATGACCGATATATAAAAGGACATATAATTTTCAGTTGCCGTATACGCAGAACAGGATACAAGGAACCCTTTATGAGGCTGACAAGTGGAATACGTCCACCATCCTGCTAATTTCATTAAAGGATCTTAGGGCCTGCATAAACCGAGTGCCAGTATCCCGCAGAATGGCCGTTTGACGCCTTCTCTTGCTTTCTACCCAAGGAACAACCACGAATTTACAGGAATGATGACGAAAATGGCAATACGTTACTTCCCTCCTGGCAACCAGTCAGAGACATTGCCATGGTAACCTGTAGTTTCGTTGTCGGTCTGTCGGTCACTCAATACAGAGCATGATACCCGCAGAAAATAGTCATTTTCTCCGTCATTTGAAGGGTAAGGTAAATAATGAAGAGACAGTTTTATATAGTACACTGAGTTTACAGAAACTCAGTAGTATAAGAGAAAATAGAGGAAATTCCGTTCTGCTATTCCTATAAACTCCCCGTCTTTTCAAAGATTTTAAAATGATATGCATATCAAAACCTTCCCCGGGATGAATATACACTAAATATGACGTTTGCCGTGATGGTGGACCAGACAAACAAATACGAAAAATAAAAACCATGATTCGGTCTTGAGTTGACCTAAAACGGATAAGTATCTGAAAAAATGGCAAAACCAACGAAATTACAGACAGCGGACCCCCTACAACTTTATTTATATAGATTGATAGCCAGTTCCTGTGTGATACAGTTCTGCACCTGGATAAGTGAAAGGTGTTACGAGAAAAAATATGATTTGGTAGCAAGTGTAGTAAATTAGGGCAACGAAGGAAATCGTCGATACATTTATATTTGAAATGTGCATTAACACACCTGCGCCTAATTCTAAGAGACTCAATACGCATATTTGTACAAAACAGATCATTATCTATCGATGACAGCTTGATACCCAAACACTTTTTACTGATCCAATTTTGAGAATCTGATCTGTACTCGGTCTAAGGCATTAAAGGTGGACAGCTGGCGTCATTAACCTGGATCACATCTCCAATGAATGCATCAGGGAGTGGTTTGGTGTTGCCGCTATTCAAGACAAAATGCATGAGACTCGTCTACAATGGTTTGGACATGTACTAATGACAGGGGCCTATACTATCCTGATACCGGGTTCCATGTTAGTAGTCGCCGGCAGGAGACCAAAAGGACGACCTAAACAGCGATGGGCCGATACCCTTTACAAAGATCTGAACAGCATCAGAGCCCACCCTGACGTGGCCCAGGACAGAACTAAATGGAGACAACGAATCCGTGCGGTGCGGTGGACCCCGCCACCGGGAGGGACAAACGCTGAAGAAAAATAAGAAATAATTGCTTCTTATCTAAGCACGGCGTTAAAGTTAATGCATGACTAATGCTAAAGAAGTATAAAAATTTACGCATGATAGCAATGACATTTACAATAAGATACAAAAGTTGAAAACTAAAAAAAGTGGCTGGAATACCATATCTGAAGTACTTATTTGATTATTATTTGGTTGAAGAGGCTATACCAAATGAATGGAGAGTTGCTATAGTAGCCCCTGTGTATAAAGGAAAGGATGATAGACATAAAGCTGAAAATTACAGGCCAGTCAGTTTGACATGCCTTGCATGTAAGCTTTGGGAAGGCATTCTTTCTGATTATGTTGGACATGTTTGTGAAATTAATAACTGGTTCGATAGAAGACAGTTCGGTTTTAGGAAAGGTTATTCCAGTGAAACTCATCTTCTAGGATTTCAGCAAGATATAGCAGATATCCTGTATTCAGGAGGTCAAATGTGCTGTATCGCGTTTGACCCGTCTCAAGCATTTGATAGGGTAGATCATGGGAGACTACCGGCAAAAATGAGTGCAATTGGACTAGACAAAAGAGTGACTGAATGGGTTGCTATATTTCAAAAAAATAGATCATAGAATATTAGAGTAGGCGAAGCTTTATCTGACCTTGTAATAATTAAGAGGGGAATTCCGCATGGCAGTATTATTGGACCTTTATGTTTTCTTATATATGATATGAGTAAAGAAGTGGAATCAGAGGTAAGGCTTTTTTGCAAATGATGTTATTTTGTACAGAGTAATAAATGATTGTGAGCAACTGCAACATGACCTCGATAAATTAGTGAGATGGGTTAAAATTCAGGTTGTGAGTTTCATATATAGGAAAAGTCCTCTCAGTTTTAATTACTGCGTTGATGGGGTGAAAGTTCCTTTTGGTGATCATTGTAAGTACCTAGGTGTTAATATAAGGAAAGATCTGCATTGGAGTAATCCCATAAATAGGATTGTAAATATAGGGTACAGATCTCTGCACACGGTTATAAGGGTATTTAGGGGTTGTAGTAAGGATGTAAAGGAGAGGGCATATAAGACTCTGGTAAGACCCCAACTAGAGTATGGTTCCAGTGTGTGGGACCCTCACTAGGATTACTTGATTCAAGAACTGAAAAAAATTCAAAGAAAAGCAGCTCGATTTGTTCTGGGTGATTTCCGACAAAAGAGTAGCGTTACAAAAATGTCGCAAAGTTTGGGCTGGAAAGACTTGGGAGAAAGGACACGAGCTGCTTGACTAAGTGGTATGTTCCAAGCTGTCATTGGAGAGATGGCGTAGAATGACATCGGTAGACGATTAAGTTTGAGTGGCGTCTTTAAGAGTAGGAAAGATCACAATATGAAGATAAAGTTGGAATTCAAGAGGACGAATTGGGATGTTCAATGAATTCCCAATTTCTTTGCAATCTTTTAAGAAAAGGCTAGGAAAACAACAGATAGGGAATCTGCCACCTGGGCGACTGCCCTATATGCAGATCAGTAGTGATTGAAGAATGTAAATGGATCAGTAATGTCGCACACGCTCTTGGCTAATAAATGAGGTGTTCTCTCCGTCCTTTCAAATTGTAGAACTCGCTGAATGTGGTACACCCAATTTCTTCCCCCATTTTGTAATAGGCATATTATTGGTGACTTTTGTTATTTCATTAAATATTGTGTTCTCTCATTATTACCAGTACTTTATGTACAGCCCTCGTATATATGAGAAAACACAAAGGTCCAATAATACTCCCCTGCGCGACTCCCACTTTCCCTCTTAATCAGTACAGGGTCAGATCACGCTTCACCTACTCTAATTCTCTGAGTTCTATTTTCTACAACTTCAGCCACCCATTCAACCACTCTGTCTAGTCCAGTAGTCTTAATATTGATCAGTAGTCTGCCATGATCTACTGTATCAGAAGCTTTGGAGAAGTTAATAGCAATACTGCCCATTTTACCTCTCCTGAGTCTACAATATTTGCTATATCTGCGGGAATTTAGCACTGGAATAAAACTCGAACTGCCTTCTATCAAACCAGTTAGTAATTTCGCAGCGAGCGAGTTGGCCGTGCGGTTAGAGGCGCGCAGCTGTGAACTATCTGGGAGACAGTGGTTCGAATCCCACTATCGGCAGTACTAAAGATGGTTTTCCGTGGTTTCCCATTTTCACACCAGGCAAATGCTGAGGCTGTACCTTAATTAAGGGCACGGCCTCTTCCTTCCCACTCCTAGGCCTTTCCTATCCCATCGTCGTCATAACACCTATCTATGTCGGTGCGACATAAACCAACTTGTAAAAAAAAAAAAAGTGAAGTGGCAGATCTACGAAGTTAGTCCCATCATCGTTGCCAATTTGAATAGTTATACATAAAATCGCCAATCATGACCAAACCAAACCGTAAACATCTCAATGCAAGTAGCAGTAATGGACAATCAATCACGTAAATTCATGAAACTTAGGATGTAATCCTACATGAACTAGGTTACTAAATACACCGCAGTATGGATACACAATACCATTTTACTTATCTGGTATTATCCTTACATTTGTTCAATCTTGAAAAGGATATATTCAATATAGGGAGGGGTACTTCCTAAGTTTCCGATGCTATAAAACTCCAGTAGATAGCCTACTCCTATCAACAAAAGGAGTCTGCTCAAGCCGTAACGTCGCCATCTGACCGGTGAATCTTTATAACCTTGTAATAGTACATATATCACACCATGACACTTTATTTAGAAGTGAGAGATTTTATTGGCAGCATTCGATTTATAATCATTATTATCATTTTTTCATTTGTATATTTTATTCTTAACATCTTATGCTGGAAGGTCTCCATATATGATGTGAGTAATTTCTTTTGTATACAAACTGATGGGAAAACATTGCTATTTTGAACTCAGGGAGTTCGACTCATGTGTATACCCCATGTGGGTGGGGGACGCAGTCAGAGAATACACCCACGGTATCCTCTGCCTGTTGTAAGAGGCGACTAAAAGGGGCGACCAAGGGATGATCAAATTATAACCATGAAACTACTTGTGATTAGTACCACCACGCGGGGAACACCATGGATCGCTATTACTTGCGCGTAGTACCACTATGTTAGGTATCAAATAGGTTTGTGATTAGTAGTACGCAGGAGCACCGCGCGGTCAGGCTTTTACGGTACCTGTGATTAGTAGCACTATATGAGTGACACCAGGGTTCTGGCTTGCCTATGATTAGTACCCACTATATAAGGAACACCACGGGATAGTACGAGTCCCTGTGGTTAGTACACTTATGTGATGAAAACCATAGGTTTGCGTTGCCTGTAAATGGCGCCGCTATGTGCGAAAAATACCATAGTTCTACTTTCCAAGCGATAAGTACCATTATGAGAGGCCGATAACCTATATTTTGGACCCCCTTAGCTTGCAAGCATCACCGATTCAGTATTGAGCTATAGAAGCAGTCCCTTGGTCAGTATTACTATTGTTTTGCGTCAGTTTCTGAGACTGAGGCATTGCGGGTCGACTCCACTAATTGTTTTAATTTCATATCCATCCGTTCATTTTTCGTCCTCACGCTTTGAATTCTGGTCAGTGGAGGATTTTGGATTTTATTTTTTCATTGCATTTCGTCTCATTCGTACCATCAGGGGCCGATGACCTAGATGTTAGGCCCCTTAAAACAACAAGCATCATCACTCGTGTATGTGGACTTGTTAATGTAGTCGCAAACTTCCGAGTCCGTTGATGGTGTTATTGTCTTGGGGCCAGGAAGAAATTTGGGGCGTGGTCTTGACATGATGATCTACTCATGATTGGCTGCCCATGATCAGTCTAGACGGATCATGTGAGAGGAAGGGGAAAGCTGATGTCTATTTAGGCATGTGATGATGCGGCGAGGAGAGAATGGTACACTGACAACTTCTAATACGGTAATGGAGTGACACTGCTGCACTATACTGGATTGGACTTCAAACGTTTGTGAAACGTGACTGACCTACATCTGTGGAGTGCTTAGGCACTTGGTATTGTATCACTTGTGGCGGTTTGATATTATATGTTGCTGAAAGCTGTGAGGTGATATATCTCAGACTTTCCAGAATTTACGTTTTAGAACGACGCGCGTGTGTTGCTCAAGCGAATGTATCGTTAAAACAAGTGTTAGTACTTATCTGCATATATGTGGATTGTTAACGGACTAACTGCAAATAGTAGCTTAGTCCTCGCTTTCGTTTTCCCACTGTTTGCATTGCTGTTGTAAATATGGAGTCTTCCAGTGCTCATGCACGGATTTTATTGAGAATATACGGCATTTTAGTTGTTTTCGAATCAGTGGAGTTATTGATGAACCTAGGTGCAGTTCGTACCTATTTAGTCGTTTTCAGAAGGTTAGGTAAGGCCTGAAGCAGAAGTACCACTACGCAGAATTATGTACACTTCCTGGGAGATAAAGAATTATCATGCTCTATTTAAATTCGAGGGATCCATTCTGGTAAACTCTGGCGCCCATACTACGGATATTTCGATTAATTATTTTTATTAATTTAATTTACTTCATTTATTTTATTAAGTTTTGTGTAATTTTATTTATGATATTTTTTATTATTATTAATAGTAAAGTTACAACCTATTTGATTAAAGCAATGGAGGATAGTGGATTCCTTGTGATAAGAATTGTGGCGGACAATCACAAAACAAACGTTTTCATGTTGAGACATTTTGGACAACCTCAAATATCAAAATTACATTGCCCCCATCAATCTAGAAACAGAAAATCAAGTCCTAATTTCCGGGCACTTGGCTCGTGTTGTTGAAGAGAGAATGGACTGTGTGACATTTGCGCCGGTAACATCTCACTGCCTAGAGCTTCGACACCACTAAATGGAACTGGTTATGCATCAGGACAGAGGACTTCGATACCCAAAACAACTGTCGGAAGTCCTTCAAACTTACTAGCGTAATACGAGGATTTACTACGTCTTCCCTTTCAGAATGTGTTCTGTTACAGTGTGAGGTCGAAGAGTGTCAGCAAACTGTTAGTGATATTATCCTAACAAAGTTCGTAAGACCTCGGGTAAATGTTATTACGTTAGCAAGAACACAAAATGTTAGCCACCCGGTGTATCACTCCAAGCCTTCGTTCGGGAAAATCTTTAAATTGTGACATGAAGAAGTCAACTACGACTCCATACAGGTAATATTATCAATAATTAATATTACTGATGAAATTTACGCGCTTCAGTGAACATATGACTATACTGCATAGTGTTTTGTATGTAGGCTGTCTTCATAATAATGCGTTAAGAAATTTGTGCGTCTATGGCTGCTATCTAGCGGAGAATTTTTGTCGCAGCCTATTCGCAAAAAGCCTCGCATACAACAGGCGTATAGGAGGATGGAGGCGGCGGTGCTCCATATGAAGCGGGGGATTTAGAATGTAATCCTGGCTTTTGGCACGCAATCTAGTGATTAGCAATTGTATACCAACTCCTATCCTACCCTGCCGGCCAGTATTTTGATGGTGATTTTTTTCACCAACGGTACTCGAACCGGTTAACCACGATGTCAGACCATACAGACGGCAACCAGGTGGGCTCTGCGAGTATAAAGGTCTGTTAATTACTAGTGCAAGGAACTTGTGTTGGTGGTTAATGAGAACGTTTTTAGAGTTTTCTCTAAAATAAGTAATCTCTCTGCCAGTAAGAACTTTCTGAAACACGATTTACTTCTCTTTTTCTTCAGTCTTCTCTTCTTTTGTGTAATCTTCCGAACTTTTAAGAATTTAAGACGCTAACTTTTCCCGCGAGACTCCATTTAATTCTGCTGGTCTTTTCTAACAAGAGTAAAAGTCATCCTAGTATTGGTTGGTAGACGGCTTTAGAACTTCTCATTAGTTTTTGTTTTTTTTTGTTTTTTCTGCAGATCGTTGGAATGAAATGAGGATTGAATGTAGCTAGCTACAAATTCTCACATAGGGACGTTTATAGTAATAGTTCTCCCATTCCCTTTTTTCAAGATTTCAGGTCTCTTCGCCTCCGTGACTAACTGGTTAGTATGTTGGCCTTTGGTCCAAGGACCGGGCGAGTTGGCCATGCGGTTAGGGACGCGCAGCTGTGAGGTTGCACTCGGGAGATAGTGCGTTCGAATCCCACTGTCGGCAGCCCTGAAGATGATTTTCTGTGATTTCCCATTTTCACACCTTAATTAAGGCCACGGCCGATTCCTTCCCACTCCTAGGCCTTTCCTCTCCCACCGTCCCCATAAGACCTATCTGTGTCGGTGCGACGTAAAGCAAATAGAAAAAAAGTCTAAGGAGTCACGGTTTTATTTCCCGGCTAGGTATGGTATTTTATTTTTCATTGATTTTTAGTAATAATAATAATAATAATAATAATAATAATAATAATAATAATAATAATAATAATAATAATGTTATTTGCTTTACGTCCCACTAACTACTTTTATGGTTTTCGGAGACGCCGAGGTACCGGAATTTAGTCCCGAAGGAGTTCTTTTACGTGCCAGCAAATCTGCGGACACGAGGCTGACGTATTTCAGCACCTTTAAATACCACTGGACTGAGCCAGGATCGAACCTGCCAAGTTGGGATCAGAAGGCGAGCGCCTCGACCGTCTGAGCCACTCAGCCCTGCCGCATCGATTTTTTTCCTGTGCCGTACGGATCATTATATTTCATTATTTCATACTATGACGTAATTGCCGCCGGGAAATAACACGTTACCGTACTGTAATTACTTTCAGCCGTCTTTCGTTAGAAATAGTCCCTGATTGGTTGAACTCCATTTCGCAATAATGAAAACACGCATAGTTCAGACATCATGAATCAGCGAACACCAAATTTAACCTTGTTGAACTGTTTCTTCGCCTGTTTGCAGCACTGTGAATCCATACCCATCCACACACACACACACAAAAATGCGTCTCTGCATTCCCAGCTCCAGTACGTAATCTACTGCCAACACAATACTAACGTGTAGGTTAATCTATTTCCAACTATCGCATATATCACGGGATATCATTAAGTTCGTATTACCTTCATTAATCCGGGATCGGATTACCATGTTTACGACTCTGGTAGCTCAGTGGACTGTTCGCTACTTCAAATAACATTAATTATTGGTTTATTAGCACATAACCCTACGTACACACGTCTTATACCTTTCATATCAAGACACGAACAACCAAAGAAGAAAACGCCAATGCATGGAACAAATGTGGACGATTTGCGTCGTGGTGAAAGATAATTAATTATAATTAATTTAATTTAAAAAAGTAAAATCACCATAGTACGAAATAAAATGTGGTCAGCGTGATTAGGCTCCACCGCCGGAGGCCCGGGTTCGATTCCCGGCTCTGCCACCAAATTTGAAAAGTGGTACGAGGGCTGGAACGGGATCCACTCAGCCTCGGAAGGTGAATTGAGTAAGGGGGGGGGGTTTCGATGCCCCCCTCACCCATCCTCGAAGTGGTTTCCCCACTTCTCCTCCAGGCAAATGCTGGGATGGTACCTACCTAGTGTACCGGGAGGTACACCCCAACGCCACGCATTCATATTCAGTTGCCTAAACTGAGTGATTTATCCTTGTTTTGTTTCCCATTCATCGAGAAGTTTGGACATTCTTCCACAGATGACACTACTAAAAACTATGATCATGCACCCTGGTGCGAGGTGTAAGAAGTTATAATTTAAAGAAGTGTTGTATTTCTAGGTTTTTGTAACTGAATGATGTTCATTTATTTTTGGGTTGGCAATATTAAAAGGCTTGATATTGTATATCATAGATATTTAAGTGAATTACTAATTCATAACTACTTTCAAAAATTGGGTAGTCAAATAAAAGGTTATAAACAGTTTGTAGTATTTCACAGCTACAATAATTTTAGGGCTTCTGTTTATTTAGTCTAAACCTCACAAATTATGACCCAGAAATCCATGTCCTGACAAACTGTATTAAGGTAGATGATGTGTTAGTAATGTACTATTCAATCTATTTTGGATCTTTGAAAAGTATAAATTCATTGTTAGCTGATCTCTTGAGCTAGTTATCCGTAGATTATGCCATATATTCTTTGTGTACCTTTTCAGTTCCTTTTTGACAAATGACATAGGTTATTTGTTATACAGTGTGTAATAACGGGGAATTGGGGGATGTTGCAGCTTGTGTAGCAAGTACATCAGCTCTCTCGTTCCCTTCTGCGACGTCATAACCTCGTACCCATTTAATGCGGATATGATTGTTGTGGACTAACGCATGTGATCTTATATTAACAGCAGCGGGGTGTAAATTATACTTGTCTTGAATTGCATTCAAAGCAGCCCGAGAATCGAGAATCGCCCAATATACGTGCATTGCAATAAATTGTGACTTTTTGTCCATTGTATAGAGCAGAGTTCTGCTTGAAATATTGGACTTTTCAGCATCAGTCTCGATGTTACTCTTTAAAACTCTTTAAAACCACAAAAGTACACCCCAGGAACCAGCGATCATTTTTCCTTGCACATCTTAAAACCATCTGTGTAGATTAGAGTGACCTGATTACAAACATGAAAATATGGGACACTTCGGCTGCCATTGATTATTAGGTCCTGTTTAAGATTAGAATTTCTTAACACAAGCCACATATCTCACAAAGATTATCATTTGTTTTTAGAAAACCAGTAATTTATATTATTATTATTATTATTATTATTATTATTATTATTATTATTATTATTATTATTATCATCATCATCATCATCATCATCATCATAATCTGTTTACCCTCCAAGTTCGGCTTTTCCATCGGACTCAGCGAGGGATCCCACCTCTACCGCCTCCTGGAGATTCAGACACTTGGTCGGGGGTTACAACTGGGGAGTATGACCAGTACCTCGCCCAGGCGGCCTCACCTGCTATGGTGAACAGGGGCCTTGGAGGGGGATGGGAAGATTGGAAGGGATAGACAAGGAAGAGGGAAGGAAGCGGCCGTGGCCATAAGTTAGGTACCATCCCGGCATTCGCCTGGAGGTGAAGTGGGAAACCACGGAAAACCACTTCGAGGATGGCTGAGGTAGGAATCGAACCCACCTCTACTCAGTTGACCTCCCGAGGCTGAGTGGACCCCGTTCCAGCCCTCGTACCACTTTTCAAATTTCGTGGCAGAGCCGGGAATCGAACCCGGACCCCCGGGGGTGGCAGCTAATCACGCTAACCACTACACCACAGAGGCGGACATTATTATTATTATTATTATTATTATTATTATTATTATTATTATTATTATTATTATTATTATTATTATTATTATTATTATTAATAGAAGCGGACCATTTCCAATACATAACAAAAACATCAATTAATGCAACAACAAAAAATCACTAAGCAGGAATATAAGTTGCCATTTTTACATTTTATATACGTCTGTCTCACTGGCTTATTACATTTAGTTCCAACCATACCAACTGTAATTACTTTACACAATGAGAAATGTACACCAGAGCTTTGTGATAAATAAAGTTTAAACACTGTATTTTAAAATATACCTACGGAGCAGTTCACGAAAACGGGACAATATGCGGCCAGTATATTTTTTGCTGGGACTATGGGACACTTTAGAGACATAAGGGACAATCCCTTAAAATAAGAGATGCTGTGTATTCATTGCTTCTGTACGGCGCTAAAACATGGACTCTGAAATGTTTCTTTTTTATTTTATTTTTACAATTTATTTTACGTCGCACCGACACAGGTCTTACGGTGACGGTGGGATGGGAAAGGCCTAGGATTGGGGAGAAAGCGGCCGTGGCTTTATTAAGGTACAGCCCCAGCATTCGCCTGGTGTGAAAATTGGAAACCGTGGAAAACCATTTTCAGGGCTGCCGACAGTGGGGTTCGAACCCACTGTCTCCCGGATGCAAGCTCACAGCTGCGCGCCCCTAACCGCACGGCCAGGTCGCCAGGTTTATACAATCTAGAGCCATCTGCTTAGGTATCAAAATGATGCTTTACATTGCAGTAAAATGAAATGGTGTATGGCTTTTAGTGCCGGGAGTGTCCGAGGAAATGTTCGGCTCGCCAGGTGCACGTCTTTTGATTTGACCTGCGCGTCGTGATGAGGATGCCCTGAGGATGGTTTTCCGTAGTTTCCCATTTTCGTATCTGTGTCGGTGCGACGTTAAGCAAATGGTAGAAAAAAAGAAATGTCCGTTTTATGTAAAGATGGTAAGCTCGCAATCACAAGGGCTGCATCGGCATGTATTGTACGGCTTGCGGGAATATTTAATATAATCGATTATTTTCTGCGGCATGATGCTTGTATTGAAGTTGTGGTCATCACTTACTTCTCATGAAATGTTATTTATATTGGTTATTTATGACGACTGCGTCATTCATCTACTTATAACGATATTTCGTCGAAAGCAGAGAGAAGCTTCGTTGCTCACTTCATTGGTATTGCATTTTTAAGTGCTGACCTTCAAATCCCAAGAGTGTGGGTTCGATCCAGACCGATGACATTTAAGGGTGGAAGTGGAACAGCCTCCTTTGGAACAGTTTTGTGCTGCACGGTAATGATTACTCGGTATTGTTTGAAGACGGCTACACACTTCTTTTCACTACAACTGAGAGGACTCGTGCACTTATTACACAGTCCTGCTCTATGATATTTCGTATTAAAATATATTTCTTGCCCACTTTAATTTTAAAGTCGTGAAAAAGTCTAAAATTATATATATATAATCATTTCTATGAATATTGAATTTTCACGACCGCATTGTAATCGAAACCGACTTTCAACCTATTAGGTCGTGTTACGTACATTTAGTACGTATTGAAGAGATGTTAAGTACAGAACAAAAATGGCCAACCAGACACCAGTGGGTTCGGAACCCCCCCCCCCCCCACTGGTGTCTGGTTGGCCATTTTTGTTCTGTACTTAACATCTCTTCAATACGTACTAAATGTACGTAACACGACCTAATAGGTTGAAAGTCGGTTTCGATAATCATTTCTGTTATTCTTCATCTTGAATTTATTTATTTATTTATTTATTTATTTATTTATTTATTTATTTATTTATTTATTTATTTATTTATTTATTTATAAATTTATTTATTTATTTATTTATTTTCTTTACGTATTTCTGCAAATCTTTATTAAATACAGAGTAATTATATGGTACCTCCGAGGCACAAGGTTTGGCGATTGAATTAATATTTCTACCAAATGTTAAATCTATACTTCTTTGATCGCTGCGCACTCCATTTTGGTCCTGCAGAATTGTTTTAATGTTCGGAACGTCTTGGCAGACAAAGTAGGGATCCCCATACTACGAAAAACGTTAAATTAGCGATTTCCTCAATTGTGCCGAAATTTGAAGGGTTAAAGGACCCGAACATGTTTCGGATTGTGAGTCTTGGATAGTTCTATCAGACTAAGAAAAAACATTTCGAAAATCAATTCCTGCCTAAATGCAGTTCCGAAAAAAAACCCAGCCTAAAATCGTTTGTTTCCTTACTCGTTAAAAAAGAATTCAAATCCTAGCCAAATGAACTTATTTACATAATTATTTCTGTAATGTGTTCCTTGGTTCGATATCCTCAGCGTTTTTTATTTTTTTATTTTTTGAAAAGTGTCCACGCCGAATGTAGTTATAAGGGCTTAAGTGAAACTGCATTGATTCACATTAACGCTCGTAGTGGTGCTTAAGTGAAACTGCATTGATTCACATTAACGCTCGTAGTGGTGCTTAAGTGAAACTGCATTGATTCACATTAGCGCTCGTAGTGGTGCTTAAGTGAGCCCGATTTGTTGACTGAATGATCAGCGTACTGCCCTTCGGTTCAGAGGGTCCCGGGTTCGATTCCCGGCTGGGTCGGGGATTTTAATAGCTTCTGATTAATTCTTCTGCCTTGTAGACTGGGTGTTTTGTGCATGTCACAACACTATCCTCTTCATATTCAGACAACACATAACACTACCAACCACCACAGAAAGAGGGGTCAGATCCACACGTGCGACGTAGTTCACATCAACGAAGGGAAAAAGACGGTAGAAAAAGAAATGGTAGTTAAGTGAAACAATGCCTTGCCTCACGTTGGTGCTCGTAGTGATAGAAAAAGGCAAATTGCTAATCTCATCGACTGAATACTGATAATAGTTTTTAGGAATTAATAAAGAATATATTCTCATGCCTCCTCTGCGAACCATGTGACCTTGCCGCGGTGGGGAGGCTTGCGTGTCCCAATGATGCAGATAGCCGAGCCGCAGGTGCAACCATATCGGATGGGTATCTGTTGAGAGACCAGACTAATGAATGGTTCATCGAAAGGGGGGTAGCAGCCTTTCGGTAGTTGCAAGGGCGGCAGTCTAGATGATTGTCTGATACGGCCTTGTAATAATACTCAGCGTGGCTTAGCTGTGTTGATACTGCTACACGGCTGAAAGCAACGGGAAACTACAGCCGTAACTAGCTCCCGAGGACATGCAGCTCTCTCTGTATGAATGATGTACTGATGATGGCTTCCTCCCGGGTAAAATATTCCGGAGGTAAACTAGTCCCCCATTTGGATCTCCGGGTGGGGACTACACGAGAGGGGGCGATCATCAGGAAGATGGATACTGACATTCTGCGAGTCGGAGTGTGGAATGTTAGAAGTTTGAATCGTTGTGGTAGGTTAGAGAATCTGAAAAGGGAGATGGATAGGCTAAAGTTAGATGTAGTTGGTATATGTGAAGTACGTTGGCAGGAAGAACAAGATTTTTGGTCAGTCGACTACCGAATTATCAACACAAAATCAAACAGGGGAAATGCAGGAGTTGGTTTAATAATGAATAACAAAATAGGGCAGCGAGTAAGCTATTACGACCAGCATAGTGAAAGAATTATTGTCATCAAGATAGACACCAAACCAATGCCCACCACAATAGTGCAGGTCTATATGCCTACTAGTTCAGCGGATGATGAAGAAATCGAAAGAATATATGAAGAGATAGAAGATTTAATACAATATGTAAAAGGTGACGAGAATCTAATTGTGATGGGAGACTGGAATGCTGTAGTAGGCCAAGGAAGAGAAGGTAGTACGGTAGGAGAATTTGGATTGGGACAAAGGAACGAAAGAGGAAGTCGGCTGGTTGAATTCTGCTCTGATCATAATTTAGTGCTTGCCAATACTTGGTTCAAACACCACAAACGACGGCTGTATACGTGGACGAGACCTGGAGACACTGGAAGGTATCAAATAGACTTCATTATGATTAGGCAGAGATTCAGAAACCAGGTGTTGGATTGCAAAACTTTCCCAAGAGCAGATGTGGACTCTGACCACAACTTGTTGGTCATGAAATGCCATCTGAAGTTGAAGAAATTGAAGAAAGGAAATAATGAAAAAAGATGGGATCTAGACAAATTGAAAGAAAAGAGTGTGAGGGATTGCTTCAAAGAACATGTTGCACAAGGACCAAATGAAAAGGCTGAAGGAAACACTATAGAGGAAGAGTGGAGAGACATAAAAAATGAAGTTAGTACGGCTGCTGAAGAAATGTTAGGAAGGAAGAAAAGATCAACTAAGAATCAATGGATAACTCAGGAGATACTAGACCTGATTGATGAACGACGAAAATACAAGAATGCTAGGATTGAAGAGGGCAGAAAAGAATACAGGCGATTAAAGAATGAAGTGGATAGAAAGTGCATGGCAGCTAAGTAAGAATGGCTGAAGGAGAAATGCAAGGATGTCGAAGGCTGTATGGTCCTGGGAAAGGTAGATGCTGTATACAGGAAAATCAAGGAAACCTTTGGAGAAAGGAAATCTAGGTGTATGAATATTAAGAGCTCAGATGGAAAGCCACTTCTAGGGAAAGAAGACAAAGCAGAAAGATGGCAGGAGCATATCCAGCAGTTGTATGAAGGTAAAGATGTAGATGATTTGGTTCTGGAACATGAAGAGGCTGTTGATGCTGATGAAATGGGAGACCCAATTTTGAGGTCAGAGTTTGACAGAGCTGTGAGTGACCTCAATAGGAACAAGGCACCTGGAATTGATGACATTCCCTCTGAATTACTGACTGCCTTAGGAGAAACCAGCATGGCAAGGTTATTTCATTTAGTGTGCAAGATGTATGAGACAGGAGGAGTCCCATCCGATTTTCGGCAGAATGTTGTTAAACCTATTCCCAAGAAAGCCGGTGCTGACAGGTGTGAAAACTACCGCACCATTAGTTTAGTATGTCATGCCTGCAAAATTTTAACACGTATTATTTACAGAAGAATGGAAAAACAAGTTGAAGCTGAGTTGGGAGAAGATCAATTTGGCTTCAGAAGAAATGTAGGAACAGGTGAAGCAATCCTGACTTTACGTCTGATCTTAGAGGATCGAATCAAGAAGGACAAGCCCACGTACATGGCATTCGTAGATCTAGAAAAGGCATTCGATACTGTTGATTGGACCAAGCTATTTACGATTCTGAAGATGATGGGGATCAGATACCGAGAACGAAGAATTATCTACAATCTGTATAAAAATCAGTCTGCATTGATAAAAATCGAGGGCTTTCAAAACGAAGCAGCAATCCAGAAAGGAGTGAGGCAAGGCTGCAGTTTGTCCCCTCTCCTTTTCAATGTTTACACAGAACAGGCAGTGAAGGAAATCAAAGAGAAATTTGGAAAGGGAATCACAGTCCAAGGAGAGGAAATCAAAACCTTGAGATTTGCCGATGATATTGTTATTTTATCTGAGACTGCAGAAGATCTCGAGAAGTTGCTGAATGGTATGGAGGAAGTCTTGGGTAAGGAGTACAAGATGAAAATAAACAAGTCCAAAACAAAGGTAATGGAGTGCAGTCGAACAAAGGCAGGTGATGCAGGAAATATTAGATTAGGAAATGAAGGCTTAAAGGAAGTAGATGAATATTGTTACTTGGGTAGTAAAATAACTAACGATGGCAGAAGTAAGGAGGACATAAAATGCAGACTAGCACAAGCAAGGAAGAGCTTTCTTAAGAAAAGAAATTTGCTCACTTTAAACATTGATATAGGAATTAGAAAGATGTTTTTGAAGACTTTCGTGTGGAGTGTTACATTGTATGGAAGTGAAACATGGACGATAACTAGCTCAGAAAGAAAGAGAATAGAAGCTTTTGAAATGTGGTGTTACAGAATGCTTTTTTTTTCCTAGTTGCTTTACGTCGCACCGACACAGATAGGTCTTATGGCGACGATGGGATAGGGAAGGGCTAGGAGTGGGAAGGAAGCGGCCGTGGCCTTAATTAAGGTACAGCCCCAGCATTTGCCTGGTGTGAAAATGGGAAACCACGGAAAACCATTTTCAGGGCTGCCGACAGTGGGGTTCGAACCTACTATCTCCCGAATACTGGATATTGGCCGCACTTAAGCGACTGCAGCTATCGAGCTCGGTCAGAAGAATGCTGAAGGTGAGATGGATAGATCGAATCACGAATGAAGAGATACTGAATCGAATTGGTGACAGATCGATTTGGCTAAATTTGACGAGAAGAAGAGATAGAATGATAGGACACATCTTAAGACACCCAGGACTTGTTCAGTTGGTTTTTGAAGGAAGTGTAGGTGGTAAGAACGGTAGGGGTAGACCAAGGTATGAATATGACAAGCAGATTAGAGCAGATGTAGGATGCAATAGTTACGTAGAAATGAAAAGGTTAGCACAGGATAGGGTGGCATGGAGAGCTGCATCAAACCAGTCTATGGACTGATGACTCAAACAACAACAACATATTCTCATGTCCGACTCCTTGGCTGAATGGTCAGCGTTGAGGTCTTCGGTTCAGAAGATCCCGGGATCCGGCTGGGTCGGGGATTTTAATCGCCTTTGATCAATTCTTCTGGCTCGGGAACTGGGTGTTTGTGTTTGTCCCAACACTCTCCTATCCATATTCACGCAACACATCACACCACCAACCACCACAGAAACACGCAATAGTGATTACATTCCTTCACATAGGGTTAGCGTCAGGAAGGGCATCCAGCTGTGAAACTGGGCAAAGTCCACTTGTGCGACACAGTTAGCACCCGTGACCCCACAAATGTGGGAAGACCACTAGATAAAGAAAACAAGAAGAAATAAATAATATATTCTCATACTTTATTATACTTTGTTTACCTAAAATTCGTAGCTCGTATCCCTAGGATGTTTTCAACATTGAGTTGCTCGTCTGAAGGGCCAGAACTGTGGATTTTTTATCTCATTTTGTTGGCAATTTAGTATTTTTATCAATAATGAAGTAATAAGGCATTTTTGCTTACTTTGTTGTGGTTTAACGTAGGCCTGGGCTGAGGCTCCAGGTGTATGGAACCCCCCTCCCGACGCTCGGCCACCTTCAGTTCTAAACGTTCCTGATAGGCCTTTCGACATTGGACTTTTTGGAATTATTACAGGCCGCTCTTTGTACTCGAATGAGTTTTCCATAATTTTGAAGCCATACGTAGTGGCATTTTGCGAGCAGAAGAAATGTTTGCACTTTTTCGCACCAGAATTTGTCAAGTGTTCACTGTTTGATTTTGATCAGAAGTCCGAACTTTGACTAGCAAATTGTAGTTAAAGTGCCAAGAAATCTCTTCAACTGTGGCCATTAACTTATATGTTCGTACACTGAAAGCAAGGTGCCTCGGGACCTGCCTGTCAAGGTAGTCACGGTGTCTCGTTTCCTGGCTGTCCGTACTTCAAGACAATGAAAATGAAACACTGTAAATATGCACACAAGACCAAACACCAACCAAAACACCCCATCTCCACCCCTCCTACCTACCTCCACCAACCAAGAAACCAGTAATTTACTCTTTCTCATCCCCAGTCTCCTAAACAGCCAAAACCGACTAAATCCAGGGCCCCCTCGGTGGATCGAGTAGCCGAGACCCTGGAAAACCATATCAGCAGTAAGCAGCCCTCCGCCAAGACCCACCAGGAGAAGTCTCACTTCCTCCAAGCCTTATCACCTCAAGTCTTCTCCAACTGCCATCCCACAAGTACATCAAGACCAATAACATACCAGATGAAGCACTGGTCCTCGGAACCGAGGCGAGGTGCACCGCTAAATGCTGATATAAATCGCTGCTTTTTCAAAATTCGAACACCTGCACACTAGTAACACATGTAAATTCAATCATTTATACTCGTATAAAACAAGTCACTGCTTGTACGAATCTGTACAGTCCCTCTGCAATCACAAAAGCAACATTGAGCGTGGTCAGTACCTGGATGGGCGACCAGAGTCGTATTGATTGCTGTGCCGATCTGGTCAATGGACAGTACGATCGAGAGCAACCATCAGTTAATTTCGAACAACAAACCACACCATTAAAACACATTCAAAAACTAGTAAAATTTCCTAAAACTATTTTAAAATGACCTAAACACACAATCTCACCCACGCCGACAGAGGAGCGCAAAGGAACACCGGTATCGGCACTACTCAAACCACATCTCTCTTAGAGATAGCCCCTTAAAACAGCAATCATTGTCATAAGTTGTAGTGTAAAATAGTCCTGAAATAATAATCATCATAAGTTTTCAGGTACAAAAATAAGCTGCCCTGTAGATCAGTGGTAGTGTCGTCTCCGGATTCCAAGATAGCGGCTTCAAACCCGGCAGAAGTAGTCTGATTTATTTTTGAAGGGCGGAAAAAAAGAAGTCCGTTCGATATTCTGTCATACGATGTCGGGCATGTAAAAGATGTCTGGTGACACAGTTGGTGTTTACTTGACAAAATTCATTGAACCTCGGCCATAGATGCCCAAGAGAGATTAGGTTTACTCTAGGCCTACTAGATGGCAGAGATCAGTTTTGATTGACTGATTGATTGATTGATAGATATTGGTGCTAACGAAACCTAGGATGTCCTTCAGCTTTGCTTATCACTATTCTTCATCTTGAGTATTCTGGTATACTCGCTGTTTGCTCTTTTCGAGCAGTTGATGTAGATTGTATTGCCCCACTGAAGAATCTCTGATCACAGAAACGCTTCTGAGTGAAATACTTCAATCATTTACTGTCCAAATAATTTATGTAGAGTCGGCATGTTTAATCATTCATTCTCTTCGTACTGAAAAGTAAACTCTTTTTCAAGCTGCATTACATTTTTAAAAAATGATGTGGGGAAGAATAAATCTGTGAAGTCCTTGATGTCGCTGACATGACTGAGATATTGTCAAGCATCATCGTGCATGTTCGAGCCGCTACCAATTGCCCGCATGATGCGGAAGGTCCAGGCTGCCGCTCCTTCTCCCCGCCAGACCAATGTGTGAAGAGGGTAACAGAGGGTGTCGTGGGAACTATCTACCTGTAGAGTCCCACGGCGGGGCTTCCTGTGCCGTGCCAGCTGTTGGAGTGGACCGGTGACAAGTGCTGAATAATAATAATAATAATAATAATAATAATAATAATAATAATAATAATAATAATAATAATAATAATAATAATAATAATTACACTTTATAATATGTTAATGTGTGTCACCAACCAGATCATCTATGATTATATATTTAATTAGATACAAGTTAGCATAATAGCCTATACAGTATACGATCAGTGTTCTTTGCAGAATGGCGTGCGTACTGTTTTACGGTTTGATTCCCGGCTGAGCCTAATATTTAAGTGTGTATGGTTAATTCGTCTTGATACAACCACAGACACACGTATTAGTGCAGATAGAAGTGGTGGTAGATGAGGCGTGCGCCGGTATAGAGTTGGCATCAGGAAGGATATTGTTAAATCAGGGCATAGAAAGGTGTGCTTTCCATAAGATGGAGGGAAGTGTGGTATGAAAAGAAAGATTTATTTATTTTTATTTCTTTTATTTTTAACATCGTTACGACCTCGCCCTCACTGGACCACATTTATTTATGTTTCTAACCATGTTGACGTATCCTTGCCCACATGTCATTCATCATCTTAATATGAGCATTTCTTCTGTCCTCTGAACAGGGAAGTCCTGTCGCTGGTTTGACCTCATTTTCAGGTACCTTCCAGTCTGGATATTTTTTTGTTTTTGTTTCTTTGTAGATGTGTCTACCTAGGACATTTAGTTATCCCGCTCAGTCTCAAATCGCCACCCACTGCTTGGTGCCATGTAGGTTTGCCTTTGAGATTCCAAACTTGTTAGGATCTGTTTCGTCAGCCTATCAGGAAGTCAGCCTCCTTTTCCTGACGACGTCTCTTACTTTGCTCACCTTGTTATGCACTTCCTTGATTTTTTTTCTGAGCTTCCATGTTCCTTCCTTTTTAATGGGTCCCAAGATCTTTCTCCCTATCCTTCGTTCTTGTTTCTTCACTTCTGGTTTTGAGGTTATATTTCTCAAGTTCATCGATTCTTAAGCCTATAAAACGTTGGTCTTACAACTGTCCGGTTGTGTTGGATCTTAGCTCCCCGCGATAGTGCTCTCTTATTATGTCTTAAGAGTATTTATTTATTTATTTATTTATTTATTTATTTATTTATTTATTTATTTATTTATTTATTTATTTATTTATTTATTTATTTATTTCGACTTTCCCCAACTGGAGATTGCTCCTGAGGACGAAGTATACAGTGAAACAGACCGAGCGAGTCAGCCGTGCGGTTTGGGTCACGCAGCTGTCAACTTGCAGTCGTGAGAAGGCATAGAGAGAGAATAATGTTAAAAGTAATTGTGAGGAGTTCATTACATAATTGTTTGTTAGTATATTTATGTGGTTTCATTAAAACGTTTGGGAGATGCGGTTTTTCAGGATGAATGTTTCAAGCCAGTCGCTGTAACATATTAATGCCTGATCGAGGTTAATTGATTTATAGAACTTGATGAAAAAGGAATGTTACCTCTAGCGCCAACCATTAACCCGATAACTTAGATATCATCCAACTGGTTTTTTACAATTTTGATTTACGTTGCACCAACATAGACAGGTCTTATGGCGACCATGAGATAGGAAAGGGCTAGGAGTGGGAAGGAAGTGGCCGTGGCCTTAAATAAGGCACAGCCCCAGCATTTTTCTGGTGTGAAACTGGCGAAACCATCTTCAGGGATGTCTACAGTGCGGTTGGAACCCACTATCCCCCGAATGCAAGCTCACAGCTTCGTGACCCTAACCGCACGCCCAACTCGCTCGATCATCCAACTGCTGTTGTTGCTAGAATGGGATGGTTGGTTCATATGTTGCTTTCCTTTCCCAGTCAACCTTATTGGGTTGTCTTTCGGACGTTTCGGATCTGATCGGAGGATTTGTTATAAAGCCCTTGCAATCGCAATTGAATAATAATAATAATAATAATAATAATAATAATAATAATAATAATAATAATAATAATAACACCGGGCGAGTTGGCCGTGCGGCTGTGAGCTTGCATCCGGGAGATCGTGGGTTCGAGCCCCACTGTCGGCAGCCCTGAAGATGGTTTTCCGTGGTTTCCCATTTTCACACCAGGCAAATGCTGGTTCTGTACCTTAAATAAGGCCACGGCCGCTTCCTTCCAACTCCTAGGCCTTTCCTATCCCATCGTCGCCATAAGACCTATCTGTGTCGGTGCGACGTAAAGCAACTAGCAAAATAATAATAATAATAATAATAATAATAATAATAATAATAATAATAATAATAATAATTGCAGTGAGTGGCTCAGCCGGTAGAGCGCGAGTTCGATCTCGACTCAGTCTAGTGATATTTGAAGTGATGGTGCTCAAATAAGTTAGCCTCAGATTTACCGACACGTAATTGAACGCTTGCGGGACAAAATTCCGCCACCTTGGCATTTCCGAATACCGTAAAAGTAGGTGTTTGGTGGGGACGGAAGTCATCTGTCAGTAAGCGGAGTCGCTGAGGCGTGTTGGTTCAGGTATCAGGAAGGATTGTTTTACCGTACAAAAACGTGGGAAATTGGGCTAAGTTATATATACACAAAAACGATAGCACAACAAGAAAACAATGGTGTCAGATTTCCCTTTTGGAAAATAAATTACTATAAATATGCCTTTCAATAAATGAAACTCAGATTATAAATATTCACTTACTTGCATGTAACGAATCATTTTCGGGACAATAGCGGCGGTTGGGAAGTAGAAGTGGGGGTGGGGTACAAAAAGATATGCAGACAACAAAATGTACCTGGGTTTGGATATGGCGGGAGGGTGTGTGTGTGTGTGTGTGTGTGTGTGTGTGTGTGTGTGTGTGTGTGTGTGTGTGTGTGTGTGTGTGTGTGTGTGTGTGTGTGTGTGTGTGTGTGTGTGTGTGTGTGTGTGTGTGTGTGTAAACTGGGAAGGAAAAAATACGGCTGGTAAATGGTAGTCTTTTTATGCTCTTTGAGCGAATTTCGACATACAGGTAAAGGTCGACAGTTTACCAACTTAAGTGCGACAATAATAGGTTTTTTTTTTTTTTGAGATTTTGATTCAATACTATACAATAACACTTCCACCGAAGGAGCAATATTACACATGTATTACAATTGAACAGAAGTACGGCGTGATGATACAATTACAGATCATTTGACTATACACTAAGGAACTAACAGATACTAAATAGATTGCCGGACTGACGAATGCTCTGCAAGCGGGTAAATCAACCTCAGTGTCCAGTGTCGGCCCCCACTGGCCGCCGCCCCCCGCTAATCGCCGCTACTGTTTCGGCAGGTATCTCTATGGATTTTGGAGTCGACAAGTGGCAGTTGACATCATCTAGAAATACAATTGGTGTGGAAGGGGGGGGGGGGGGTGCATAACAGGTGTACATAGTATAAAAGTATGACATTAATACAAGCTTGGAATGGAACATCTGGTGATGAGGAATGTACGGCTTTGAAAAACACGGAAATGAAATGACAATAGTGAAAGGACAGGGAAGTGATCTCCCTACGTAAATCCTTAATGGCTGACAATCGCGTATTACTTGATAGCCAGTGTCCCTGTTGAAATTGTTAAAATGTCTACGTATTTCCACGGCTTCCCGTATACTCTTAGACCTGTATTGTTTAGTGTGGGTAAGAGCTCGAACATCTTGGAGCAGGACATCATGACCCGACGATAGGGCATGTTTAACTATTGCTGATTTGTCTGGCTGGCTGACACGTTTATTTCGTTCATGGTCCTTATGCGAGTGTAGGATTCAGTGAAACGAAAGGGGGAATCTGAATTAGGGCCTATGAAACTACCACGAATGAAATAATCAGTTATCTAAAGTGTGATGAGATGAGTCCCTTTGATAAAAGAGCCTTTTATATGTCTATCCATATGGCTATCCATCAATATTTCACGTCACTGCCTGCAAAATCATATCGACCATCTGTACTCTAACGCCCTCTTTGGTAATATGTCTGCCATGGCCATTCACCACTAGGTCACATCACTGCCTGTAAGATCACATGGAGTATCTATGCTGTAAGGCCCCCTTTTTGATAGTATGGCTCTGTCATGGCCATCCCTCAGTACTTCTCTTCACAGCCTACACAGTTGCTATACACAATTTCTGTCGCTGATTCCGTGATCCTCAGCCATAAGTCATTTATGTCAACATTACCGTCTTCCGCAAAGAACGAGCATGCACTTTCAGGAGTACGACGCCGTTGAATTTATTTCGCGTGATTGCCTGCATTTTAACGTAATGCGGACATCCGCTGTTCGGGGCAGGGCAAGCTGTGTGTGGTATTCTGCATGTCAGCCACATGGAAGCAGCATTTTTTATAAATAGCTCGCTCAATAAAATACATTGTATTATAAATAGACTGTCAGAATATTCAGTGTTAATATGAAGAGGAATCAGCAGTTTCGTGCAACGCAGTCACATTCATACAACCTGGTTGTTCCTGTTGTCTTCATTTTCTTGCATGAATTAGGTCATTCAACCTGTTCCGTCATCGTATTTAGCCATTGTGTATGGAGATTTCTACATTGCTCCATGTTATACCAGAAGAGCACGTTTGTTTTTTGGAGCAGTCTGGTTCCATTCTCTCTGTGTGTTCAATTTCTGTTTATGTCAGGGTCGAATTTTTCCGATCCCTGATACTCGTAGATACTCTCTACAATAATATTCTCACTTGGGATCCTGTCAAAGAGAGAGCAACCGTTAACAGCTCTCAAAAAAAAGTAATTTCTGTTGCTTCAATTCATATTTCCTCCCGCTTTGTTGTCTCCCAAGTTTTATTTCCATAAGCAAGGCTTGTATAGCTGCCACTTCCTAAGATCTTTTGTGGGTTTCCGTCCGAACGTTTTGACATGGATTTGTTATGGCTGGGGATCATTCAAAATTTTGTGTAACGTAATGCGACAAATGTGTAATGGAAGTGCCGTCACATTAGTCGTTATCGTAGGCCTTGGTCGCCAAAGATGCTGCTGCTATAATTTAAGTTACTTTGACGTAGAGTTGCAGTTCTTGATATAGGCCTAACATTGAGTTTCATTTATTGAAAGGCATATTATGATCATTAGCTTTTCGCAAAGAGAAAAGTTTTTTCTTCTTTCCTCTTCTTTTTTAATGTCTTCATCCTGAGACACTGCAACAACTGGAGGGGTATCACCTTGTTCTCCATTCCAAGCAGAGTGCTGTCACGAGTCATCCTGAATCGCATAAAGGATTCGGTAGAAAGAAGGATTCGAAAGGAACAGGCGGGATTTCGACAATATCGCAGGTGTGTGGATCTCATCATTACACTGCGAATCATCATAGAACAGAGTGTGGAATGGCGGAACATCCTCTACCTCGCATTCGTGGACTTCGAGAAAGCCTTTGATTCTGTAAATCAAAGAATCATGGGGAAGACCCTCAAGCAATACAGAATTCCATCAAAGATTATCAAGATCATGAAAGAGATGTACGAGGGATATGAGCGTCAGGTTCTTCATGAAAGGAAACTAACAGAAAAGATAAACGTCAAGTCTGGAGTGAGACAGGGGTGTGTTCTTTCTCCCACTCTGTTCCTGCTGGTCCTAGACAGTGTGATGATCTGATGAAGAAGGTAATAGGAGGACGGAAGAGGGGTGTTCAATAGGGAATGAGAGACAGACTTGAAGATCTTGACTTCGCAGACATTTGCCTTATGGCGCAGCGATACCGGGACATAGAAGATAAACTGAGTAGGTTGCAGAAGGAAGCGGAATGTGCAGGTCTCATGATCAACACAAACAAGAATACAGATATGATGATTAATTCGGATGTCATGACCAGCTTGACAGAAAATGGAAAGGAAATTGAGCGATTTGAGTCCTTCCTCTACCTTGGAAGTATAGTTACAACAGATGGGGAGCAGAGGAAGATGTTCGAAGCCGTATCCGGAAGGCAAATGGTGCGTTTGCTCAGCTCTATCCCGTGTGGAAGAATAGAAACTTCTCCAGGAAGACTAAGCTTCGCTTCTTCAACAGCAACGCAAAGTCGATTCTTCTATACGGCTGTGAAACATGGAAAGTTACAAAACAGATCAATGATCAGCTATAGGTGTTCATTAATAGACGTCTGCGTCGCATAATAAATGTGAGGTGGCCGGATATAATCTCTAATGAAGATCTTTGGACCTTGACCAATCAGCAGCCGATTGACATCCAGATCAAGGAGAGGAAATGGCGCCGGATCGGACACACATTAAGGAAGCCGGATGGAGCTGGTGAGAGGGCGGCGCTGGACTAGAACCCTCAAGGCACCAGAAAGCGAGGTCGGCCAAAGACGACCTGGAAGAGGACGATCGAAAAGGAAATCGCAGAGGATGACAAGACCTGGAGCGAAGTGAAGAGAATGGCCAGGAACCGTACGGTGTGGAGAAATTTTGCCAACGCCCTATGCTCCAGAGGGAGCAACAAGAAATAAGTCAAGTCATCCTGTGACACTCATTGCCTGGAATTTCTTCTTGTTTCACCATCTGTGCTATTTCACAATCCAAGTAGTTAAACGGCTTTACTTGTTCAAAGATTGTGTTCTTGATCACAATCTTTAAGTGCTGTTGTACCAGTATTATCTTAGAAACTATGAACAAACAGGTCATTGAACTTACGTACTAAATAATGATCAATCCATCATCTCCAAATTCAAACGGGTGTTCTAGACTCTTTATTATGTTGTAGATGCGTGGACCCTTACTACTTCTTCGTTGCTTTCTTCTTGTGCTTTCTCCTAACAGACTGATTGCTGAAAAAACAAATGTTTGAGAAATTAAAAATCCAGCTGTTAACGCGTTTTAATATTGAAATGTGTAATCCATGTCAGTCTTATGGTATTGGCCTCTGTTGTTCTCTTTTTTCAGGTATCTTAGTTGGTCTGTATGTCTATGACTAGACCGCCAGTGATTCTGAAATGGAAAATAGCCCTTAAACCACTGATTTAGACGATCAGAGATTAGCAATTCAATGCCAGTTTCATATGGCAGAGAATGCATTTCAACTGTAATGTAAAGAAGTTTGCGGTCATCTTCACCTCCTCGTTCTTCTTCGCGTTTGTCCCGCCTAGTCACAGGGTCCATTTTGTATAAGCTATTCGCCACTTCTGCCTATCGAGGGCGTCATTGGAGGTGACGGTGATGAGTTTTTATGTCGCCCTTCTGGTCCGAATCTCACGCCGCCACAATCCTATATTTGTAACCAGCTCTTAGGCCTCTTTAAAAAAAATCGTCAGAAACTTACTCTATCCATGGTCGTTTGTCTCCTCCTAGTCCTCTTACCTTCCATAAGAGTCCTTTATTCTCCTAGGTACCTATCTTCCTCCATTCCTATGACCCAACCACAGAAGCCGGTTTATGCGTACTTCATCCATCGAGTTCATTCCTAACTTAGCCTTTATCTCCTCCTGCCATTGCCCCCACCCATTTTACCAGCAATAATTCTCAATACTATAATGGCCGTTACTTCTAACTTACGAATAAGATACCCTGATTCCACCCAACTTTCACTCTCGTATAGTAAATTCACCTGAAAACAGATCGGAGTAAAGATGGTTTCGTCCGGGAGCTGACGTATTTCTTATAGAATACTGTTGATCACAATTGCTAACTCAGTGCATTAGCTTTGCTTCACCTTGATTCGATCTCACTTACTGTACTACCATCCTGGAAGAATACACATGCTAAATAGTATATACCGATCAATATACAAACTTATAATATGGTCCATCAATAAGGAACCCGCAAGCGAAAAAGTTTTAAATGGGTATAATTAAAATTTTGCTTCGTTTGTTATTCGATGTTTCTGTTGACATTACAGTTGAAAGAAATGGTAGGTCGTGAAAGTATTCAGTTATTTTTATTGAATTTGGCACATAACATTCTTTTGAAACATTTCTTTTAACTTTTCAGACACTTTTCCATTACGGTACGGGCCTGCGTTTCTCAAGCCGGTTGTTTCGTTAAAGAATGATAACAATCCAGTACTCAGTGAGGATAGTAAACGTGGCGACATTGTCTGGTGTGGACGATGTTGGGAAGCTGTAATTAACACACGAGTGTGTTGTGGAGCTTTAAGCTCATCTGCGTTAATTAATCCTGGGGACATCAATATTCATCAGTAGAGGGATCTGGTCGGTACGAGCAACTACTGCAAAATGATAGGCGTATCTCTGTCGTGACAAGCAGTTCTACACTGTCATTTTTCTTATGGATTAAGCAGTGTTCTCCCTAGGACCTTTTTAATGGGCGCACCGCCCTGCTGTTTTTACAGACCGCCCGGCTAACATAACCTAGATGCGTGCTAGTTACGTAATATTAATACATATTTGAGTCATTGCGTGCTCCAATTAACATGTAAATACTGTAAAACGTATATTTCAATAATAAATCATTATCGTCAACATATTTGCATCAATTACATCGGAGTTGAAATGTTTAGGTTGACTATAACGTAGTGTCGCGCGCGAGCGGTATCTCGATTAGCGTGGAATCACACGAGAGCACTCGATTCCTCATGACGTCACAAACCCGTATGGTAAGCCCTGGTGTTTGATTATGAACAAGCAGTAGAACACTAGATCATATTGTTCGTCGTAATAACACTAAAATAGTGTATCTGTCCGGTATTACTGTTAATGCCCTCTGTGGATCATTGATAGAGATAGCGGGTTCAAACTCGGCAGAGGTCGTCGGATATTTGAAGGGCGACGCTACATGTCGTACGATGTCGGCCTGTAAAATATATCTAGTGACATATTTAGTGTTTACCCGACAAAATTCACGAAAACTCAGTCATACACGCCCAAGACAGATTCGATTTTTTCTGCCATCTAGTAGGTCTAGTGTAAAACGGAACGTCGAAATTGACGAGCAAGCAGCCAGATGGCGTCAAATTAAGATGTTTTTACAGGGTAGCTAAAGCCATATTATTATTATTATTATTATTATTATTATTATTATTATTATTATTATTATTATTATTATTATTATTATCATCGTTAATGCCCTAAAGGGAATAAACTGAAGTTTAATCTTCTTAATTTTTTTACATAGTATTCCCTTCCCGGCTACTCATTCCTGCCATCCGACTGACGAAAATTTCTGGGGAGAACACTGGATTAAGTCCAAAATGGCAGGGCGAAATCATTGGCGTATCATTGTCGCGACAGCAAGTTCTATAGGGTGTATCAGTGTTGCTGTTACAAACTTTCAGAGATGATGGTGGACGGCAAATGGATCAATTTGAGATGAAATGAAATGGCGTATGGCTTTTAGTGCCGGCAGTGTCCGAGGACAAGTTCGGCTCGCCAGATGCAGGTCTTTCGATTTGACGCCGGTAGGCGACCTGCGCGTAATGATGAGGATGAAATGATGAAGACGACACATACACCCAGTCCCCGGGTCAGCGAAATTAACGAATTATGGTTAAAATTTCCGACCCCGCCGGGAATCGAACCCGGGACCCTTGTGACCAAAGGCCAGCACGCTACCCATTTAGCCATGGAGCCGGACAATTTGAGGTAAGGAACCGTAGTTCGGAAAGGTTCGAGTCAAAAGTTATTAATAATCCAAGTTGTTTAACGTCCGTCCGCTCTTAACAGACGCCGGAGTGTCTGAATTTAGTCCCACAGTAGTTCTTTAACATGCCGGAAGTCAATGGCATGGTGGTGTCATCTTTAAAGACCCTCAGTTGGGTTCGAACCCGTTAACTTGGGATTAGTAGACCAACGCCGGATCCACTACAGCACTGCGGCCGGCAGGGAAAAGTTGAGAGCAAAAATTGGTGTTATTCCTCCGACTGTACAGTACGCTACATGTGCTAAGTGTACAATAACCGGGCGAGTTGGCTGTGCGGTAGGAGCGCGCAGCTGCGAGCTTGCATCCGGGAGATAGTGGGTTCGAAGCACACTGTCGGCAGCCCTGACGATGGTTTTCTGTGGTTTCCCATTTTCACACGAGGCAAATGCTGGGGCTGTACCTTAAGGCCACGGCCGCTTCTTTCCCACTCCTTTCCTATCCCATTGTCGCCATAAGACCGATCTGTGTCGGTGCGACGTAAAGCCACTAGCAAAAAGAGTACAATAGGGGAGACAAACCCGACGAGCAGAAGAGTAGAATTTTGCTTAACTTTTGACACGATCGTTTCCGGAATATGGTTCCTTATCTCAAATCCATCCATTTTCCGTCCTCCATCATCCCTGAACGTTTCTAACATTATCACGGTATACACCCTGCGTATTCTCACTTTCCTCAGTTGCCAAGTTTAAGATAGCAGAGCCAAAGCATTAGCGTACCTCTGGCCTGACAAGCAGTTCTGTACGCTCATTTTCCTCAGGGGTTGTTTAAGATGGCAGGGCGAAATCATTGGCGTATCTCTGTTCTGACAAGCAGTTCTATACTCGCATTTTCCTTACGGGTTAAGTCCAAGATGGCAAGGCGAATTCATTGGCGTATCTCTGGCCTGACGAGCAGTTCTCTACTCTCATTTTCCTCAGCGGTTAAGTTTACGATCGCAGGGTGAAATCATTGGCGTATCTCTGTCCCGACGAGCAGTTCTGTACTATTTCCCTCAGGGGCTAAGTCTGATTTATCTTATTGTGCCAAGTGGAGGGTAAGATCAAGCATGGATGTAGGGTGCTTGGCGCCGTGAACAGAGCCCATTTTAGCGCCCCTTCATGCTGTATTATAAGTGAAGCTTACAGGGTAGTAATAAAACTCGATATTTAAGGATTAAGGGTAGTTAATTACTGATTTTCAAAATAAATATTTGTAAGGTTAGATTGATTCCGTATCATTCTGATATGGATATGTTTTTGAGCTGTGGTCTATCTGGAATTACGTCAGCAATTTCCCCGACACCATTATAACCATGGCAACCAGTGCCTTGCTGACGATACGGCCTTGGCACAGCCGCGCCTTTATTGTTTAGTTTATTAGTTGTGTAAAAAGTCACAAGTTCGCCCATTTGCTAATTATAGGTTTGAAACCTGAAAGTATGTTGATCACAGTTTACTCATTTCGGTTTGCAATTGTCCTAATATTATTTTTCTGTTTTCTTTTCTAGGTGAGTTTTCACGTTACATTACTGAAGATGCACGGCCAGCTATATGTAAGTTATTTATCTAGAATAGAAGTACATAATCAGCCTCCTTTGTTGGTGAAAAGAACAAAGCTAGAACCTTAACCAAACCTGGACTTTGGTAGCCCAGTTAGCGGCCCCCAGCTATCGCCGGGAACTCGAATCGAACACTTTCAACCGCAATTCTCTGATGGTAGTATCATTTCTTCCTTAGCTGCCTCTGCGGATCAGTGGTAGAGTGTCTGCCTCCGGATCCCAAGATTGCGGGTTCAAACCCGGCAGAGGTAGTCGGGATTTTTTAAGGGCGGAATAAAAAATTCATTCGGTACTCCATGTCGTACAATGTCGGCATGTAAAAGTTCTCTGGTGACACATTTGGTGTTTAACTGACAAAATGAATTAAATCTCAGCCCATAGACGTCCAAGAGAGTTTCGGTTTACTATATCTGCCATCTAGTGGGCCTAGAGCAAAACGGAACGTCGAAATTGATGATCAGACAACCAGATGGCGTCAGATTGAAATGTCTGCACACGGTAGCTGAGGCCATACGATTATAATATTATTATTATTATTGTTATTATTATTATTATTATTATTCTACTTCTTTATTCGTTATGCCCGTTTACAGAGCGCGTTGGAACTTGCTAGCTTGATGATGGTTTTCCTTTCTTCTTCTTCTCTTCCCAAAATCTCTTCATGAACTCGCTATGCTGTTTCTTGCGTTCTTCCGTCCATTGTTTCCCTGTGGTTCTTTTAGCCTTTTCCATGAATGTGCTTTGCAACCAGATTCCCAAAAGCCTTGCGATCCCTGATATCTTCTGTGATGTTCATTTCTTTTAAGTCCTGCTTCATTTCCTCAAACTAGCTTATTTTGTCCTATTTTGAATTAATTATACCAAGCAGGGTTTTTTTTTTTTTTTTGCATATATAGTGTCGTCCATTCTACAGATGTGGCGATAGAATTTCAATCGTCTCCTTCGTACCGTATTATTATTATTATTATTATTATTATTATTATTATTATTATTATTATTATTATTATTTGTTGTTGTTGTTGTTGTTCTTTCCACCGTTCCCCTAGCAGACTGCACGTTGACTAGCCATCCGCGTGCTTACTACGGACAGATGTTGCCGAATTTTGAAGATATTGAGTTTTTCCCGGTGTTTCGCCGTGATTTTGCCGTTCGCCTTTAAAAAAATAGGAATTATCATCTGACAGTTATCGAATGAACAGTGATAAGTTGATAAATTATACGAGGGCAAGTCAATAAGTATCTGCAATTTTTTCTCTAATTGTCTTTAGGTTGGCTCTATGGCGTTGTGTGCTCACTAGCCGCTGAATGGCACCGTTGTCTACGTCTTTGGTAGGTTTCAGCGTTATCAGATCAGATCAGTACAGCCAGGGGGGGTGACACTTAATAGGGAGCGTCCGAAGCAGTTCTGAGATGGGCCAATCGATCTCCGCCAACTAATGAAATCTAAAATTCTCTTTTAGAGGGTTAATTTAGAAGGCAGAGGTTGGCATTACACATTCAGTTGCGTGGTACAGCAAATTCAAAACACAACACCGTTATCGTTGCGCGCTAAGGGACCTTGGTCGTACGGTATGTAATAGTGCTTGTTAGACGAAAATTTGTTGAGATTCTTTCGCATTGAACGAGATTTTTGATCCAGTTTTTTGAGAGTATGGTGTGAAATTATAATTATGCGCGTTCTTAGTGTGAAGAAATACTATTATGATCATGAACGTACTTCACATTGAACTACCTAGCTGTTGCGAGTAAACGTCTGTGTGATTGTGCTTCTTACCTGCTGTTTGGAATAAATAAATTCAAAATATAAACTGTGTGCATTATGCTGCGTTTTACTTTCATCCTTTCCTTCTCGTGTTTTCCATTCACATACATAAAAGTCGTGGGACGGGTTCAACGAAAGAATGAGGTTATGTTAGATCGTGATTTAGGCAAGTATGGGCGTTTTGGGGTTTTATATGAATTGCGTTAGCATTTTCAGTAATCAGTGTTGCATTTATCACTTAATAGATGTAAATTTACATTAAAATGCGAACGGTGAAACAACGATACAAGCTAGCGTTACAACAGTATTGCCAACATACAAATGCGGTAATTGCAATTTACTTTTCAAGTAAAAGACACGAGAGAAGCTTTAGATGCAAATTTCCTACCGAAATACAATCATTATCTCTATCACAATTAAAATTTTAACAAAGTAACAACTATCATCATCGTATTTACTACGAGGTACTATCGTGGGATTTATTTCCTTATGTTGGCAGAGAGAAAGTGGTAGCTTCCATGACCTGTTTTCTCAGCCAACTTTATTATACAGGAGTGACGGATCTATTTCTCTTATATGATTCTTGAGTACAGCTTGCGCTGTTGCGACGTAAAGATGGCTGTGCCACTCTCTGTTTGCACCAGGGAAGAACAGTGTTCCGTAATCCGTTTTTTATGGTCTGAAGGTGTACCAGGAGCGTAAATTCATAGAAGACTGTCAGCACAATACGGGGACAATGTTTTGCCACAGCGGATGCTTCCATTCCATGCTCTGACGTTTGCTCTCTGGTTCGAAGTGGTGAACCCATGTTTCATCTCCAGTGATGATCCGTTTCAAAAACATTTCACCTTCGTTAGCATGACGGTCCAGTAGGTGCTGACAGATTCTCGCACGATTGCTCTTCTGCTCTTCATTGAGTTGTTTTGGAACCCATTTCGAACAGACTTTGTGAAAGTTAAGCCTCTTTTTTTAGTGGCTTTACGTCGCACCGACACAGATAGGTCTTATGGCGACGTTGGGATAGGAAAGGCTTAGGAGTTGGGAGGAAGCGGCCGTGGCCTTAATTAAGGTACATCCCTAGCTTTTGCCCTGAGTGAAAATGGAAAACCATCTTCAGGGCTGCCGACAGTGGGATTCGAACCAACTATCTCCCGGATGCAAGCTCACAGCCGCGTGCCCCTGACCGCACGGTTAAGCCTGTTAGGCATGATTTCATATGCGGAACTATGGTAATGTGCACATGGTTTGCCACGTCATCAAGTCACTCGTCTGTTATTCAGGATCATATCACGCACATCAGTTACGGCTGCAGATGGACGCCCGGATCTTTCCTCATCCTTCACGCTCGTTGGACCTCTTTTGAACCATGCAATCCACTGGTAAACGCTTCCTTCTGGGAAGGTGGGACATTGCGGTTCGGATCCACTACTTGTTTGAAGTTTATTCTCCTTGTTCATTGTCGTCTTTTTTGAATTCTAGTCAGTGGATTGATTTTGGATTTTTTTTTCAACTTTGAATATTGTGAGTTGGATCCGCTGCGTATTTTAAATTCATATTCATCCATTCATTCATCTTCATGAAGTTTTGAATTCTGGTCAGTGGATAAACTTTAGAATTTTAAATTGTTATTACATTTCGTGCCGATGACCTAGATGTTAGGCCCTTTCAATCATCATCATCATCATCATCATCATCATCATCATCATCATCCTACTACTACTACTCTGAGGATAGTACGGTGTGTCCCCTAACCCAGTATCGAACTACGGAACTATGGCTACCTTATTGTCTTATCTACCTGATTTCAGTTGTCTATTTAATTGAATTAGAAAACAATGTTGTCACTATAAAACAGCAGAGAGGAATAATGCGTCTTTCACGTGAACACTGTAACATTGACCCCATTATCATCGGTTCTCGGCCTCACGGCAGGTTTTCGTTTGCATTTTTCGAGTTTGCCCGTCTTCTGCCATCCTTTTTGCCTTCCAATATCTCTCATAGAGATGGGAATTATAGGCACGAATAGGTTAGAATGCAAACGTATTTGAACAAGGCGCAAGTGAAATCTAGCCGCTCTACAGATATGTCGGGGAGTTGCATAAATTTTAGGGGTTCTGATAATTCAGATCGATAATATTTATGCAAATCTCACCGCAGAACCGTCATGCGGATAACATACACTTGCGCCTTGTTCAAATACATTTGCATTCTAACCTATTCGTGCCTATAATTCCCATCTCTACAATTTTCGCATTGTCCGTCATCTGATGCCTCTTTCACCGGGCGAGTTGGCCGTGCAGTTAAGGGCGCGCAGCTGTGAGCTTGCATCCGGGAGATAGTGGGTTTGAACCCCACTGTTGGCAGCCCTGAAGATGGTTTTCCGTGGTTTCCCATTTTCACACCAGGCAAATGATGGGGCTGTATCTTAATTAAGGCCACGGCCGCTCCCTTCCTATTCCTAGGCCTTTCCTGTCCCATCGTCGCCATAAGACCTATCTGTGTCGGTGTGACGTAAAGCAAATAGAAAAATAGAAAAAGACACCTCTTTCTTCCTCTCATCCTTCTTCCTGCAACGTTTCCTTCCACTGCCTATATTAATATACATTTCCTTCGTAAACAGTGACTTCACCAATTCTTCTTTCTCTTTTGAATGGTTTCCAGTATTATCGTCCTTTCTTCACCTAATCTTTCCTATACTATTTCATTCTTTAATTTGTCTTGCCAGTTGATCTCCATTTTTCTCCATACCCATATTTCAAAAGATCAATATTCTTTCTTCCCACTTTCTCAAAGTCCAAGTCTCAGACCCATTAAGAGCAACGCTCCATACAAAACACTTCACTAACCTCTTCTTAAGGTCCAAATTCAGTGACCCCAAGTAATTCGGAAAAGGCTAGAAAACTAAATTGTTGCTAGGATTTGACAGTCATATTCAGTTACAGGTTTAACAGCCTCCACCGATAATGATGAGGGCGTCAACACAAAAGTACGAGCTGTAGGCGCGGCTGTTTTCCTCTGCTTGTTCAATACTGCATCGTTGCTATGGAAACGACCGGAGTTCTCTGATTCAAAATTTGAAATTATGATGGAGTGTATAATATGCTGAACGACTGAATTTTAATTGCATGAAGTGCAGTAATATAACTCGCGAACTGTGAATTGCACTTGTACAAGTAACATCGTGTTTTGCTTGTGTTTCTCTCCACTAGCCTCAACTTCATCATTCGGACCAGCTCACCTGTTGCACAAGGTAGTGCATTCAACCCATGCGTATCACTACGCTGTTTGGATTTCCAGTGACTCGATTATTATATATTCTTTCTTCACAACACCGTGTCAGCACAGCGCTCCCCCATCTATACTCAGCGCGAGGCGTTTCTATCTTTCATAAATACTTATCGAAACCGACTTTCAACCTATTAGGTCCTGTTTCGTACATTTAGTACGTGTTGAAGAGATGTTGTTAAGTACAGAACAAAAATGACCAAACGGACACCAGTGGGATCCGAACCCACAACCTCCCAGTTTCGCGTCGGTTGCTCTACCAATTGAGCTATGGTAGCCTAGACCATCTTCGTTCTGTTGGAAAGGATCTAAGCTACAGGTCTGGCACTACTGCCATCACTCTGTAGAGTGCGTTTAAGTCGCTTACTTACTTATACTTAATTACGTACTCTTGTACCAATTCCTGTCGAGGCTTGACAGGGAGAATCTCTATGTTTTGCTGTCTTAAGTCTGTGATCGGGCCACTGTTTCACTCACTCCTTTTGATTCCAGGCTAGACTCTATGTTGTCTTCCCATTTGATGCGTGGCCTGCCTCTCGTTTGGGAATCTCTCTGGACCTCCCATCCCTGGCGTGGTAGTTACCATCACCTCCACCGATAACCACATTTCCTGTGTTTCCTGACATACGCCACAAATACAGAGTCTCTCATATAAATTAAGACCGCCGAAGCGGCGTCTTTACTCTCCCGTACGTAAGCTGCAGTATGGGAGGCGGGTCAATAGTTCTTGACCTTTCAAGCAGCCTGCACATGTTCGATCTGACAAGCGTCAGTCGCCATTCTGAATCTCAGCTGTTGTCGTGGTGAGACTGTTGTTATAATAATAATAATAATAATAATAATAATAATAATAATAATAATAATAATAATAATAATAATAATAATAATAATAATGGGGATCACCAGGCAAATGATAGGAGACAGAAAATAATTCAGAAACAAAATTAGGAATACAAAATTTATAGTAAATGAGAAGAACAAGAAGACAGGAACATTGTGGACAGAACAAAGGAAACAGGAGCACAGCCAGAAAGAAGTGAAAATTGTGTCATCACGAGATATTATAGTTCAAACACTGTCCATAAGGGAAAAAATGGAATGAATAATAATAATAATAATAATAATAGACCTAATAATAATAATAATAATGTTATTTGCTTTACGTCCCACTAACTATTTTTACGGTTTTTGGAGACGCCGAGATGCCGGAATTTAGTCCCGCAGGAGTTCTCTTACGTGCCAGTAAATCTACCGACACGAGGCTGACGTATTTGAGCACTTTCAAATACCACCGGACTGAGCCAGGATAGAACCTGCCAAGTTGGGGTCAGAAGGACAGCGCCTCAACAGTCTGAGCCACTCAGTCCGGCAAGTTACCATTGCCACACCGTATTTTCGTATGTAAGGTTTCATCTTAATGGTCATGATAACAGTCATAACTCTCGCTATTGGTGTGCAGAAAATCGGTCTTAGTTTAATTTGAGACTTTCTATACTTGTTATCTGGCTGGTTGTGTGATCAGGCAGTACAATTCTTGTTCCAAAAAATGAGCCCCTGAACTCCATCAAAAAATAAGATCATGGACCTGTTACCAGAGGATAGCACTAGCTTCCTCTCCATTGAGGCTACCAAGAGGAGAGTGGAAAAACCGAAGAATCTGTCCTCGCTTTCTCGTTATAAGCCCAAGAACATATCCATTGTTTTATGCTTTTCCGTTTTCCGTTATTATTCTACTCCTTATAGCAAGCAAATAACCGATTTTATTATATTTGTTCAATCAACTCATAGGAAGTAGTAGAATAGTTTGAGTAATAGCAGATTTATGTAGTGGTGATAGCCGACAACCCCTGGACGTTGGCAGGTTCGATCCTGGCTCAGTCTGGTGGTATTTGAAAGTGTTCAAATACGTCAGCCTCGTGTCGGTAGATTTACTGGCACCTAAGAGAACTCCTGCGGGACTAAATTCCGACACCTCGGCGTCTCCGAAGACCTTAAAAAGTAGTTAGTGGGACGTAAAGCTAATAACATTATTATTATTATTATTATTATTATTATTATTATTATTATTATTATTCTTGTTACGGAGTTTTCCGTGGTAGGTAGAGGTGAAAGAAGGTGCGGGTGTGAATAGGTCTCCAGCTACGAAAGCAAAATTAATTTAAAATTTAACAAGGTTATATTTTATTTTCAAAAACAAAGAAATAACAAGCATGGCAGGTACAAAGTAGCAAATCAAAAAGGGTAGTTACAATATTTACAGGAATTGGGCTTCGCGCCCTGATTTTACACTGCTTGGGCAATCAGCTCAGTTTTACCCCAAACACGAGTTTTAACAGAGGGGCAGAAAACCCCATTCATACCTAGGAGCCCTTGCTCCAAATTACACAGAAAAGCCTCCACGAGGCATACAACACTCAATTTTCAAAAGAGCCACTCGCTCTCAAAATTTAAGCCTCTCCCAGGCCACACCAAACTCCACCTTCAAGTTGTCCTCACTGGACAAAGACACAGGGGTAAAATACCCAACCTACTGAGGTCTATTAAATAAAAATGGGCGATTACATGACCTCTAAAATAACAATTTGAGAGGAGGCGATCTTGCACTCCTAATACACTTGTTTTTAAAACCCTAATCTGGCTCTAGGCCACTAATGCAAGGGCTAATCCCATACTACCGAGGTGACTTTAGAAAAGAGCAATTTGTTTTACCTTAACGAAGAATAGGTTGAGAAAATAAGTTCACCTCAAGACAATGTGAGTGGGAGCTCGAGAGGGTTAGCACTCTCTATCCCAATATGCAGCTTAAAAGAGAATAGAAGAAAAGATCGTTACATTTTAGGAAAAGGTTACATGGAGAAACGCTTCGCACCCGCCCCGAGAGTTAAACTGCTGAGCTAGCAAAGAAAGAATTTATTAATCGGCCATTACCTTATTGATGACCGCTGCCGAGGAAAGAGGCGCTTCCCGCCTCCTGCTATGTACTTTATACACTGAAAGATGGAACAGAAGTGGCCCGGAGACCCTAAAATCAGCAGTTTAAATACTCTCGCAGAAGGTTCTAGGCGTTAGGGGAATGAAAACACCCTCCCACAATTACTTTATTGGCTAGGGTACAGAAACATATCCAAGTTGGGGGAAGATACATCGGATTGGTCGGAAATTACTAAAAGAAATTCGGGATTGGATAAATCTAAAACAAGGGGGAAAAGAGGGGTATACAGCCAACTTAAACAATAACAGAAAGAAATTTAACAAGAAACAAACATTTGAAATAAAAATTTCTCCAACAAAATAGTTCTTTGACTTCGCACTAGGTTGCACTATTGTTGATCTTCAGTAGTGTCCTCTAGAAGGGAAAGTTCACACTTCTTACTTCAAGCGAAACAAAAACACATCACAAATGACACCGTTCAAAAACTCAAAGTTTTTCCACGTGGTGACATCTTCTGAGAAAGTAGAGAATTAATAGCGTAGATAAAGTTCAGACTTCCTCCAGCAGAGGAGTTTCAACTGGCGCACATTTTAAATTAGCGGAGTGGAGGTGTACCGCCCGGTACAATTATTATTATTATTATTATTATTATTATTATTATTATTATTATTATTATTATTATTAACAACCCTGGACGAGGACAGCCCATGCTTCACAACAGGGTGGAATGAAAAGCCCGTAGCGGATGAAGCGGGCAGAATGGGACGGATTTGCAGAGAGCTTTAGTAGCAGACGCGAGGCCGAGTATTTGAGCACTTGAAATACCACCGGACTGAGCTGGTTTCGTGTTATCAGTGGATTACTCACGAACGTCCTCTGTAACTGGGCATTCGGTAATGTAAACAGGATATATCTTATCATTCAGATCCCTTCTCCTGCACACATTCTACCTGAACTTTCCATATTTTGCAAGGACAAGATTTTTAATCGCTTTCTGTTCCTTCGATTTCCGTACTATTGAACGTAAACATTGAGATCAAAGCCGACGCACCACTACCATGGATTAAAAAAAAGAAACCCCTTTTTTCCTTTGCGAAAATGAAATATAAATGTGTCTCCCGGTCATGGCCATCCATCAACGGCTGCTGATTTCAGTTGGCAACCAGCTTGCACGGTTGCTAGGCAACATTGTCTCACCATCCATCCATACCTTACATCACTGCCTGTACGGTTGCTATGGTTACACTTCCGTCACACATTTTGTCGCGTCACGTTACACACATTTTTGGATGACCCCGAACAATAAGACATTTATGTCAAAAGGTTACGTAGGTACCAGAAGTTTTAATTCTAGTTCATCTGGCCGAGGATCTTGAACGAGCGTGTTCCGCACCTAATAGTTATGAATATGATATTTCACCCACCTTAGGGCTCTAGTGCTGTAGTAATGCCTATTGTATCTTGAGTTAATGTAGCGCTATTTTCATTTTATTAAAACCGGGCTGAATGGCTTAGACAGTTAAGGCGCTGACTTTCTGAGCTCGAGTTGGCAGGTTCGATCGTGGCTCAGTCCGGTTGTATTTGAAGGTGCTCAAATACGCCAGCCCCGTGTCTGTAGATTTATCGGCACGTAAATTAACTCCTGCGGGACAAAATTACTGCGCCTCGGCTTCTTCGGAAACCGTGAAAGTACTTAGTGGGGCGTAAAAGCAGTAGTATTATTAGTAATCATTTTATTGTTCCATTATTGGTATGATTATATATTTGTGACTTCTATGGTGAGATGAGATATGCGGCATACTCACAGGCATATTCCAGTAAACTTCAATTTTCTTGATGAATTATAATTGTTATTTTCATTTTTTAGTATGCATAACATATATACTGTTGGTAGAAAGAAAAGTTTTAATATGTTTATTTATAATGTGAAAATACACAGGCATAATTGAATACTTGCCGGCAAAAACGTTGTAACCCTCACTTTTCGAGAATGCTGGGTTTCCGTGCATAAACGATGTATGCGGTCAGAGTGAGGCTTGTAGGAAGTTATGTTGGCAAACATGTACGTTAAGCGCCTTTTTTCTTTTGTTTGAATTTCGCCACGGGTCGTGCGGGTGCAGAAACGTTGTATCAATGGAGGAGGAAAGTTGTGTGTCGCTAAGTCCGAGTGTGTGCAACGATATAAATAGGGGGCGAAAACGCAAAATTAAATAAAGTAAATGGAAGGGAAATGGAAAGAAATACAAGCGGAATTCGGGGCAACCATATTTGGCCCACAATAACAAATCAGTGCCTGGTAAAATCCTTGCTGAATAGGCGGGGCCACAAACGTTATAAGCCAATGTAAGAAAGTCAACGTGTTTAATGGGAGATTCATATGTCTTATATTTTAATCCGTAATCAGGAGTTTTTATTCTCGATTGTATTATAAAAATGAAAACCTACAACCTGTTTTCCAGTCGTTGACCGGGTCAGGGATGTAATGAATGGATCATATATAGGCTGTTAGTACGATGGGGTCGCCACTCCCAAAGTGATTTATTAATGACTGATAAATGCTATGAAATGAGAATGGAGAGTGTTGCTGGAATGAAAGATGACAGGGAAAACTGGAGTACCCGGAGAAAAACCTGTCCCGCCTACGCTTTGTCCAGCACAAATCTCACATGGAATGACCAGGATTTGAACCACGGTATCCAGCCGTGAGAGGGCGACGCGCTGCCGTCTGAGCCACAGAGGCTTCTCGACTGTATTATATACGTATATACTGTATTATATATACTGTATATGCTTATAAATATGTCTTGCTCTCTTTACAGATTGCTCATTGTTTTCATTAAACGAGGTATTGCCTGTATCTGCGGAAAAGAAAGCTAATCTGCTAGACATGTGTCGATACATTCGTGAAAAATATGGAGGTTTTTATGAGAACCTAAAGACAAAGTGAAGTGACAATGTAATGTTTATTCATCATTGCAAAACATTCTCGCAACAATATTGCTGATGTTCAGTGAATTCTGTTAAACAGTGGGAAGCTCTAACAATGGGTACGCCGGTCCGAGTGGCTCAGACGGTTGAGGCGCTGGCCTTTTGACCCCAACTTGGCAGGTTCGATCCTGGCTCAGTCCGGTGGTATTTGAAGGTGCTCAAAAATACGTCAGCCTCGTGTCGGTAGATTTACTGGCACGTAAAAGAACTCCTGCGGGACTAAATTCCGACACCTCGGCGTCTCCGAAGACCTTAAAGTAGTAGTTAGTGGGACGTAAAGCAAATATTATTAATATTATTATTATTATTATTATTATTAGTAGTAGTAGTAGTAGTAACAGTGGGTACTGAAAATTAGAAGCGTGGTTTATGTTTCATTATTTTTATACAGAATAGAAACCAATAAATAATATTAAAAATATAAAAATAAACGTTGTAACCCGCAAAACTGTGCTACTTCCGTTACGGTTACAACCTTTTTGCACGGACGTCCAACGGTAATCTCTTATATCTTGATTTTAAAGTCGCATTTTGTCAAAATTATTATGCATTAATAACTAGTGAACTCATTTAAACTAATTGTCAATGGCAGAATAAACATTCACAAACAATTCGCGTGTTTATTTGTTTTTCTTCTCTCCTGAAAAATTTGCATTTTGAGGGGTACTACGTTTTTGCCGGCAGGTATTCAGTTGTCCATTGAAACAACTTCTTGACACAAATTTACAAAATAATCAAAGGGGAGAAAAACATACCAAAAGGAACAGAATATACAAACGAGTTGTTTAATCTTACGTAGTTCACGTGAATTTGAGCAATCAGCTGAAGTGGGACAAAGAAAGAAAGAAAGAAAGAAAGAAAGAAAGAAAGAAAGAAAGAGAGAAGATAAGAATTGTGCCTAAATGAACCACATAACCAGCAAGATGGAATCATCCCTGACATAATTTACAAACAGAAGTTATTAGATCTTACCTGAATAACTCTACATTAGTACACTTCGAAATGTAAAATTGAAATCTCTATTATGCTAGTGGTAAATAAGGAATTCTGAACAATCAGCTTTGCTGCCGATAATAATTTTCTTTTAGTAGGCCTAATTCTTAGGTGGAAGGAGCAGCCAGTGTATTACCGCTACCCAACGGACGCCGAATCTATAGTCTAGCACAGACTTTCCCAAACGTTTTGTGTCTGAGGTCCCTTAACATGTCCAAGGACCCCCTAGCCACGGACCATAATACTGAATTCAGCACAAAAACCAGAATTTCTTAATGTTTCCGTGTGTGATTGTATTCGTATAATTTAGGGCTAATATTTAATTGGATTTAACTTAATTTACATAAAGATAATTTATATATATGCATATAAATTATGAAACAATGTGGCTACCCCCTGTGGGTGGGGGCGCAGACGAAGAATACGCCCCTGTCTGTCGTAAGAGACTAAAAAGGGCGACTAAGGGATGTATGAATTAGAACCATGTAACTACTTGTGATTAGTACCATCACGCGGGGAACACCATGGGTCGCCTTTACTTGTGTGTAGTACCACTATGTTATGTACACAATAGGTTTCTGGTTAGTAGCAGCAGAGAGCGGTTCACTGTGGGTTTCCAGTACCTGTGATTAGTATCACTATATGAGAGACACCGTTGGTCTGCGTTGCTTGTGATTTGTGCCCACTGTGTGAGGAACACCACGGGATAGTACGAGCCCCTGTGATTAGTACACCTATGTGAGGTGCACCATGTGTTTGCGTTGCCTACAGGTGGCGCCATTGTGTGAGAAATACCATAGGTCTGCGTTACCTGTGCGACGTACAATACTTGTGAGTAGTACCATAATGTTTGGAACACCGTGAGTTTACGGTACTTTTGATTAGTACCGCAACTTTAGAAATACCATGGTTCTACTTTATTACCGTTAAGTGCCATTATGAGGAGCCGATGAGCTGGATTTTGAACCCCTTTAGACAGCAAGCATCATCGATTCAGGATTGTGCTTTGGAAGCAGTCCTGTGGTCATTAATATAGTTTCTGGGATGGTGAGAAATCGCGGATCGGATCTACTGATTGTTTTAAATTCATATTCATCCATTAATTCTTCATCATCACGTTTTGAATTCTGGTCGGTGGATAACATTTGGACTTTTCACTTGTCATTGCATTTCGTCTCATTTCGTACTATTAGGGGCCGATGACTTAGATGTTACGCCCCTTTAAACAACAAGCATCATCATCATCATCATCATCATCATCATTATCATCATCATCATCAAATAGTGTGACTTGGCTAACAATTACAAACAATATGGATCTGGATACTTGAGAAAATTCACTTGGCACTTGTTGGATCAATTGGACGCACGGTGCTGTCTTCCGAAGACCAAGCGTTTTACAGGCGTAGTCACTCGAATCGAAGATCAGCCTCTGCATTGGTTCTGTTTCTTTGCTTCGTGTTCATTGGCGTGATAGCAGAAAATGTGCACTCACACAGGTATGTTGTCATGAAGGGCATTAACCGCGGTATTTTCTTTCTAGAAATTTTAGGGTATGGGGGATGTCATGGATCCAAAATTCGATCAGAGACGTGAAGTTGTGATACAGGGTCTTCACATGAGATTCACAAGATACTTCGACTATTTGATCTTCCTCAAGGGAGGTCAGTGTACGCCGTGTTGCATATTTACCCACATTATACTAATACTTCAGTCACTTTCGTATTTTTAAAGCCAGGGATGACAATATGAAAGTGTCATTATTGCGGATCCCTTGAATTATCGACGTGGGCCCCCAGGGGTCTGCTGACCACAGTTTGGGAATGACTGGTCTTGCAGAATTTTCGAGAATGTTGAAAGGCTTCTAAGAAGTGCAACTGAGATGAAGCAGCAAAATAGCCAGAATCGCCAAGGAGAAAGAAAGGAAACTTCCATCCGTCAAGCTGTTTGGAATTCGAATCCCTAACTCCTGGTTATGCGGAGAAATGAGTTATCTGGAAGTCCTTAAAACAAACCAAGGACGGAAGTAAGGAACTTAAGGAATTGGCACGTTTCAGCCAACGCAGAGTTGTGTGGTACGGCGAGCTACAGAAAACAAAACATAGCTGTACTTCGTACCCATCAAGGTAATCGCTCCTGCAAGTGGCTGCATGTACGGCAGGAACTGTGGTTTTTCTTGTATTCTAAGTTTCAGTAGGATGTAAATAGAAATTCGTACTTTTATTTATAGATAACTCCGTTATGTTTAGGTTAGTTTATCACTTTGGACTCGAATTTATGTATATTCTTACTTGTTATTCGCACATCAAATCAATAATTGCGCTTACGTTAATTACGAGTAATTAAAAAAGCCTCGGAATGTTGTTTTTACCAATTGGAGAAACGATGGGGGTTTTAAATGGATTGGGAGTGTTCACCTGCTGTTGTTTCACGACCAAAGATTCTCTTTTTTTTTTTTTTTTTACAAGTTGCTTTACGTCGCACCAACACAGGTCTTACGGTGACGATGGGGCAGGAAAGGGCTAGGAGTTGGAAGGAAGCGGCCGTGGCCTTAATTAAGGTACAGCCACAACATTTGCCTGGTGGGAAAATGGGAAACGACGGAAAACAATCTTCAGGGCTGCCGACAGTGGGGTCCGAATACTGGATACTGGCCACTCTTAAGCGACTGCAACTATCGAGCTCGGTAAAGGTTCTCTTGATGGCCTTCTTTGCGTATTCTTCTGCTTACCGAGCGAGTTGGTCGTGCGGTTAAGGGCGCGCAGCTGTGAGCTCGCCTCCGGGAGATAGTGGAGTCGAACCCCACTGTCGGCATCCCTGAAGATGGTTTTCCGTCGTTTCCCATTTTCACACCAGGCAAATGCTTGGGCTGTACCTTAATTAAGGCAACGGCCGCTTCCTTCCCATTCCTAAGCCTTTCCTGTTCCGTCGTCGCCATAAGACCTATCTTTGTCGGTGCGACGTAAAGCAAATAGCAAAAAAACTTCTTCTGCTTCTTCTTCCTCCTCCTCTTCCTGCTCTTGGTTTTTTCCCCAGTTTATTGGTGCCAGGGCTTGATATGAATAGAATCAGTTTTACGCTCACGTGCGCTTCATGACGCCAGTACTATACATGATGGAACAATAATGTACGGCCTAACTTTCAGCGCACATTTCTCTCACGGAGAAGAATAAACTATGTTCTACGGACATGGGTCCGGAAAAGCTGTATTTCCATGTTAGAAGTCATTTTTGGGTGTTTATATAAGGAAATATCCTAATTGATTAACGAGATCGTAAATAAAGGTTACAAATCTCTTCAGATAGTTATGAGGGGATTTAAGGATTTTTTTTTTGCTAGGGGCTTTACGTCGCACCGACACAGATAGGTCTTATGGCGACGATGGGATAGGAAAGGCCTGGGAGTTGGAAGGAAGCGGCCGTGGCCTTAATTAAGGTACAGCCCCAACATTTGCCTGGTGGGAAAATGGGAAACCACGGAAAACCATCTTCAGGGCTGCCGATAGTGGGATTCGAACCTACTATCTCCCGGATGCAAGCTCACAGCCGCGCGCCTCTACGCGCATGGCCAACTCGCCCGGTATTTAAGGATGTAAAGGAGAGTATGGTTCCAGTGTATGGAACCCGCACCAGGATTACTTGATAGGAGAATTAGAAAAGATCCAGAGGAAAGCAGCACGATTTGTTCTGGGCTATTTCCGATAAAATCGCAACATTACGAACAATGATGCAAACTTTGGGCTGGGAAGACGTGGGGTTAAGGAGATGAGCTGCTCCACTAAATGGTATGTTCCGAATTGTCAGTGGAGAGATGGCGTGGGATGACGAATAAGTTTGAGTGGAGCTTTTAGGAATTATAATATGAAAATAAAATTGAAATTCAAGAGATCTGATTGGGACAAATAATTATTTACAGGAAGAGCAATTGGGGATGGAAATAATTTATCAAGGGAAATGTCCGATAAATTTCCAAGTTTTTTGAAATCATTTGAGAAAAGATTAGGGATGATTGATTGATTGATTGATTGATTGATTGATTGATTGATTGATTGATTGATTGATGTAGACAATGAGTTCTGAGGTGGAAATAGTTTCCGGCCACATGTCCTTATTAAAAAAAATTCTTCTATGTGTACGGAATGTGTCCTTCCTTACCTTACTTCTACATTCTGTATAGTGGGATGGACCACTGTTGTTTCTGTGGTGGTTGGTAGTCTGATGTGTTGTATGTAAAAGAAGAAACGTGTATTAAGACGAACGCAAAAACGTAGTCTCCGAATCAAAGAAATTAATCATATACCGATGAAATCCCTGAGCCCACCAGAAATCGTACCCGGGGCCCTTTGGACCGAAGACAAGTCGCTGGAGTACACTCGGCGTTTTGAAATACGCTGTTTGTTGGTTTTTATTGACCTAAGTGTTATGAAGATTGACGGTTGAACTATCTGACAAGGAGAAAGTATTTATTTATTTATTTATTTATTTATTTATTTATTTATTTATTTATTTATTTATTTATTTATTTATTTATTTATTTATTTATTTATTTATTTATTTATTTATTTATTTATTTATTTATTTATTTATTTATTTATTTATTTATTTATTTATTTATTTATTTATTTATTTATTTATTTATTTATTTATTTATTTATTTATTTGGTTGGTTGGTTGGTTGGTTGGTTGGTTGGTTGGTTGGTTGGTTGGTTGGTTGGTCCTTTCTTACAAATTTACAGCACTTATCTGCTGGTACATTAACCTACAGGATGGTCGGAAACATAAACAGGGTGTATGTGCGTTAGAGGATTGTTGGTACTTAATGAATAATTTGAAGAAAAAAATCTGTATTTCGCGCCCTTATTTTATCAGCTGCTGAAGTTAGCCAGTCAGGTCACTGCGGGCGAATTCAAGTGAACTTTGCGAGGCGATGTTGCCAAATCTGTTCGTGACTTAAGACAGGCTTGAGAGCCATGCCGAGAAATCAGCATCAAACACAAGCAGGCAGTGGGTTTCAGCCAGTGTCACCGTAGCGCACTTGCCTGTCAGCTCGGAGGTCCGTGTTTCAATCCCTCCCTGGGCGAAGCTTTTTCTTCGATTGGTGCTCTCAGACCAGTCTTCCGAGTCGCCTTCAGATTTTGCAACACCGGCTCACAAAGCCCATTTGAATTCGCCCGCAGTGACCTGATGGCTAGGTTCAGTAGCTGATAAGATGACAAGGTCGCAAGATATCGAATTTTTTCCAAAATTATTTATCAATGTGACCAACTCTCTTACGCTAATATGCCCAGTTCACGTTGTTTCCGACCATCTCGTATAATCTATCAAAATTGCACTTTACTAAGTCACACTCACTCCTGTAAAAAATAATTTAAACTAGTCGATACCCGGCGTGCGCTGCTAAGTTACGCCTTAATAAATAAAAGGTGTTTTTAATTAATTCTACTTTATGCAATTTTATTAACATTTTTCTTCAGTTTTGGTTATTTTGTTATTTACATTTTACTTATTACATTTACTTGTAGTTTCACTTACAAAAGAAAGAAAGAAATAATTACTGTAAATATATTCTATTTTTAGATTCCTATGTCTATTTACATTAAAGTACATCTCGAACACGGCATGTTGGATTGCTGTTTCCAAATAACAGGCGATGAGTTGTCTCGTTACATGAACCTCCTACTAACAAAGGTACTTCATAAAACATGGCGGTGTGTTCCTATCCTCCTATATACAGCTACGGTCATGAACCTCCTAGCAAGAAATGTACTTCATAAAACATGGCGGCGTGTTCCCATCCTTCTATATACAGCATTTCTTACCGGACTATGATGATACATAGTAAGTTGCTGTCGCTTAGTGACAGTCTATCCATCAAGGTCGATCCAAATCTTGGTGCGGCTTTGTAATTAAATGGATTATACAAAATAAATATATTTCCGTTGACTTTTCAAGAAATGCGAGGTTTTTCCTGTACCGTACTATTGAGAAGATTTGGAAGATATTGGTACAAACCGCACCTTTTAACTCCCTCTGGTTTAAGAGCTTGAGTCTTGTGAAACATACACTTTACAGTTTAATATATATATAGTATACTGTACATTAAACAGTATGAGATAATATTGCTCACACACACACAAACAAAATGCGTACATTACACAGTTATAAACGACGTCTGTATATACAAGAGAAACACTCAGTCCTTCGGTATTCATATACTCAGCTGTACAGTTCACACGTCAGTCGATAGCTTTGAACAGATAATCTTGGTAAGATCATTGAAGTTAGTTTATGAATCATTGTCCCGACACTCGCTGCTAAGGAATTCGAAAGAATAGAACCGGTCACAGTAAAAAGAATTGTTATACGTAGACGAATGGTGAAGAGGAATAGCTAGGGTAGTGCCAGCGCGAGTGTTACAGTTACGAAAGAAGAGAAAGTGAAATTTAGAAATTTACTAAGGTGGGTTGGTATGTTCGAGTTTGTGTATTAATACAAGCATGTTGTGTTTACGTCTTTTGTCAGTGAAGTTCTTGAAGTAAGGAGTTCTATGCAGTTACAAGATTGGTGTCCTCTTGTAGGATTGTTTTAAAATGATGTTTAGCTCTGGAGGAGAAGGGAAATCATCTCTTCTCTTTGAGCGATGTCATGTTACCTCTCGCTATCGCATAGCTCTTGCTATCGCACGAAACAAGTTTCCAATGACACCTACCGATATCATCTTACACCGGAAGGCAATTTGATCACTCTTCATCCTTTTACCTGCTGTCTGGTTGGACATGAAGCGAGTTAGCAAGATGATGTAGTGGAAGTTCAGCTTATAAGTAGAAAAAGTAAACAGGTTTTGTGTCCTCGCTATTTATTTTGTTATCGTTGCCTTCTTAAGTTCATATAATTGAATCGGTTACGTCTCAAAACTCACGAGACAAACTAGCGGCCAAATCAATATTCTAACGAGTCTCAAAATTCACGACTCTGGACAGCAGGTGCCTGCGATGACCACAGGAAGGATGAGGTGTGCGGTGACTGACGCTGCCCTTCAACCCGTGCTTGTCCACCCACATTTAGAATGGGATATCCCATATATTAACAGGAATTCTCACCCTACTACAGACAAAATTCTCCAAGTATAACACTAATGTTTATTCAGTTATTCTGCTTGGTATCATCGAGCAGTTCACAACGTGGAATTCAATACTTCACAAAAGGGTAGACTAAATTCAATGTACAGCGGTTATAGGTTTTATAAGCAGAGAGAAAACAAGTCGGGTGAAACAGTGGTGGTTTCGCCACAAAACACTGTCATCCGCGCGTGCTGGTAAAGTTATAATTGCAAGTGACACTAACGTTGTAAGTGAAACAGCTCACCAGTGTGTACCTGATGATGTCCGTGTGTTTCTCAACCTCTTGTCGCATATACTTTGTGCGAAGCTACAAGACAGGCCCACCTTTTGATGAGAGAATTGCCAGTTACAAGAGGGCACGCAGTTCCGACTGGCGCTAACAATGAACCTTTTCACACAACTCCGATTACATTTTTAAATTTTTACAGTCGGCATGTGGGTATAGTGGGCATTTATCCATTCAAAGAAGAACTGGCCCAAGTAATGAAACTAATCTTCTTGGAATACGTGAATTTTGATACTCGCGTGTTTTAAGACTCGTGAGTTCTGAGACGACACGATTGAATAATGGAAATCAAAAACCATCTAACTCCACCTTTTCTAATTTTCGGTGTTATGATGGAAAAGTATTCCAAGCCTACTATTCATATATGACATAAAACACTCAAATCTGAAGGTAACTAGTCCGCTACAAGCTGTTTATTATTTCACAAACCAATTTATTTCATGGAATTCGCGAGTTTCTCGTTTCCATAAATATTCTACCACTATCGCACTATCGCAGCACTAACAGAAGATGCGAATGGCACAGAAACTATAACTTTCGACTTCCAGCGAAATCTTCCTGTTCCCATCACAACCGTTTGTGATGAATTCTACCTCAGCCAGATGTGAGTGGATAACTTTGGTATACACCAACTATCAGACAATAAACAAGTAACGTATATGTACAGTGAAGTACGCGGCTACAAAGGGTGTTCTGATTCTTGCAATGTGTTAACACTCTGTGGAAACCAGAAACCGCCTAATTACAGCCACATGTTAATTGAAATCCTATCCACGTATCGTTATTTTGATATTTGTTTATATTATGGTAGTCCTGCAGTTTAAAAAATCAAGATTATTTAATGGAAGACATGACCATAAAATAGTTTTTTGTCTCTCCTAAAAATTTGGTGTACTGGAGTTAGTGGTCCTTTGCTTTCCAGGATTCACTTGATCATTGTGTCATTCTTTACCGCAGAAAGGTATAGTGGTGTATTAAAACTTAAATCGCAAGACGGATCCAGTGAATGTTAACTATCAGGCTACAGGGAAGAGTGGTGGTGGTTGTGATGATTATTGTCTTAAGAGGAAATACAACTGCGCAACCATTCTCTCCGCATGAAGAGGCCAAAGTCTTTACAACACAGCACTATTATTTTGCCCAGAGGGGCCTTTATTTATTGAATATCATCGTAACGTTGAAGAGCAAGATTTTAAAGTAGGAGCAAATAACTTTTCTCAGTACCGCATTTTCTCGCGTGTACCTTGCAATTATTTTCCCGAAAATTCGAGTTTAAAAGTTGCTGTGCAAGATATTTGCAGGGAATTATTAAATCCTGTCAGTGTTTCTGCTGAAGTCCGCCCAGGCCTTCTCTAAACGTTGCTGTGTGATTCCATGCCTAATATACTGAAGTGAAATGTAGAAGGGTATGCGAAAGGCGACCCCTACCTTCATGGGACCATCCGGTAAACAAACGAACAAAAATGTAAAATTCATTTGAAATTCGATTACATGGTGAGGGGTTGGTACGGTAAAATGCTAAAAGGCAGACATCAGGGCGGAAGAGCGCTGCTGGTGGTAGTTGATGTAGTTAACTGGAGGCAAATGGCTGATAATTGTGTTTCCAACAAGTCTGTGCACACCAAATTCAATTGTTGCTTAGAGTGTTTACACTTGGCGACGGAGCTTCACTTCCTTCGTCAGTGGAAACTTGTTCTGAGAGCACACATTAGTGAGACTGACTATGAGGATGGAGATTTCCGCCTACCCTAGACTGATCATACGCCATCAGAAAAGTTGCTTTCCGCGCATATTCAGAAATGCAGCGTTTCATGTACGCTACCCTACATGAGAAAGCCACTTGTTCAAAGCCTGATATTTCCGATCTTTGACTGTGGTTCAGTTGTATATAATGATTTTTCTGAAACTTTGAACATCAAATTACTGAGGGTGAAAGCATATATTTTGTTACGTTATGAATGCCAGGCGTGATGAACACACAACGCCCTATTACTTAGTTGTATAGGTTGAAAATTCACGAACGTCGGGAGATCTCAACAACGAATTCTCTGTTCTACCGTTATCGTGATTTCAACCTATGGAGTAAGTTCATAACAGAGGTTTACAAAACTACTCTTAAAATTCCCAACCACCGTAGCACTAAATTTATCAAGTCCTGTGTTTGCTCAGAGGTCTTTGAAGAAGGCCTCAAAACAGCACGACGTATTGCGTAGCATAATGACAACTTCGACGCCTGATCGCCAGCCCACTTCCTCAGTGGGAAAAGGCTCACACCAATTTCACATGGACAAAAACCAGAAACGACGAAACAATTTCGCATCAAGTTGAAAATTTATACGACTTATGCCTAAGGTGGAAAAGGGTGCACCTTCTTCAACTTCGGAACTACCACGTGGTCGGATGTCCTGATAATAAACAATCAAGACTTCGCGCAGGAAATGTAGCTCTTGTACAGGCCGACGCATAGCCTAGATAAAGAGAGCCCTAGTCGAGGGTATTCTTCAGGGACTAGACAACCGTGTAATGACAGACTGTTCGTGAATCAGAATCAGTAGGAGCCGCCTGATGCAGCTGGTCATTCCATTGGAAATCGGCCAGGGTTGGGAGGATATCAAGGACTACAAGTTGTACTTATACATCATCTAGCGGAAAAACTGGAACTCACGCTGTTAATTATATATTAGTGTATATCGTCGTAGCGCCTCGAAATACCGCTGTCACAATGTTGACTGAAGAAATACTGACCCGCAACACATGTATCACTTGGAACGAAATTTCGTTGATATAGGCATTGCCTTCGTAATGTACAGGCCGTACTGTAGGAAGCGCGCCAGCTGATCGATTAGGGCGGCTAAACGAATGTTATGTGTTGTATCTGTGAATATAATACATAGTAATTGAGAGCGTTCTTTGGATAATTATGACTGTTGAAAGACAGACCTTTATTGTTAAGTATATGGCATAATAATTCTTCTCTAAAGTTATTACATCAGCAATCGCATAAACAGCTCTCGCTGGGGAGATACACGATGAGAGCTCATAGTTTAGGTTAGGTATGTTATTTTCATGTGGTGAGTAATGTAAATCTAGGAACGTAATGCTTCTCGTGGAATTTGTTCATTGAATCGATACCGTATAGCACATGTTTGTGGAAATATAAAGTTAGTAATTTAAATAAATTGCCACAATGCCAGAAAGTTGTGCAAATCACGACGAATATCCAACTATACAAGTGACTATGCACACTGTGAACCATTCATTTCATTCGAATGAGGGTAGAAGAAACTTAAGGAAGACGAAATGCGGCCAGTATCCAGTATTCGGGAGATAGTAGGTTCGAACCCCACTGTCGGCAGCCCTGAAAATGGTTTTACGTGGTTTCCCATTTTCACACCAGGTAAATGCTGGGGCTGTACTTTAATTAAGGCCACGGCCGCTTCCTTCCCACTCCTAGCCCTTTCCTGTCCCATCGTCGTCGCCATAAGACCTATCTGTGTCGGTGCGACGTAAAGCAACTAGGAAAAAAAAAAAAAAAAGGGAAGACGAAAATCCTAACCGAAAAACTATTATGAAGTATACAGGAGTATGTTTTATTCATTTTTCCGAGCTGAGGGTGAGTTCTATTTTTGACTTTATTTTTGTTCTGTAGATATATGGCAGTGCGTTTTATTGTTGATAAAGTACAATCCTAAAAGTAACATAGATGATCAGTAACCAAGTGAGCCTACATTTGTGTTAGGTAATATTGAGAACGTGCATTAAAAGCGGGATCCAGTCCAAAATGTAGAACTACATGCAGTTTATAAAACTCAACCGTCTATTAAATGAATTTGGCAGTGTTGTACATACACTTTAAACAATTTAAATTAAGCTGTTGCTGGCAGACAATGTTAAGGTATTACAAGTAATGCAACTTAATTCGTTGAAACATAGTGCCAGGAGTTCGAAGAAAGGAAACCATGAAACCTGCACTGTATTTATGATCATTTAGAGGTATTGTGGCAAAGCCTTATTTCTTGTTTGTGTACGTTCGTTGTCTCCTATTTTTATTAATGCACAATAATTATGATTTGTTAGGTACATGGACGAGTAATGCAGTCCTCATGATTTGACCACTTTAATCACATTTGAAGTCTATTTCTCCTAACATTGCATAGACGTAACTGACGAAATATCAAACGAATACAGGTGTTAATGATCTCATCTGTTCTATTAATACAACATTTGGGAATATTTCTTAACTACAAGGCACAGACTTATCATGTACTTGCATTGCGCGGGTCGGACGGAGGAAACTGTTCGCCTCTTTACATGACGTCATCCGAGCTACAGTACGGCGTGTATATCACGAAGGCAGTGGTATAGATCATGCAGTACTGAATCTTAGATCACAGAAGCTTTCTGTTCAGAGTTCTAAGTTCAAAAATAAACGCATAGAGGTTCTTTTTCTAGGCGCAACGATGGTATACGTTTTTTTTTTTCTTCACATTTTGACTCTGACATTTGAGTGGCAAAACGCTGAACTACAGAAAGTAAACAAACACCACCAAGTAATGTTGCCAAGATTTGACAGTGTCACGCCCCTCTCACGGACTCTCGTTGTTTTGAAAGTCATGATTTATTTTCTAACGTGTTGTATTTTCATAATGACAGAGCGCACACGATAACATGACATAAAACACTTAAGATTAAAGCGAGAGTAAAATCTGTAATAAGTTGAAATATTTCACATTGCCTTTTCTCAAAAGCTACCTGAGATCAACAGGTTACTTAGATGTAAATCATAAAATCACGACGGGAATATTTGACGCTTAACAAAATGTTGGAAACCATAAAGCAAATTAAAAACAACCCAAATAACCAGTTCGTAACTCGGTGACAATTACCGCCAACTGCAACTAAACTAACCTAAAAGCATCTTTCATCTAATATCTATGAACAAACTTACTAACGGTAAGTTAATTATGAATAATAAAATGAATAACTGCACATGTGGAATTAAATAATAGTACATTATGCAACTCGCCCATAATGGCAATAATTAAGACACGACTGTGTTTATACAACGAGCGAAGCGAGTTTTATAATTTCTGTACGACTGTTTATGCTCGACGATAATTATAACTCTATTTTTTAAATATTCGTAAATTTCTGTCGAGATGTCGCTTGACAATTGAGTTTACTGAACAGAGCGCATGCACTGGGTTATTGATTTTCCGTGACAATGTCATATCTTTTCAAAGCTTTGATAGACAGTCATCATAACCTAGCTTTATTTCAAATACACATTGTCTGTTGTACAGTTGGTAACGTGAATTAGCAGGAATGTACCGTGTGGTTGTGTAATATTGGAAATAGAAGGCGCATTGATGTTAATGTGTGTGTCCTACATGTTTGATTTTGGAAACAAGTGCGAAGCTAGTGCGTTAAGCGCAGGTGCGATGCTATCCTTACCTAATTGTCAAAGAGTTGTATCATAATGAAAATCTGAACTCTGATTGGTGGAAAGCCTGCATCATAATGAAACTTGAACTATAATGAGCCTCATTAAGATTCAGTTTTCTGGCATACAATATTTATATTTCGGCATCGTCGAGCATAAAAACGCTAACAATACAAATACTGTACACACACAGTGAGAAAATAATATAACACAAAAAGAGTTCAAAACAGAATTTTTGGGAGAGAAATGGCTATCTGATGGAAGGGGTCCAAATGAACCTCGAAGCCGGATTTTTAATTTTCGCATTCGTTGGTGAGTTATGAACGAAAAACGGGCGGAAAACGTGTGTTGGGGTATGACAATCCAACGTGCTGTCACCAGGATTAAATGCGTAGATTCACTGTCGCTAGGTAACATACGTAAGATAGGTAATACAAGTCAAGGAGCCATTTTAAGTTCATGGCTTAGGAAGCCATTTTCGGTCCCCGACACGAGAAACTATATTCGGTCCGTAATATCCGGAAGTGTTTGTATATATGTGTGCGATGCCGAGACAAATCTATGGCACCAAGAGATCTGAAATGTTGAACATAGGGGTATTCTTATATGAATCTTTATACAAGTGAGGACCTGCTTTCATTAATTATTTAATTTTTAATCGTTTTAATTATTTACTTATTTCATATTTATCCGATATTTATTTCATTCGGTTAAATTTTGAAATCACAATCATGGCTGTACATGCCGTGGGCGAAGTAGTATTAATTCCTTGGATTCAAATAATTCCTTCGCATATACGTTTCCATTTTTACGTCTGCAGTTCCCCGTTCGTTTGAGTTTTGCTATGTGCATCAGGAAGGCCCAAGGACAATCGCTTTAAGTTGTAGGACTCTATCTTCGGGAACGGTGCTTCTCTCGTGGCACCGGAACGTGGATTGTTCCAGTAGTTGGAAAGGCAAACACTCCATACATCTTCAGTGTTGCCGACAGTGGGGTTCGAACCCACTATCTCCCGAATACTGGACACTGGCCGCACTTAAGTGACTGCAGCTATCGATCTCGGTAAATAATGGTTTTAAAGCGTCTAGTAGTTAAATTATTTTTAAACGCGGGCGAAGTCGCGGGTACATGCTAGTGAGAAATAAACACTCGGGTTAGCCCTATAAACATGTCGACGTTGCCTACGTTACCATGACAACACTTTTTTTTTTTTTTTTGCAACACCAGCGCCAACGTCATACTCCCAACTCTCGAAAAAATATCTATAAATAAAGCCGTTTTGTGTTCAACACTATGTTTTACTCAACAACAAAAGGGTTGTGAAGTACGTGTCGTACTGTTCCGTGATACTGACTGAGTGTGATCTTTCTTCTCCAACTGCGTGTACACAAGTACACATTCGTTCGAATATCGGGCCACTGTGACATTTAAACGTTCCCCACGCCTAGCAGTTGCACAATACGACCGCGTGGCCTCGTGGAGACACATAATAAAACTATCAAACTCCATCAAGTGCTCGTAATGTTCCCTGATGCGTCTACGAGTCTTACTCTGTGTTCAGTTATCTTCCGTCTGTGTTCTGACTGACTGACTGACTGACTGACTGACTGACTGACTGACTGACTGACTGACTGACTGACTGACTGACTGACTGACGCTTAGCACATCTATACTGCTATTATAACGAGATTTTGTATTGTTGCCCGGGCTAATCTCAAAAACTGGTGGATGGATTTTGATTAAACTCGCACCTACATTTTTTGTGCAATTTTAGGTTAACGTAGGCGCGGTGTTGTTTCACTGTGACAAGAACAAACTCTGTAGTAAACCAAATTCATCCCTTATCTCTAGGAGCACACAGTGCTTCACTCTGACGCCAAAGTCTCGAACTTCCCAAATCTTAATCAATACTTCAGTCAGCCAATTAATCAATCACCATTGATCTGCATTTAGGGCAGACGCCCAGGTGACAGGTTCCTTATCTGTTGTATTTTTCCTAGCGTCTTCATAAATAAATTCAAAGAATCTGGAAATACATGGAACATCTCCCTTGGTAAATTATTCCGAACCCTAACTCTCCTGCCTGTAAATGAAAATTTGCCGCAATTTGTCCTCTTGAATGCCAACTTCATCTTCATATTGTGATCTTTGCTACTTTTAAAAACACCACTAAATCTTATTCGCTATCTCTCCACTGACAACTTGGACCATACCCTTTAGTCGAGTAGCTAGTCTCCTTTCTCCAAGGTCTTCTCAGTCCATACTTTGCAACATCTTCGTAACGCTACTCTTTCGTCGGAAATCACTCAGAACAAATATAACTGTTTTTATTTAGTTTTTTTCCAGTTCTCGAATCAAGTTATCCTGATGTGGGTTCCTTACATTGGTACTAATTGTCGGGGTGACCAGAGAGTTATATTCCCTATCCTTTACATCCTTACAACACCCAAATATCCTCATAACCATGTAAAGAGATTTGTACGGTAATCTTTATTTACAGTCCCGTTCATGTGTTTTTTACTTATATTAACATCTAGGTACTTACAGTGATCGGCATGTGGAACTATCACCCCATCAACTCCACTCAGATGCGAGAGAGCTGAGAACAATTTAAATGTCATCAATTTCATGTAAACGTTTCTTCCGTCATAACAGTCAATACATCGCAAATAGTATGATGTCGAATCAGTAAATTACAACACAGGTTAATACATTTAAATACCTAGGTGAAATAATACAGGTTAATGGACTCTATAGGGAAGCAAACTGGAACTAGCATACCAACTCACTAAATGTACCTACATAAGAAGAATCTCTCAAGGAAAACTAAAATCAAACACTACAACACAGTAATCAAACCAGAGAGTCTGTATGCCACAGAATGCATGTTCTCTATGAAAACTAGTGAAATAGAAGAGATAGAGAAAAAGAAAGGAAAATGTTGAGGAAAATTTGGGGACCATTGAAAACAAAGGAAGGAGAGTTTAGACATAGGAGGAATAAAGATCTATGAAGAAAACGAAAGGCTGTTAGACACAATCAGAAAGATGAGAGTTACATTTTTTGGTCACATAATGAGGATGGATAACAGCAGATTGACAAAACGAGTGTTTAACCATGTTTACAAGGAGTAAAAAAATGACACAGATTGGAATAACAGACGATATAATACAAGACAGAACAACTTTCAGAAGATTGATACAAAATTTTAAGGATTTCCAGGAGAAGGAAAAGAGGAAAGGTAATAATAATATCTGGACAAAAGAGAGGAGGAAACAGCTAAGTGAAAGGATGAACTATTGGAAGTCAAGAAAAGAAGGATTAAGATGAATGCACAGAGTTACTTCCCGTGGTCCTTTTTTTACGTTCTTTTACGTGTCAGTAAGTCTACCGACACGAGGCTGACATATTTGAACATCTTCAAATACCACCGGACTGAGCCGGGATCGGACCTGTCAAGTTGGGGTCAAAAGGTCAGCGTCCCAACCGTCTAAGCCCTCAGCCCGGCTGTTTTAAAACTTTATTGCCAATAAGTGTGTGATGAAAATTCAGTAATCTACGAACAATCAGCGGTATAATTTTTTTTAACAAGTCTCCTATGTATAAAACTAACACATGCCTGGTCTTTGTTCAGTTGTTAGGTAGTATACCATCTTTTTGTCGGGCCATACGCGGTCTGGACAAAATTACTCTTGTCATTTTCAAAGTGCTCTTTGCTGCACTTGCTGTTGCGTTTTATATCTTTTTTTTTTTACATTCTAACGCGCGTTTTTAAAGAGAATTTTAAATCGAAGTGAACCTTTCACAAAAAAATAAAAAAAGAGAGAACGGAGTGTTTCAGGCGTGTTTCATCAATAGAACTGTGTGGCACAAGCCAACAAAGGCTTGTCATCTGCAGATCTATTCTCTGTATATCCATACGGCTGATGTCATTTCTGGAGGCTGGCGTCTGTCTTTGCGGTCTATTGACAGCACAGTTTGCAAGGTTTTGGAAAGGAGACATAAAACATTGATTACCAGTGAATAGTAGAGTATCTAACAATCATTATGTTAGATAGCAATGCCCGACTCTATATGATGTTTATATTAATTATTATTTACCATAGCCACGAACCTGCTTCGCAGGCGTAGCAGGGGGAGAGGTGATACTCCCACGCGGCGCGTCCCAGGTGGCGGATAGGGGGGTTCTAACCGGCTTGCCGGCGGACTTGAGGGAAATAAAATACCTCTCGCGGACCAAACACACTACCCCCTGCGGGTGGGGGACGCACATGTAGAATACACCCGCGGTATCCCCTGCCTGTCGTAAGAGGCGACTACAAGGGGCGACCAAGGGATGATTAAATTAGAACCATGAAACTACTCTTGATTCGTACCATCATGCGGGGAACACCATGGGTTGCATGTACTTGCGAGTAGTATCACTAAATTGGTACGAAACATGTTTGTGATTAGTTGCAGTAAAAAGCCTGGCCTGGTGGATTCCAGTACCCGTGCGTTCTACCCATGTGAGCAACACCGCGGGTCTGGGCGTAGCCTGTGAGTTGTACCGCTATATGAGCGGCACCGTGGGTCAGCGTTGCCTGTGATTGGTACCCACTATGTGAGGAACACCACGGGAATACCGGCGCCCGTGACTAGTACACCTAGGTGAGGAACCTTACCGGTTTGCGTTGGCTATGAGTGGCGCCATTGTGTGAGAAACACCATAGGTCTGCGTTCCCTGTACGAATTGCAATACTTGTGAGTAGTACCATCTTGTGTGGACCACCGTGAGTCTTCGCTACTTTTGATCAGTACCCCAAAATGACAAATACCATGGTTCTACTTTACTGGCGACATGTACCATTCTCTTGGGCCTTAGACGTGAATTTAGCACCCCTTCAGACATCAAACATCATTGTGCTTTATAAATAGTCCCTTGGTCAGTAATACTCTAATTTACTACCTTCTTTTTTGAGTCTGATCCACTGTTTTTTTTAGGGTTCATGTCCATCCATTCATTCTTCATGCCAGTTTTTATTTTATTTTGGTCAATGGATGAATTTGAATTTTTTGTTATTTCATTTCGTACCATTAGGGGCCGATGACCTCGATGTTAGGCCCATTTAAACAAGAAGCATCATAATCATTATTTACCATAGCGCAGTGGTTTCCAAACCTTTGACGTAGAACCTGCGTTGCCAACCTCCGAAAATTGAAAAACTGTTCAGAAATTCAAGATAAACCGTATTCTTTATCGTAAAACTGTACGCACTAAAATTCAATAGAATGCGTGCAGTAACAGCAAGTAGCAATAGTATCAAATGAGAAAATGCAACAGGTACAATTTGCCGTTTCTTCACATGGTGGATCAGGACGCAGCCATTTCCTACACTGCCTATATTTTTGTTTCCTTCTCGGTGTTTTAATGGAAAGTTTTATTTTTTTGGGTATCGAAGGACCTGCTTTATATTTGGAATCAGAAGTTAACCGTATCTTTACTTTTTTACCATAAACGCCAAAAAATATGTACTTAATACATAGGAAGCTAAGCACTGCACTGTCACGCAAAAGAATTTGTTAATACATCACAGTATTATTCATAAGTTAGTCACCTATTACAAGTAGGGGATACTGTGGGCGTTATTTTACCGCCCCTAACCACAGAGGGACCTTGAGCATACTCTCCGGTGCTACTCATCAGGAGTAGGCTATGTGCCGGCATCGGGCTTCACCCTCTCTCTTCCTATATCATATATCATGTCATTTATTTCATCGTATTAACTACTCTGATGAGGTTGACGCCAGGAAGGGCTTTCGGTGGTGCTACGAAGATTCATCTCGCTTCATACCCGTCTCCGTAGAGGAACGAGACAAGGGTTGGACACACACTGATGTTACGAGTCCGGCGTAGATCTGGATCGTCACGCGGTAATGTATAAGAACCGAGCACACAGGGGCTGATCGGTACATACATAATGGCGATGCCCATGACGGATGTCGTATTACCACCGTACGGGAGAGACGGAGGAATGTGTCTGTCAAGTGATTGTAAAAAGTTGCCCGATGTAGGCAGCCCGCTCTTCAACCATTTAGGAAACTTCGAGACCCAAGGCATCAAATACAACAGGACAAGGGTCATTGTACACTTAAACGAGCGCCTAGCGCCAGGCCACACACTAGCCAGCCATGACCTTACGTACTCAAACATCCCATTCAATCGGTAAACAGTGCAAGTCGGTGAACAACGTATTAAGACCGGTGCCGGTCATAGTGCAGTGTGGCAATGCAGAAGAAGGAATTGGGAGGTTGGACTGTAAACGGCTTGTATTTTATAACGTTCTAAAATCTTCCTTGTTTTAGTATCGTTTAACTTTTCAAACTGACACCCCTATTTGAAAAAAGTATTTATTTAAGAAAAGGATTCTTACCGTAGCCGTGTTGAAACACCGGATCCCGTGAGATCTCCGAAGTTGAACAACATTGGGCGTGGTCAAGATTTGGATGGGTTGCTACGCGCTGTTGGCGGGTTAAGGGAATGTAGGAGCGGAAAGGAACTGGCCACTCTACCGTACGTAAACTCTGGCTCAGGCACACCTCTGCGGAGGTTTGGACTTGCCTTCCGGCAGAATACACCCTTACCTTACCTGAAAGTTGTCGCCTGTTGTAGAAACTGTCTACTTGCAAAGGTAGTTTTATATTGCAACTTGCTCTATTACCATCCTCCTATTCTTCTTCTTGCTTCGAATGGCCCTACTTTGGACCACGCTTGTGCAACTGTTGGGTTTTTATCTTTGCCCAGTATTCTCGCATTTTCTTCCGGTGTAACTCCTTTCTTTCATCTGTCTTAGGGGTACCTTTATTCTGGGTTTTTTCCTGAAATCCATGGACTTCCTTCAGGGTATGTCGTACAGACCGTCTATCTTGAATAGCTGATATTCCCAGTTCTTCAACGTCCTTGTCAGTTTCTGTCAGCCAAGTGGTACGGGTCTTCTTGTTCTGCCGCAAGATGAACCGGCGATTGATCAGTCTTTTGGAAGGCAGTCTTACCCATACGGCCATAGGAAGCTACTCTCCATTTCCCAGCACAATCAGAGAGCCTCTCCATATGTTCGTAGAAGCTCGGACTTGTGCCGTCTTCATCTTCCTTTACCGGACCTAAGATCTTCCTGAGAATTCTCCTCTCTCCGACTTCCAGTTTCTCCACCACACCTCTTCGGTTTAATGAAGGACACTCCATGGCATACAGAGGTTCTGGTCGTATGACTGACGTGTATGCTTCAGTTTCAGGTTGCGTGATAGGTTTTTGTTGTTGTGAGTGTTCTTTGACAGTCGATAGGCCTCCTTCCTGTGGGTGGGGGCGGTAGAACAACACCCACGGCATCCCCTGCTTGTTGTAAGAGGCGACTAAAAGGGGGCCCAGGGGATCTGAACTTTGGAGCGCAGGTTGGCGACCACGGGGCCCTTAGCTGAGTTGTAGCATTGCTTCCACTTGCTTTTGCCAGGCTTCTCACTTTCATCCATCATATCCGACCTTCCTTGGTCAACTCTTGTTCTTTTCCGTCCCCGACGCTATTAGGTTTCCGAGGGCTAGGGATTCTTTCATTTTCACGCCCTTTGTGGCCCTTTTCTTTCTATTGACCGTTGGCTTCATTTTGCGAAGTGTCGGATATCTTCCATTTTTTCTTTCTGATTAGTGTTTTATAGAGGATGGTTGCCCAGCTGCACTTCCTCCTAAAACAATAATCACCACCACCACGACCAGTCGATAGGCCAATTCCAACTTGTTGACTCTGAAAAGTTGGATTCAATCCATTCGCCGAGATACTTAAATATCTCATTCCTCTTGATTTTTCCCCTGTCTGGTAGTATCTCTCTATAGCTTCTTTGATGTTGGTGAAGAACTAATATTTTTTTTCTTTGTTTTACAATTATTTTAGACCCCAGTACGGGGGTTGGGGCATAAGTCGTGCGAATATTCTTTTCCGCGCGAATGCGTGATCTACCAAACAAATGGAAATATACGAATGAGAGTGGGGAGCATAGGGTGCTGTAGAATATATGAATAATACAGAGTAGATTTACCAGGTGTAGAATATAAATCGAGGAAACTTTCGTCTGTGCAATCCTTGTGCCACAGTAACCTTTATGGTAAACCGCCCGAGTAGTCCTCTGGATTGTCCACACAACGTTGCCAACAGTCTCACATGCAGTGGTTCTTTCGCTTTGGGGATGAGGTCAAAATTACACTGGGACAGGTCTGGCGAGTATGGCGGATGTTCCAGTATTGAACCCCCCCCCTAGCGCTGAAGTTTCCTCGGTAAAGCTTCTCCTGCCTGTAGTCTGGCGTTATCATGGAGAAGAATGATATTGTCGAGAAGATCGTGGCGCTTCTCCCTAATGGCATGACATAACTGTCTCGGCAGGAAGGTTCTGTACGACGTTCCTGACACCGTTGTGCCAACCAAGTGACACGCAATCACGCCTCTGACCATTAGCTTCAGGGAGGAAGGGTTTTGCTGGAACTTACGTCTTCACCGTGATCGTGTCTGTCGCCATTCTGCAGACAGGCGTTTGAGCTTTGGTTCATACACCCTGGCCCAAAATTAATTCGTCTCGTCCATTGTGCACGGAGCATGACTCACTAATGCAGTTCCATCGCTCAGAGCATATGCCCACTGTACGATATCACCATGGAAATGTGAGGACAAAAATAGTTGCTGTCGGTCACATTGCCCCCGTTGTCTTATGAGGTCCCAGCCAGTGATATTCGTTCTCAGCTGGCAGGCCACTCCTATTTCAAATAAGCTGAGAACAATTAAAGGAATTTCGAAGGTAAGGAAGATTCCCCTTCGGGTTTCTCTGAGAGAAGCTATGGTATTATGTCGTCTTCGGATCAGCGACGGTAGAGCAGCGTACTCGTACTTACTGAAGGGAGAAGCCGCCCTTTATGTACTTGCAACTGTCATCTGATCGTAATACACATTCTAACGGAGTGCGTGGACCTGGCTGTTCTGCGCCGGAGTCCAAAACTTCCGAATACCATCTCCCTCATTCTCTGAGATGACGAACTGTCGGCAGACCGTTTTATAAGGGAGAGTGGATTGTTTTATCGCTTTTAAAATTTAATTCTCTATTTTTTAAATTCTTATTTTATTGTTAACTAAGTTTTTATCGTATTGACTCTGTTTTAGTATGTCTTTGTGTATTTTTAATGTGTTTTCTAAAACTTCAGATCACCAGGCAAATGCTGGGGCTGTACCTTAATTAAGGCCACGGCCGCTTCCTTCACATTCCTAGCCCCTTCCTGTCCCATCGTCGCCATAAGACCTATCTGTGTCGGTGCGACGTAAAGCCCCTAGCAAAAAAAAAAAACTTCAGATTTGAATGAAATATATGATTTCATTTCAAAGGCAGTGCCTTATTCCATATTAATGCATTTTAATCTCATTTTAAATCATTTTATAAGAAAATAAGGCATTGCGATTTAGATCTACTGATTATTTTATGTTCATAATCATTTTCTTCATCATCTTTTAATTTATTGTCAGTGCGCAGTGTTCTTCCGGACCTTTTTAATGGGCGCACCTCCCTGCGATTTTTACAGACCGGCCAGCTAACATAACCTAAATATGTGCAGATACATAGTATTAATGCATGTTTGAGTTAATGAGTGTTCTAAATTAAAACGTAAATACTGTAAAACTGTCTATTTAAATGATAAGTCTTCATTATTGTCAGCATAATTGCACCCGTTTTAGCTTGACTGTCCCGCAGTGTCGTTCCCGAGCGATGTCTGGAGTAGCGTGGAATCTCATGTGAGCATGACGTCACAAACCAATATGATGCTCCACAGCTCCAGTGTTACATGATTATGTACGAGCTGTAGAACACAAAATACTCTGTTATGTCTCGTTCGTTCGCGATAACAGTTAATGTTTACCTGCTTGATATTAAAGTTAATGCCCAGAGGCAATACACTGAAAATTTTACGTAGTTTACCCCGCACGGCTACTTATTCCTGCCACCCAACTGAAGACAATTTCTGGGGAGAACATTGAGTGGGTAAATTTTAAATTTTAGTTATAATTCCATTTCGGTTCATCTCGTACCGTTAGTGGCCGATGACCTGAATGTTAGGCTCATTTAAACAACAATCATTATCATTATCATTATCATCATCATCATCATCATCATGGTTGCCACGACTTATGCCCCAACTCTCCTACAGTGAACATATTTATTGAAAATACTATTTAACTAATAAATGAGAGAAGAAAGTAATCTATCCAATCATTCAAAGATAGAGAAAGTGACAAAATAAGTACACAAAAAACAAAACTATATTTGAGAACATTAACCACGAATACGTAACAAGAAAAGGACACATCACTGGTGTACATATTGTACAAACCAAAATAGAGTACTACCGGGCGAATTGGCCGTGCGGGAGATAGTGGGTTCGAATCCCACTGTCGGCAGCCCTGAAGTTGGTTTTCCGTAGTTTCCCATTTTCACACCAGGCAAATACTGGGGCTGTACCTTAATTAAGGCCACGGCCGCTTCCTTCCCATTCCTAGGCCTTTTCTATCCTATCGTCGCCGTAAGATCTATCTGTGTCGGTGCGTCGTAAAGCTAAATAACAAAAAAAAAAAAAAAAAAATCTTGATTCTTAAACTATTTAATGTCCGCGTTGGTTCTCTATAAACACCTTCATTCAGTCCCAAAGTAAGTCTGAAGCGTATGAAATCGTTTGCTATTAATAATAATACTCTTGTTCAAAAATTTTGTTTTTTAAAATATCAGTGTCATCATATTTAGTTTTTATTCGATACTCGACAATGTTCTGTTTATCTTATCCATTAAACTGTGATCATTGTCAAACTGATCTTTTAAAATTCTAGTATATTGCACACAAGGTCTCACCTGACTTTATACAGATTGGTATGTCTCTTTAATAATAATAATAATAATAATAATAATAATAATAATAATAATAATAACGTATGCGTGTCTAGTCTTCAGCTCGAATGTTAGTTCGTCAGGTGCCATAGATAGCGTAATCGTCACTGAAGAGCTGTACGAGGAAAGTGAGTGAGGTAGTTTCCCCGTTGCTTTCCTTCCCAAGTTGGAAGGTGTTATTACGTATCTTTTTGCAAAGCCCTCTTACATGCACCCAGCAACCTGTTCTGTGTGAGTTTCATGTTTACATCATTCACCACCGGGTCTGGCTGCAAATCTGTGTCCGGCATCACGATTAACCTGTGTCCTTCCAATATTATGCAAAATATAGTGCTTTCTCGTTGCCTGAAAGGCAACTCTGCACTCATTTTTCTACAGATAAGATGTCCATCTTGGACTGATCTACAAAGTCGGTCTTCTTCCAAGTAGTGCCACTTAAGGTTCGTTTTAAACATGGATACCCCTGTGCGCAGTCGGTTGAGATATTGCCAGGTAACAAGGAGTAGTTAGAAACCAGCAGCAGATTCCTCCCTGTATTATCATCGGATGTAGAACTTGTCTCCACAGTTCCAGTCGACTATTTCCAGGCGAAACAGTCAGTGGTTGTTGGCTGGATCAAGTTTCCTTGGCCTTAGTCGGGTTGGTTGCATCTAGTCTCCGGACAGGGGACGGCGCGAGTCAGATGTCTGTTTCAGGCGTTCCGGCTTCGGCTACGTCGTCTTCTTATTGCAGGTGGAGATGCTATTCCTATCAAAGGGCATCGTTTCTCAATGGGGGGTTGGTTTTAATTCATCCTTTAATGATGCGTACCAGCTTATTAATAGAGACATCCTCTTGCTTTGCATGAATAGAATTCCTCCATCGGCATTATTAGCATCGTTCATACCTTAGTGACTTGGACATTGTCAAAGCCAAATATGAGACTGAAATAGTTCTATGAAAGTAACAAACTTGATGTAGCGCATACCGGAATATGTAGAGCTTGCACGCTCTGTTCCATCAGAGATCTGAGCACAATAAGATACTGTAATGTAATATTCAGTGCACTAATTGCTTTTGAAATAAATATGTTTTTATGCCTGGAGGTCATCTGATAATTTGCGTCACGAAATTAGTAATACAAATTTGTGACGCCGAGTTACCTAGCAACCGTGCTCTCTGTGATGTGAATATTGATGGATGGCCGTGATTGAGAGACGTATAGAAGGCTCTTTTATCAAAGAGGCATCGTCTCGTCGTACTCTAGAGAACGGATGATTTCATTCATGGTAGTTTCATAGGCCATGGGACAGTTTCCCCTTTTAGATATCCTGAATTCTACACTTGGCGATTGCAAATTCCGTTCAGATGTCTCTCTAAAACGATTCGTTAGATGCAAATAAATTAATCGTTATAAATTTGAGTTTCATTTATTGAAAGACTTGCTTATGTTCATTTGATTTTCCAAAAAGGAAATGTGACGCCATTTAAAAAAGAAGTGTGTACTGTATGTCTACCCGTTGGAGCGTCGGTGGCTCAGGTGGCAGTGCGCCGGCCTTTCGCGGCTGGGTTCCGTGGTTTAAATCGCGGTCACTCTATGTGAGATATGTGCTGGTCAAAGTAGAGGCGGGACGGGTTTTTCTCCGGGTGCTCCGCTTTACCCTGTCATCTTTCATTTCAGCAACACTCTCCAAAATTATTTCATTTAATCTGTCAGTCACTTAATCATTGACCCAGAAGAGTGCGACAGGCTTCGGCAGCCGGCATAGTTCCTACCACCCCTTCTAACATTTATCACATTTTTTCTGCTGTCCGATTCGTTGGCTGAATGGTCAGCGTACTGGCCTTCGGTTCAGAGGGTCCCGGGTTCGATTCCCGGCCAGGTCGGGGATTTTAACCTTCATTGGTTAACTCCAACAGCACGGGGGCTGGGTGTTTGTGCTGTCCCCAACATCCCTGCAACTCACACACCACACATAACACTATAATAATAATAATAACACTATCCTCCACCACAACAACACGCAGTTACCTACACAAGGCAGGTGACGCCCACCCTCATCGGAGGGTCTACCTTACAAGGGCTGCACTCGGCTAGAAATAGCCATACGAAATTATTATTATTATTATTATTATTATTATTATTATTATTATTATTATTATTATTATTATTATTATTATTATTATTATTATGCTGTTGTAGTAATCTCAGATTGCACTCATATAAAAATACAGTGAATGTTGTGATATAACAGTCCCTTCTTTTATTTTTCAAGCACACTCGCATACTTTAAATTAAATCTATAATATTTGTCTCGTGCTCATTATCATAACGCTTCTGTTGCCTCCTTGTGCACATGTTTACGTCTTAGCAGTGTCCGCTAACCATAACCTACAATAATGTCAACCATGTGTGACAAAATACAATTCTTCCCTACCGCTCTAAGCGCTTTATGTAAAGAAAAAGAAACTCTGACTGCCAGCCGCGCTCAGAAATCTCACGGAAACGTATTAATTTGTCTTTAATTGTGTCGTAACCAATAGTGGAAATGTGTTCCTGAAACAGAGAGCAAAGTGTTAAATTAATAACAGTTGTTGACATTTGTTGAGTAAAATTTAATACAGAGTTTAAGAAAGTAGTAGTAGTGGTAGAGGTGGTAGTTGTTCTTGTTTTATTTCTTGCCTTTCGGCATTAAAAATATTACAATGTTAACAGAGTGTATCAAAGTCTAGTAAATATACAAATAGCCAATGAAATAAAAATATGTCTGCAAGTATGGTAATAAAAATAATATATACAGATTAATTTCCGCCTTAAAATATAATTGAACGAATGCAAGAACACGAACTAATCTCTTCTTTCTGAATGTGTATTCTGTCTGCGTATTCGCCATAGGTTCGCATGCTGCGCATAAGAAGAGGAGAATTGCGCTCGTTCTTGTTGCTATGTGTTACTCTTAGGAGAAGAGAAAGACAGAACTACATAATTACACGTTTGATTACGAATGTTGTGGGTTTAACTTCACAACAACGGAGGGATGTAACACAAAACCTAACTCATGGAGAAGGCTAAACACGAGGCAGTGCAGTACGCATGCGCGAATGTCCCAGTTCCTACTGCGGTCGGTCGGCTTATTAATGTCTCGCAATTACTGAGTCGTGGCGGAAATGAGCCTGTAATTAAAATGTGCAGGAGGAAACGCGCGGATTGAGTTTACAAAGATCAGGTCGGCCTCCAGCTTCTCATTTATCATTCGCTCAATGGATCACCGGGAGGCTTCTGCAATAGTAACTCGCACTTTTGTTTCTTTAGGGGTCATAGCTGCAAGTATCGTCCAATTAAAGTACAGTCGAATCTGTCCATGACGCACGTGGTCGTAGAGAATATCCGTTGTGGAGTGATTCTAGATACAGAATTCAAGTAAATGCATAATTACATATTCCATAAACGTACGATGCAGGTAATAAATCCTTTAAACTTGGTTTATTGCACGAACACCGTTGAAGTACGTGACTTATTTACGCATATCATTATTTAGCTTTTTTACGTTACAAAAAATACTTTTCCCTTTGCGAAAATCAAATGGTCATAAATATGTCTCCCGATCATGGCTGTCCACCAACGACTGCTAATTTCAGATGTCCACTACAAATAAGACATAGCCTACACGCTTGAGAGGTGACATTGTCTGACCATCCATCCATACCTTAGATCGCAGTCTGCACGGTTGCTAGGTAACACCGTCTGTCCATCCATCCATCCATACCTTACATCAGTCTGCGCCGTTGGTAGGCAACATTGTCTATCCATCCATACGTTACATCGTCCATCCCATCCCATCCCATCCCATCCCATCCCATCCCATCCCATCCCATCCCATCCCATCCCATCCCATCCCATCCCATCCATCCATCCATCCATCCATCCATCCATCCATCCATCCATCCATCCATCCATCCATCCATCCATCCCAGTTGCTAACTTCCATGACACACATTTTCAGATGGCCCCCAGTCTTATGACATATTTGTATCAAAGTGGTCACCTTAGTCACAAGTCAGTTGTGGTTGTGGTGGTTGTGTTACTGTTTTAAGGGGAAGTACAGCTCGGCCTCAACATAACACTAATCAGAGAGATAAAATGAAAGGGATCCGACACTTTGAATAATGAAGGTATCGGCCAAAGAAAGACAAGGGCCACGAAGGGCGTGAAAATGAAAGATTACCTAGGCCTCGGAAACCGAATACCGTCGTGGGCGGAAAAGAACGAGAGTTGAGCAAGGGTGGTCGAATAGGATAGTTGAAAGTGAGGAGCGTGGCACAAGTAGAAGAAATGCCAGGACTCAGTTCAGGGCCCCGTGCTCGGCAACGCACGCTCCCAAGTTGAGAGCCCCTGGGGCCCCTTTTAATCGCCTCTTACGACAGACAGGGGATACCGTGGGTGTTATTCTACTGCCCCCACCCACAGGGGGACCGTACTCAGATTTACAGTGTCCCAGTTTGAATTCTTCCATATAAGTAAGAATGCTTCCAGAGGAGCATTGGTGAGGCCCTGGCAACCATAAAGGAAGGATCTCTACTTTCTGCTACTTGAGGTATTGTTTCACGTCATTGTTTGTTTTTTCAACCGCGAGTGATCAATGGAACCAGCACCATATTTATTGCTCCAGAATGCTTAAACGGTCAATACCTATCGGAACATATAGTAAGGACACTGAAACTAGGGCCAGGATTTTGGTGACGTACCTGTCATCTTTCAAGTCGTGCATCGTAGATATCACGTTGTTTTTTTTTTTCCCTTAAAATAACCGCCATCATCCTGTCAGCGTTCGTTGGAAACAACTTTGCTTCCGAAATCACTTCCCTGCTATCAACATAGCTAGAAACATCTCTATTTTCCTTGAGAAAATGTATTTTCATAAAATTAAAAAAATTGTCTGTCGTAAAGTTGACAAATGTGTCCACCTATCAAACAGTCTCGGTGCACAGTGGGACTCCGATGCAGTAATCAAAGCCCGAATTGAAATTGCCAGATTGAAATTCGTTGAAATGAGACCCGTGATGTGCTCCGCTCCAAGATCTGCGCCTATCGATCAAACTGCGCTTCATCAAGTGTTTTCGAAATATGGATCTATAGAAATCTGCTCAGAATATCTCGGATGAACCACGCGATCAACATCGTAGTCCTGCAGCAGTGCGCCCACGATAACGAGCTGATGATAATCGTCAGGAAACTGAAATCAGAATATATCGGGTACGTCATGCGCAAGGAGGAGCAATATCGAATACTCTTAACTCATCGTGCAAGGCAAGATATTCGCGAAAAGAGGTCCACCGAGTGAGTTGCATTCGTGGGATAGTGGGTTCGAACCCCACTGTCGGTAGCCCTGAGAATGGTTTTCTGTGGTTTCACACCAGGTAAATGCTGGAGCTGTACGTTAAGGCCAAGGTCGCCTCCTTCCCGCTCCTAGCCCTTTCCTATCCCATCGTCACCCTAAGACCTGGCTGTGTCGGTGCGATGTAAAGCAACATTGGATAAAGAGAGGTCCTGCACATCCTCGGATTTCCTGTCTGGAGAACCTCCGTGAATGGTTTGAACTGTCATCTGTCGAGCTGTTCGTAACATCTGTAAACGAAATGACAATAGGCCTGATGATCGCGAACATCCGAACCGGATAGGGCATGAGAAGAAGAAAAATAAGAAGGAGAAGAAGCAGAAGAATCCTTGCTACTTGACTGAATGATCAACGCAGTGGACTCCCCGCGTTCCATTCTGACCGGACCGTGGATTATAACTTCGTCAAATCCTGGGTGTACTGTTCTCAAATCACATCTTCATTTATATACAACACGTCACATCACCGCGATTCCCAATACTGAAAACAATCCTTCTCATAGGATTGGCGTCAGGAAATCCATACGGCCGTAAAACTGGGCTTAATCCACATATAGTGCTGACCGCAGGTAGTTGGTAAATTGCCAGGAAGAAAACATTCTTCTTTGTCACAAACTGGAGATAACCTGTTCATCTATCGGCGATGCCTGAATGGGAAAGATAGCTACCGAAGACTTAATTTAATTACATCCCCGGCATTCCTCTGCGGATGAGTGATAGTGTCGGCCTCCGGATCCCGGGCTCGAACCCGGCAGAGATAGTCGGATGTTTGAAGGGCGGAAGAAAGTAATTTAGACACTCCATGTCGTACGATGTCGGCATGTTATACATCCCTGGTGACACATTTGGAGTTTACCCGACAAAATTAATTAAATCTCAGCCACAGACGCCCAAGACAGTTTCGCTTTACTCTGTCTGCCACCTAGTGGGCCTAGAGTAAAACAGAACGTCGAAATTGACGAGCAGACAGCCAGATGGCGTCAAATTGAAATGTCTGCACACGGTAGCTAAGGCCATATGATTATGATGATGATGATGATGATTATTATTATTATTATTATTATTATTATTATTATTATTATTATTATTATTATTATTATTATTATTAACCGTACTTCGTTACCAACTTGCTGGATAATGTCTCCAACTCCAAAACGCTCGTAACTATGCATTGAATGGGAAATACTCTGTTTTATCTGTAGAAGGTACCGCCATCGTTTTTGTTAAAATTATTGTGGCCTCTGCAAACACTTTCTATTTTTGCTTTTGACCAGTTATTCCTGTTTTAAACTCAAATACTTTGAAGGTTACATCATTTCCTGTGAGGGTGATAATAGAACGACGTTCTGTTATTGTCACTTCCTTTCTCCTTTCAAAAGTGAGGCGTGGAATTATTTAAAAGTCTTTGTAGTGGAGACAGGGACTAGATTTGCTTCGAATTGACTTCAGATCTGATGTGAAATATAACGGAACCAGTGTTACAAGCAGAATGTGCACGGTATCACTCTGGTACATTAAAAAGACAATGGAACGAAAACTATTAAAGCCAACGAACTACCTCTAGCTCGTTGATTAGAGCTAAAAGCATCCTGTTTACGCACTTCTTAACAACAACGACAACAACAACAACAACAACAACACAAAAAATTCCACAGTTCTAGCTCTTCAGGCAAGCAACTCAATGTTGAAAACATGCTAGGAATATGAGCTACGAATTGTAGGTAAATGAAATATTATAAAGTATGAGAATATATTATTTATTCCTAAAAATTACAATCCTTTTCTTAATCATCGTTATCCATCCGGTCGATTTGATTAGCATTTTGGCTTTTTCTATGACTACGAACGCTAGTGCGAGTCAGTGCATTGTTTCACTTAAGCACCACAACAAGCGCTAATGCGAGTCAGTGCATTGTTTCACTTAAGCACCACAACGAGCGGTAATGCGAGTCAGTGGATTGTTTCACTTAAGCACCACAACGAGCGCTAATGCGAGTCAGTGCATTGTTTCGCTTAAGCACCACAACGAGCGCTAATGCGAGTCAGTACATTGCTTCACTTAATCACCACAGCTACGAAAGGGGTTTTTGTACGTTGCGAGTGAGATGTTTAAGTTCACGGAATTTTGAAACGAGTAACGTGAAGTTATCACTTTAGTGGCTGGCGCGTACAATATTTATTTCATACTATGGCGAATTTACTTATTTTACATTAAACGAATTTAATAATAATTACCCCTTGTGTGTGGGGGACGCGGACGAACAATACACCCAACCTGTCGTAAGAGGCGACTAGAAGGGGTGACCAAGGGATGATTGAATTAGGACCATGAAACTGCTTGTGATTAGTACCATCACGCAGGAAACACCATGGGTCGCCTTTACTTGCGAGTACTGCCACTATATTAGGTACACAAATAGGTTTGTGATTGTTAGTGTTACCGTGTTTTAGCGGTAGGTAGAGGTGAAAGAAGGTGTGGGCGTGAACGGGTCTCAAACTACGGAATCAGAGTTAATGTAAAATTTAACAAGGTTATATTTTCTTTTTAAAATGAAGAAATAACAAACATGGCAGGTACAGAGTAGCAAGTCAAAAGGGTAGTTACAATATTTACAGAATTTGGGCTTCGAGCCCTGACTTCACAATGCCTGGGCAATCAGCCCAACCTTACTTCAAAATAAGTATTAACAGAGGGGCAGAAAACCCCATTCATGCCCAGGAGCACTTGCTCCAAATTACACTGAAAAGCCTCCACGGGGCATACAACACTCAATTTTCAAAAAAAAAGAGCCACTCGCTCTCAACTCTAAGCCTCTCAAAGGCCACACCAAACTCCACATTCAAGTTGTCCTCACTGGACATAGACACAGGGGTAAAATACCCAACCTACTGAGGTCTATTAAATGAAAAGGGGTAATTACATGACCTCCAAAATAACAATTTGAGAGGAGGCGATCTGCACTCCTAATACACTTTGTTTTTAAAACCTAATTTGGCTCTAGGCCACTGATGCAAGGGCTAATCCCATACTACGGAGGTGACTTTAGAAAAGAAACAAATTTACATAATGTTAAGGAAGAATAGGTTGAGAAAATAAGTTCACCTCAAAACAATATGAGTGGGAGCTCGAGAGGGTTAAGCACTCTCTATCCCAATACGTAATTTAAAAGATAGAACAGATACCAGTTTCTTTACATTTTTAAGGAAGGTTACATAATGGAAAAACTTCGGACCCGCCCCGAGAGTTAAACTGCTAAGCAAGCTAGAAAGAAGTAATTAATCGGCCATTACCTGGTTGATGACCGCTGCCGGAGAAAGAGGCGCTACCCGCCCCCTGCTATGTACTTTACACACTGAAAGATGGAACAGAAGTGGCCCGGAGACCCTAAAATCAGCAGTTTATATCCTCTCGTGGAAGGTTCGAGGCGTTAGGGGAATGAAAACACCCTCCCACAAACACTTTATTGGGTAGGATACAGCAACATATTCAAGTTGGGGGAAGATACCTCGGATTGGTCAGAAATTAATAAAAGAAATTCGGGATTGGTTGAATACAAAACAAGGAGAAAGAGAGGGGTATACAGCCAACTTAAACAATAACAGAAGGAAATTTAACAAGAAACAAACTTTTGAAATAAAAATTTCTCCAAAAAAACAGTTCTTTCACTCCGCACTAGGGTGCACTATTGTTGATCTTCAGTAGTGTCCTCTAGAAGAGAAAGTTCACACTTCTTACTACAAGCAAAACAAAAATACGTCGAAAATGACACAGTTCAAAAACTCTAAAATTTCCAGGTAGTGACATCTTCTGAGAAACTTGAAAATTAATACCGTCAATAAAGTTCAGACTTCCTCCAGCAGAGGAGTTTCAATTGGCGCACATTTTAAATAAGCGGCGTGGAGGTGTACCGCCCGGTACAGTTAGCACCAGAGAGTGGTTCACTGTGGGTTTACAGTACCTGTGATTAGTACCATCTCGGGCTTACCTTGCCTGTGATTAGTACCATTATGTGAGAAACACCACGGATCTGGGCATTGCCTGTGTTTAGTGCCCACTATGTGAGGAACACCACGGGATCGTTCGGATCTCTGTGATTAGTACACCTAGGTGAGGAATACTATGGCTTTGTGTTGCCTATGAGTGGCACCATTATGTGAGAAACACCACAGGTCTGTGTTACCTGTGCGACGTACAAAACTTGAGAGTAGTACCATAATGTGTGGAACACCATGAGTCTACGCTACTTTTGATTAGTACTGCTGCATGAGAAATACCATGGTTTTACTTTACTAGCGATACATATCATTATGAGGGGCCATTGACCTGGATTTTCGACCCCTTTAGACAACAACAAGCATCTTCGATTCAGGACTGTGCTTTGGAAGCGGTCCCTTGGTCAGTTATATTATTGTTTTAAGGTAGTTTCTGGGGATGTGCGGCATTGCGGGTCGGATACACTGATTGTTTTAAGTTCATAGTTTTCACCATCACTTTTTGAATTCTGGTCAGTGGATGAATTTTGGACTTTTAAACTGCCATTACATTTAGTCTCATTTCATACCATTAGGCGCCGATGGCCTAGGTGTTAGGCCCCTATAAACAACAAACATTATCATCACCACCACCACCACCAAAGCAAAGCAAAGCAAAGCAAAGCAAAGTCACCTCCGTACAGGCCATGAAGGCCCTTGGAGGAGTGGAAGGTAAAGGCTTCCACCATTGTTAACCGCGGCACGTGATGGGGTAGAGTGGTTAGCTCTACGCCCGGCCGCCTTTGCCCCCAGGAATTAACCTGGTACTCGTTTTTGGTGTAGGCTGAGTGAACCTCAGGGCCATATGCACCTCTGGAAGTGGAAATCTCGTTTCTTAAATTTTACGACTTCGTGACGGGGATTCGAACCCACGTCCTTCCGGGCGAACTGAGCACGCCTTTACCGCTTCGGCCAGGCAGCCCCTTCATTGTGTTGGTACCGGTATTAAAAATGGTTTGGAATTTGTTTGTTTGGTTTTAAAAGATGTGTTGATCGTATGTTTCTTGAGTATATTTGTGATATGATAATTTTGATTCATCGCGACGTAAATCGTCCATGTTTGTTCCATGCATTGGCATTTTCATGTTTTGTTCGTTTCATTCGACCAAGTCAGGAATAAAATGAAGGAAGCAAGCCGCCGTCCCTCCCCCCTCCCCCCACTGCATCTAGTGGCGAGGATAGGAATTGTGCCGGCTGCCGAAGCCTGTCGCACTCCTCTGGGGCAATGTTTCATGCCTGACAGATGAAATGATATCGGAGGGGGTTGCTGGAATGAAAGATGACAAGGAAAACCGGAGTACCCGCTTTGTCCGCTTTGTCCGCTTTGTCCAGCACAAATCTCACATGGAGTGACCAGGATTTGAACCACGGAACCAAGCGATAAGAGGGCGGCGCGCTGCCACCTGAGCCACGGAGGCTCTTCACTGTACATTAATTATTTAAAAAAAGCACGTTTAGGAAGAACTTAATATCTAAAAATTAAGAGAATACGAAAACATATTAAGAAGAAAAGCAGCAATCTGAATTTACAGTACATTAATACTTTTTCAGGTTCGAATTAAACGTATCGCCTAAAATTCTTAATGTATAAATATTAATAATGAAGGTGAAAAACCAAAAAACTTCGAAGAAATTAAGAATTAGTACCTGCAGCATGAAAGAATTAACTCGCCTATATAGTACGGAAAAATTAACTCTTCTTATATTGACACCAGTTAGAAAAGCAGTTGACATAGAACAGAGAAAACGGGGAAGTGGCGTATACAATGTTCTATACGTTGAGATGATTTTGTCATACTAACCTTCTGTTTATATAAAAGTGAAACTATGTTTGTTCGATTGTTTGTCTCGAGTGCACTCAAAAACTACTTGACCGATTTCGCTGTAAATTTCACAATTTGTTCTTATTACTTCTGAGAAGTCTTAGGAAGTAGTTTGAACGAAATCCGATAGGTAATGTTTATGATGAGTAATTTTATCTAATTAATTTAATTACAAAGCTGCACGAAGATTCGATTGACCTTGATCTACAGATTGTCGCTAGGCGACAGCGACTTGCGCTGTATCATGATAGTCCGATATGAAATGCTGTATATAGGAGGATGGGAGCACGCCGCCATGTTTTATGAAGTACCTTTCTTTTAGGAGGTTCATGGCCGGGTATCTACTAGGAAATAAATAAATAAATAAATATTGTATTGTATTGTATTTATTCTTGAACATAACATGCGTTCAGTCCCAAATACATGTTCACAATAAAAAGCAGCTTACAAAAACAGTAAAAAGGAACAAAGAAAAACAACAACATGAGACTCTTAGGGCATGCTATGAGGTCCATCAGATACTCCGGAAACGTGACACTCCCTCGGGAGGATCACCACAGCAGTCAACCTCAGTCTCTACATGCCACGTCCATCGACCCCGCTGGATATAAAATAAATAAACACATAACAAAAAAACTATCGTCCTACTACTACTAAACAAATAAATACCGTTGTGTAAGATTACAAAGTTTTGCGAAAAGAAACTGAAACCGAAGTACTTTTTTTTCACTGTCGTGATTCAACTCACTTTGTGTGATACCTGCCGGTGTCGTATTCTGCGGGCGGGTCGCTTTATTTTGTGTGTGTCAGCATTGTAGGATTGTGAAGTTTAGTTAGGACCTGAGTTGTTGTTGTTGTTCTGTGTGCGTCTGTAATTGAAATTTTGATGAAGTTTTGCATGGCATTGTGGCCGTGCCTAGTAATATAGTTTGAGACTCTGAGCAGGTGGGTTACTGTTGTTACCTGCCATGAAGGCCAAGATGCGATCACCGTAGCTCGTGTGCATTCTATCCATGTATGATTATGAGGGGTTGAATATCCCTCCAAAGTCTTCATATTTTAACTCTGATATGTCAACCTCGTGTAGGTAGATTTACTGTCAAGTTTTAGAACTCTTGCGGTTAAGGCGCTGGCCTTCTGACCCCAACTTCGCAGATTCGACCTGGCTCAATCCGGTGGTATTTGAAGGTGCTCAAATACGTCAGCCTCGTGTCGGTAGATTTACTGGCACGTAAAAAGAACTCCTGCGGGACTAAATTCCGGCACCTCGGCGTCTCCGAAAACCGTAAAAGAGTAGTTAGTGGGACGTAAAGCAAATAACATTATTATTAATTAGAACTCTTGCGGGACAAAATTCCGACATCTTGGCGTCTCCGAAAAACGAAAAAATAGTTAGTAGGACGCAAAACGAATAACATTATTGTAGCTATCTCTATGGATCACTGGCAGTGTCGGCATCCGGATCACAAAATCGTAGGTCCAAATCCAGTAGAGGCGGTTGGATTTTTTAAGGGCGACATTAACTCCAATCGACACTCCAGCTTGTACGGTGTTGACGTGTAAGAGATCTCTGGTGACACATTTTGGTTTATTCGACAACATTTTTATAATCTCAGTCATGGACGCCCTAGAGAGATCCAGTTTTCTCTGCCATCTGGTCGAGAAAAATGGAACGTCAACATTGACGCGCAGGCGGTGTAGATGGGTCAGATTAAAATCCATGTACGCAGCAGCCTCTGTGGTGTAGTGGTTAGTGTGTTTAGGGCCGGGTTCGATTCCCGGCTCTGCCACGAAATCTGAAAAGTGGTACGAGGCCTGCAACGGGGTCCACTGAGCCTCGAGAGGTCAACTGAGTAGAGGGGGTTTCGATTCCCTCCTCAGCCATCCTGGAAGTGGTTTTCCGTGGTTTCCTACTTCTCCTCCAGGTAAATGCTGGGATGTTACCTAACTTACGGTCACGGCCGCTTCCTTCCCTCTTTCTTGTCTATCCCTTCCAAACTTCCCATTCCCTCACAAGGTCTCTGTTCAGCATAGCAGGTGAGGCCGCCTGGGCGAGGTACTAGTCATACTCCTCAGTTGTATTCCACGTCCCAGAGTCTGAAGCTCCAGGACACTGCCCCTAATGTGGTAGAGGGGGAATCCCTCGCGGAGTCAGAGGGGAAAACTGACCCTGGAGGCTAAAGGAGGAAGAAGAAGAAGAAGAAGAAGAAGAAGAAGAAGAAGAAGAAGAAGAACGCACTAGCTGAGATCATACGATTATTATACTTATTATTTACGTTTTAAGACCTTCATTGAGCTACTTTTGTCAATTTTATAAAAGGGATTCTTCAGTTTCCTGTCAGCCCAGTACTTCTTAATTCTTTCGGATCTTTCTTTCTTTCTTTCTTTCTTTCTTTCTTTGTCTGGAATCACACGTCCCATTTTCCGTCTGTTGATCTTGGTTTCTTTGTGAGTTTCTTTTTTTTCTAGTGGCTTTACGTCGCACCGACACTGATAGGTCTTATGGCGACGATGAGATAGGAAAGGGCTAAGAGTTGGAAGGAATCGGCTGTGGCCTTAATTAAGGTACATCTCCAGCATTTGTCTGGTGTGAAAATGGGAAACCACGGAAAACCATCTTCAGAGCTGCCGACAGTGGGGTTCGAACCCACTATCTCCCGGATTCAAGCTCACAACTGCGCGCTCCTAACCGTACGGCCAACTCACCCGGTGTGTGACTTTCTTGATTATGTCTGTTTTGCTTTTTAAAATTTTAATTTGTGGTTCCCTCATACCTTTTTTTTTATTTCTGTAATCCAACTAATGTTGCTCTTTCTGTTCCATATATTTTTTTGTAATTCTTCTGATCCTGTTTTCTGGTGTCCTGAATGAATGTCCAAAGAATGATATTCGTTTCTTCCTCATTGTACTCATTACCAGTTCAATTTCCTTGTAGACTGTTTCATTAGAAGCTAGTCTCCCGTGCCTTGTTTCTTGGTAGGTTATATGTATGCACGTTCTGATTATTATTCTTTCAGTCTTCAGTATTCTGTCTATTTCTGCAGTGTTATTTGTTTTGAAAATGGTTTCACTTGCATATGTTAGCCTGCTTCTAGTTGTGACTGTTTTATAGTGTTTTAATTTTGTGTCTTTTCAGGCCTTTTTTATTGTGTGTATTCTTGGTTGTATATTGTGCTTGAGCTAGTTTATTTATTCTGTTACGCCATGTCGGCTTTTCGTTGTGGTTATGTGTTATTATTTCTCCTAATATGTAAATTTGTTAACGATTTTGATGTCTTGTTCTTTTGTTGTGTTTTTGTTTAAGAGTAATGGGTCAGTTAACATGATTTCTCTTTCTTTGAAGGATATTCCGAGGCCGATTTTCTGCGCTATATTTATTATTCTTTTTTTTTAACAGATACTGGTGAACAGATATTAAAAAAAACTCTCTTAACATTTCGTTAATTTTCTGAAACTGATCTTTGGCATTTAATCATTCTTGAGTACTAACTGACTGAGCCAGGATGTGATCTTGCAGCCTTCAAGATGGACTGAGTGCGTCTCCACTAACTAAGCTACTCAGCCAGTGTAACTTGTAAACACATAGGTTCAAATCCTACAAATTTCCCCCCTTAAAAACCACGACTGCCTGGCACTCTTGAAGTTGTTTTCCTAGGCTTTGCACTACCTGTGGATGGGGGACAAGGACGAAGAATACACCCACGCTATCCTCTTTCTGTCGTAAGAGGCGACTGAAAGGGGCGACCAAGGGATGATTGAATGAGAATCATGACGAGTATTTGTAACTAGTACCATCTCGCGAGGAACACCATGGGTTGCCTGTAATTGCCAGTAGTATCATTATGTAAGGTACACAATAGGTTTGTGATTCGTAGCAACAGGGGGTGAGTCAGTTTGGGTTTTACAGTACCCGTGATTAGTACCACCATATGCGGAACACCCCGTGCTTACGTTGCCTGTGATTAGTACAATTGTGAGAAACACAACGGGTCTGGGTGTTGCCTATGATTAGTACCCACTATGAGAGGAACACCACGGGATAGTACAAGTCCCTTAGATTAGTACACCTATGTGAGCAACACCATGGGTTCGCTTTGCCCGTGAGTGGCTACGTTACTCATAATTAGTACCGCTACATGACAAATACCATGATTCTTACTTTCCTAGCGATAAGTACCATTATGAGAGGCCGTTGACCTGGATTTTGGACCCCTTTAGACAAATCATAGATTCAGGATTGTGCTTTGGAAGCAACCCCTTGGTCAGTACGTTTTAAGATAGTTTCTGCGAAGGTGGGGCATTGTAGGTCGAATCCACTGTTTGTTTTTAAGTTCATAGTCATTGCTCGTCGTCTCTTTTTTTAATTCTGGTCGGTGGATTAATTTTGGAATTATTTTTAATTTTCAGTATTGCGAGTTGGATCCGCTGATTATTTTAAATTCATATTCATCCATTCATTCTTCACCATCAGGTTTTGAATTTTGGTCAGTGGATTTTGAACTTTTAAATTGTCATTACATTTCGTCTCATTTCGTACCATTAGGGGCCGATGACCTAGATGTTAGGCCCCTTTAAACAAGCATCATCATTATCAACATACCGGGTGAGTTGGCCGTGTTGTTAGGATCGCGTAGCTATGAGCTTGCATTCGGAAGATGGTGGGTTCGAATCCCACTGTCAGCAGCCCTTGTTTTCCATTTACACATCTGGCAGATGTTAGGGCTGTGCCTTAATTAAGGCCACGGCCTCTACCTTCCCATTCCTAGATCTTTCCTATTCTTGCTCCACCGAAAACGAATGATAAATTCAAGGGGCTCCAGGAAAAGCAAACCGAAAAATCCAAGAATGTATGGGCAGAGGAGAGGAAGAGGAACTGCCGTGAAAAAAAAAAAAAAAAAAGAGACTAGATAAACAACTGATACCGAATATGCCACATGGGTAACGGCCCTAAATCTAGAACATTGGTGATTTATTTATTGATTTATTTATTTATTTATGTATTTATTTATTTATTTATTTATTTATTTATTTATTTATTTATTTATTTTGTCGTCTCCGTACAGACCACGAAGGCCCTTGGAGGGGTGGAAGGTAAAGCTTCCATTATCTGTAACCTTGGCACTTGATGGGGTAGAGTGGTTAGCTCTACGCCCGACCGCCTTTGCCCCCAGGAATTAACCTGGTACTCATTTTTGCTGTAGTCTGAGTGAACCTCAGGGCCATGTGCACATCTGGAAGTGGAAATCTCGTTTCTTAAATTTTACGACTTCCTGACGGGGATTCGAATTCACGTCCTTCCGGGCGAACCGAGCACGCCTTTACTGCCTCGGCCCGGTAGCCCTTTATTTATTTATTTATTTATTTATTTATTTATTTATTTATTTATTTATGTATTATTTATTTATTTATTTATTTATTTATTTATTTATTTATTTATTTATTTATTTATTTATTTATTTATTTATTTATTTATTTATTTATTTATTTATTAAATAACAAGGTATGCAAGGTGCAGGAAATACCACCCATTGATAACTGATCCTGATTAAGTGGATCAAAATGAGGATAGGAACCAACTCCCTAACACTCTTTTTACGTTCAGAGTCAGCTGGGGTGGCTCCAAGTCGTCTTCTCCACTAGTTTTTCGGTCACTGACTCTTCGACCACTTTTTACGGCTACCGATATTATGTCTGTACCTTCTTTTAGTCTATGTAAAATTCGTCCACAGTAATATTAGTCCATGCGAGTTTGACCAGATTTTTTTCCTGTTCACTGACAATTAGTTTGAGTAGTGTTTTAGAAGTACGAACGATCACAATATGAAGATAAAGTTGGAATTCAGGAGGACAAATTGGTGCAAATATTCGGTTATAGCTTAGGGGAGTTAGGGTTGGAATACTTTACCAAGGGAGATGTTCAGTAAATTTCCAAATTCTTTGCAATCATTTAAGAAAAGGCAAGAAAAACGAAGGATAGGGGATCCGCCACCTGGGTGACTATTCTAAAAGCAGATCAATGTTGATGGATGGACGGACGGACGGACGGACGGGTGGGTGGGTGGGTAGATGGATGGATGGATGGATGGATGGATGGATGGATGGATGTCCATTTGTGTTCTTCCCAATTCGTACATTTCTTACAGTTTACTTGGAGATGTGAATTAAAATTCAGTTAAATTTCAAGTGCATGTCTAACTTTTGTTTACGCAGTGGATAGAAACTCTCCAATTCTTTTCCTGTCTACTGGTTGTGCACAGAAACACAGACAACCATCCAATCACAAGCTGCCATTCATATCGATTTATACCCGTAGAGCGCGATTTCGAAACCTGTTTCCCAACTCTGCTCTGTACGTTCACCGCGTGGTTAACATATCTTGCCTAGCGTGTTGGGCTCTTATTCATAAGCCGGAAGTCTGACATGAAAGTAACGAGGATTATCGCCGGCACTAACAGGTGGGAAGAATGGCAGTGAGGAAGTGAAGGCTGAGTGGGAATGAGTTATACGGTTGAAATTTTCGCCGGAGCATTGTAAGGAGGAATCTGCACGTCGGTGAGAAATATTTCCGTATAAGCAATATTTTAGTTTCTTCATTTACTGGTATATGGCCTTGTAAAACCCAATTTTCTAACTTCCTTGAAGGTTTCGCTTGCATCATCGTTATGTAACTCTTTGTGGCTAAATTCAAGCTTACTTTAATTCCTTCTACAAGCGAACTGTTTGGGTTTTGGACCTGATAGACTTCAATCAAAACTTTGATGAATGATTCATCAACATATCCGAGATTTATTGGTAACAATCCTTTTGGTGTTAACTAAACAGTAGTGTTATAAACTTACAATTAATTGCTGAAAGTAGTTGGACGATTCGAAGCAGGTGGTGGTGGTAGCTGATGTACAGTAGAATAATCTTATGCACGGTTGAAAAATATTCCCTTTGGGAAAGTCAATGATCGTAAATGTCTTTCAATAGAATGTGCATCGTCTTGTTACTTAGCAACCGTGCAAGCTGCGATGTGAGTAGTCTTGGATGGCCATGACATACAGATTCATGGCCTGTGCAGCTCTCAAGATACTGTTGCTAGGCAACATCGCATCACAAATTTTCGGATGTCCCCTAGTTTTAAGCCATATTTATGTTAATATACCGATGGTTGTAGTGTTACATAAAGCACATTGCACCGAAAATGAGGCTATCACAACCCTTACAGTATATCAAAATATATTAAGGTTTCAAAACTTCTATGAACCTATCGTTTGTAATGGAAGCTATCATCATCTTCTTCCTCTTCCAGCTTTTTCTTTCCTTATTGAGAGCATCCTCCATTTCTCTTCCTACCTTTAAAAGCTCCAGTCAAGCTTATTTAACTACTAACGTAATTTCAAGCCATCTCTCCACTAACAGCTGGGAACATTCCGCTTATTCATAGTCGAGCTGTTTGCCTCATTACTCCCATGTCTTACCAGCCCGAAACTTTTCGCAATATTTTCATAACACTACTCTTTTGTCGGAAATAAATCGTGCAGCGTTCCTTTGTATCCTCTCTATTTCTCGAAACAAGTAATTCTGGCGAGGGGTCCCATACACTAAAACCAATTGTCTTACGAGTAAATGCGCCCTCTCCTTTACATTCGTATTACAACTCCGAAATACCCTCAACCATATGAAGAGATGTATAATATTTATTTACAATCTCTTACAAGATCTTCCCTTATGTTACCTAAGTAGTTACAGTGATCCCTGTAAGTTACTGTCACCCCATCAACACAGTAATTAAAACCGAAAACCTAGAGGACTTTACCTCTTGTTGAAAATTATAACCTGATTTTTCACCCCGTTTACCATCATACCATTGGCTGCTTTCCATCTCACAACATTGTCAAGGTCTTTTCGCAGTCGCTCACAATCTTATAACTTATTTATTACTCTATACAGTGTAACATAATCTGCAAAAACACTATCTGTGATTCCAGGACTAAACTCAAATAATTTTTATACAGGCTGGTCGGAAACATCAGAGGTCCAATAACACTGCCTTGCGTGACCCTACTCTTGATCATTACTGGATCAGATACTGCTTCAGCTACTCTAATTGTCTTAGTTCTCTAGAAATTTAGCCACCCGCTCAGTCAGTTTTTCGTCTAGTCCCATAGCTCTCAATTTAGTCAATCTTCTATGATCTACCCTTCAATTCTGAAGGGTCTCCCTCGTTTCAGTTTAGCCTCTCAATCCCTTTTCTCCGTCTTCCTCACTAATCCTCCTCTCTTCTCGTGGCATGGCCAGACCATCGCAATCGTGCCTCTAGAATTTTCCCCGCTATTTTTGCAACTTTCGTTCTCCTATTGTGTTCATTTCACACTCGGTCCGATCTAGTTACTCGACACTTCCATCTCAGCATCTTCATTTCTGATATTCTCATTCTGTTGATTTGTCCTTTGTTCAAAGGCAAGGTCTCGATGCCATACATCATTGCTGACGTCACCACTGTTGTGTAAACTTCTCCTTTAAGCCTGGCTGGCACCCTTCTATTACAGACTAACCGGTACTCCTGTTGTTTCCCTCCAGTTAGTCCAGCTTGCCTGAATTCTGCTACAGAGTTTGTTCCACAATTCATGTTTCTTTCAAGACCGACCCTACGTATATTTAAGTGGCTCACTTTCTTGATGTCCTCACCAATCTGTTGCGGGCTTTCTTTGCCATCGTCGACTTTTTTTTTACCCGATCTAGGAAAAGGGCCGCCAAATGTGAATTCTTATTTCTATAGTAGGGCGAGGAGAAGTAGATGGAGACCAGGACGCGATTGTTGCACTCAGTTTCTGATGATATAAAGATAAGAGGTATAGAACTAAACGAGGCCATAGAACTAATTAAATTCACAGTCTTGCAGACTGATCGCTCGCTGAAAGGCATAATAGTCTATAATGAAGGTGTATGAATGAATGTTATTATTAATTGATTAATGTTATTTGCTTTACGTCCCACTAACTACTTTTACGGTTTTCGGAGATGCAGAGGTGCCGGAATTTAGTCTCGCAGGAGTTCTCTTACGTGCCATTAAATCTACCGACACGAAGTTGACATATTTGAGCACCTTCAATTATCACCGGACTGAGTCAGGATCGAACCTGCCAAGTTGGAGTCAGGAGGCCAGCGCCTCAATGCGTTTTGTATAAATTTTGTAGCTCCAATTGAATGTACTGAAAACTACGACAAAAATCTCCTAATATTTTGTAAGATATTTAATGATTATTATAGCTTAACTTTAAAGCCATTTTCCTTGACTATCAGTTTTGTAATAAACTTCAAATCAATATAAAATTATCAACAAACATTTTTATAATTATTCAAAATTTAATTCCGAATCAGCGCAGAGCAAATAGAAAGTTGAGTTTTCCGAATTAGGGGCCCACTTCCTAGGCAGGGTCAGTTTTACTCTGTTTTCGTCCTGCTTATGTTTAACTCTCTCTCAATGAAAGTTGAAATATTATGTGCTATGGAATCTCTGCCATCTAAGTATAAACGTGCTGCTATTAATATCATACTTTTATTAGCACAAATTAGGAAACATCAGGACTTCTGCTTAGACTCCCTCATTTTATCATGGCTGTGGGCGGCCTGTGCAACAACGGCAGGCGCGCAGCGATATTCTGGTGTCTTCTGGAATCATCCTAGTGTAACCGTGCGGGCAGTGATGTAAGGTATGGATGGGTGGTCAGACAGTGTTACCTGGCGACCGTGCAGGTTGTGTCTTATGGCTGGTAGCCGTCTGAAATTAGCAGCCGTTGATGGATGGCCATGACCAGGAGACGTATTTATGATCATTTGATTTTCGCAAAGGGAAAAGTTTTTTTTTTTTTTAAGTACCGTGCGTAAATGTTATTTTAGGACAGAATGTTTATCATTAAGCTGATGATGTGTTTAGAAGGAAGCCGTACTTTTCCGTCTCAACTCAGTTAAGGTAACTTTAAAGCTTTTCAGTTTGTCGAACATTAGTTGAGGCATTCAGAAGCCAAGCCGACTAACTCCATCAAATACAAATGTTCAGTACAAACAGTTGAAGTTATTGATCTGTAAAAAACTCAATTTATTTTTCAGCATATTTACAATACACTCATTTATATTCTTACAATTAAGGTTATGTATTCAGCACTTTATAAGTATATAAAAACATTTGAATGTCTCTTTCCCACCCAAAGAAGCCACTTTCTATGGAGTTAGTCACATTGCCAACTGAAAGTTTTGACACAGTATTCTGAGTGGTTTGTATACAAGTCATTTTATTGAACAAATATGCACAAACAAAACCCTTTTACATGAACAATGCGGTAGTATTATTGTAAGCCATTAAGTAGTATTTAAAATACACTTAAAAAGTGCCTAAAATACAAATAGATGCAGGAGTCATCACTGACAGTTCATCTCTTGCAGTCTTCAAGTTTTTATAGTAGTGGTGATGAATAGGAGGTATAAACTTCAAGAGGTCCATTACAAACTTTTTTTGCCATGGAGATCGGTCTGGATGTGCTATAAAGAATATATTATGGAACATTAGCTAGGCTTTCAAGGTTTGCATTTTTCTTCTGGATATTATTTTTTTCCAAAAGGCACTTCTGTGAAGAAAGTAGTTTTAAAGTTGATAGTGAATTGTTCAGCCTTCTGTATCCTGATCCATCTCATTGTCAGCCAGTTAACTGGTTTACCTTCGACACTTTGTTTCCTGTTTGTGATACACTTTTCTAAGTTTTCCGTTGAATATAAGGTCTCATGGTTCATTTCTTTGAGGATATATTTGTTTGTTTTCCTGCAGCCAAGAATGATATCCTACCAATCCCTTGGAGAATAGATGTGGCTAAAAGTTTTTCCTCTTTTTTCAATAAAAGAAAACGCTGTGGAGTTAATCACTTTGGCCACTGAAACCACTGGTAAAATGTTCCGTTGCCAGAGCAGGTACCGCATTCTGACGGCGAAACATTTAACTGTGCAGTTAGTTGCTTTGGCCACTGACAAATATTCAGTGATGCTACCCAACCACGTTATTACTTGCACTTGTCAAAATTTTGGAGTTAGTCGGCTTGGCTTCTGAACGCCTCAGTTATAACACCTGTAACATATCTTGAAACCACTATTAAACAAAGAAAATAACATTTTTAATGGATTGAGGAGAATTGTTTAGAAATGTCGAAATATTTGCTTAAATTCTGATTATACACTTTAATACTTGAAAGTTAGAATTTAAGTGTCCAGTTGTGCGTTCTGTCTCGTTGCTATAGCAGTGTTTCCACATTGCTAAACAATTTTAGTCCGTTTAAAAATAAGTGTGATTTCATAGAATCTGATTATATTATTTCAAGAACGAAACATGCCAAAGCAGTGTTGCCAACTTATATTTTCAAGATCCGCTAAATACTACTAAAAATCCGCTAAAATTCCGGAAAGAAATCCGATCAATTAATGTGCAATAATAATAATAATAATAATAATAATAATAATAATAATAATAATAATAATAATAATAATAATAAAAAGTAAATGTCTGCACTCACCTGATCTGTGAGTTTCACTGGGATTAACCCCTTGCCTGCGAGCCGGCGAGCTAAAACTTGTAGGCGTTTTAGTGCCGGGTGCAAACTAGGTGAATCCCCTCCCTCAAGGGCCACAGACAAAACAGGCCAGTTCATTAAACGGCCTTCCTTCATAGCATAAATCGCATTACAAATTTATGATACCATGATCCCATAACATCAAATACAAATAACATTTTCCTCATGTGACTACTAGCTCCTGATAAGAAATACGGAACAGCTTGGACACAGACTGGAATACAATTTTTTTTAAAAAAAACGTAAAATGGATAAAACACTAAATTCCGCTATAACAAATCTAGATTTCCGCCAAAAATTCCGCTGTCCGCTAAATGATATATTTTTCCTCCGACAGTCTTCTAATTCCGCCAAATTTAGCGGGAAATCCGCTAAGTTGGCAACACTGCTCCAAAGCGCCATGGCCAACCAGGCGATCACTGCTCGACCTGATGGCCTGCAAATTACGAGGTTTCAGGGGGGGGCGGGGTGATTATTGTTTTAAGAGGAAGTACAACTAGGCAACCATCCACTATTAATACTGATCAGAGGGGAAAATGTGGAAGAGGTCAGACACTTCGAAAAATAAAGGTACCGGCCAAAGAAAGACAAGGATCACGATTCACGAAGAGTGTGAAAATGAGACTCCCTAGGGCTCGATACGTAAACGTAATACCGTCGGGGGCGGAAAAGAACAAGATTTCATCAAGTGAGGTCGGATAGGATGGATGAAAGAAGCTTGGCACAAGTGGAAATAATGCCAGAACTCGGTTAAGGTCGCCGTGGTCGCCGACCCACGCTCCGAAGTTAAGAGCTCTTTTAGCTGCCACTTTGCAGGGGTACCGTGGGTGTTGTTCCACTCCCCCAACCCACAGGGGTAAGAGGTGTCGTGTGGTCGGCAGTACAATAATTCTCTCGGTCGTTATTTTTGGCTTTCCAGACCGGGGCCAATATCTTACTGTCAAATAGCTACTCAGTTGTAATCTCGTAGGATGAGTGGAGCTCGAACCAGTCGTGAGATTCTGATTTAAAAAAAAGCAAAACACTGTCCTGGCTGGGAATTGAACCCGGGGCCTCGGCGTAAGAGGCAAGCACGCTACCCCTACACTGCGGGGCAGGCGTTACAGGTAGTGTTCGACAGACACTAAGTTGATTATGTCTTACTTGGTCGTCCTAACAAGTTACATTGCAATTTGTGTGGTCTAAAGTAGACAACTTCGTTATTGGTCTGAAGTCTGCCTCTGACTTTCCAGGATTTATATGACCTCACTTGAATTCGGGAATTCACTCTCAGAACTCGTGTCCGTAACGTCAGCATACTTTATATAGCTTGATGTCAGTGCTCAAGGTTCTGTCTCCCAATCGACTTCATCAGAACATAACACGCAGTTTCCGTCCCGCTGGTCAGCTGGTAGCGTACTTGGGTCTTCCTGGTATTCACTTGTGTGGCGCAGTTCGTGTTAAATTGATCGCTAAGCGCAGCCAGCCAGCGTGAGTACTTATTTACAAATATCACCTAACTTTACCGAAACGAACATTGTCAGTGCAAGTAGCAAGAATGGGGATCCATTTTCCTGAGTACATTGTCCGACCCATCGACGGAATGATCTCTTGAGAGGTCCTCGCTTCAATTCCCAGCTAGTTCAGTTTTTTTTCGAATCTGATTATTTCCTGTGAGTGGGGGTCTCCTTGTTTTCGTTTGTCTCGGGGCATTTCTCTTCATATACATACACAAAACTTACCACACACTCAACCACCACACAAACGGGCAGTAGTAAATACAGGGTAACCCGGAAGTTCGTTAACATTTGACGAGGCAATACTTCACGAAATATGGGAGGCACATAGGTAATAATTGACACGCATGAATGGCATGACATGGGGTTTTATTGAAACCAAAATACAGTGCATAAAATGACCAACATATGGCGCTGGACAGCAACAAGTCATTGATGCAGCATGAAACCCGTGTACTGTATAAAAGGAGCTCTCTTGAGAGAGGACGTCAGATGCGCCTGCAATCGCGGCATGTTGACGTTACCAGAAAATACACTGTTCGTGAAGCTTTGTTTATTTTGGTGTCAATAAAATTCCATGTTATGCCAATCATGTGTGTCAGTTATTACCTTTCTACCTCCAGTATTCCGTGAAGTATAGCCTCGTCAAATGTTAACGGACTTGAGGGTCATCCTGTACATAACTCACATAAGGGTTGGGATCGGGAAGCGCATCCGGTCGTAAAACTGGATCTTGCCACTATTTGCCTCGCAGTTCGCTCCTGCGACCCCACTAGGGTGTGGTGAAAAGGCGGTGTTGAAGAAGGAGAATACAGTACATTATTGATGAAACTTCAGATGTAGTCCTGCATAAACTAGGTTATTAAATACAGTAGGCTACACAATTTGGTACCTGTTGATAGTGGTGATGGTTATTGCTTTAAGGGGAAGTACAACTGAGCACCCATCTTCTAGTAGTGGATCGGTGGTAAAGTGTAGGCCTCTGTATCTCAAGATGTCGGGTTCATACCCGACAGTGGTAGCCTACTGCATCTTTGAAGGGCTGAAAGAAAGTCCGGGTGCGACACTTCATGTCGTACGATGTCGGCATGTAAAATATCTTTGGTGGCACATTTGGTGTTTACCCGACAACATAACATTGAGATTCGGTTTATTCTGCCATCTAGTAGGGCTAGAGTAAAACGGAGCGTCGAAATTGACGAGCAGACAGCCAGATGCCATCACATTAAAATGTCTGCACACCGTAGCTGAACTCATGCGATTCTTCTTTCTTCGTTCTACCCATTTGAAAGAGCGCGTTTGAACTTGTTCGATGACCTCATGGTTTTCGCCTTCTTATCCTCCCAACAATGAATGCACTGTATTGCATCTTCGTTCAGTGGACCACTTCCTACCATTTTTCTTTTTAGGTTCCTCCACGAATTGTACTAAAGGCTGCACGATCTTCTGTGATGTCCGTGTTATTAATTTCTTGGAGGTCCGCCTTAGCCAGTTTAGTTTGACTTCTTTGTGTTGATTACTTTAAATAATCTTTTGGTGAGTTCTGTCCATTCTATAGATCTGGCTATAGAATTTCAGGCGTCGCTTGCGTCTCAGTGAACGTGTCAGTTAATGAGTAGACGTCCGCCATTCTCCTTTTAATCCACACTCAATTTTCTGTAGTGAGACCATACATTTCCGGAGAATTTTCATTTCTTGCTTTTCAATTTCTATAATTTTAGGGTGACCTCCAAGGGATATGGTTTCTGAGGCTTATTATTATTATTATTATTATTATTATTATTATTATTATTATTATTATTATTATTATTATTATTATTATTGACTTTTTGAAGAACGCGGAATAATATTCTTGAAGTATATGGTCCTACATTTAAATAATTTGTTTAGAGTTCTGTACATTCTTGATGTCAAAGCTTACAAAAAAGTATTGTATGGATCTGTCGTGTAATGAAACAACCATTTGTTCCAGAGTCGTGAGCCGGTGAGGGCGTGATACTTCTCTACGTGACATCGGTGACCACAAACTCGGTAAGTAATGGTGTTCCTAACGAGGGTTTGTTGACTTAGTTTTAGTAGTGTTCATTACCAAGTGCATTTAAGGCATCATTCTTCGCAAAAATCAGCTAGTCCTAAAGAATATTGTGTTGTAAATTATCGCTGGAAATCCAACATAGGTACTTGCAGTAGGATACGCATAACATTACAAGCGACCGGCCCTGGCTTCGCACGGGAGCAATTTCCACTTCATGATTGTATTATTTTCTTGTAGATGACGTTACAATAGTTGTTTCCTCCTGATGTGTATGCACTGAGCCACACAATGGTTGGTCAGCAAAGAAATATTTAATTTCATACATTCTCGAAACTCAGGGATATTCATAACTGTGGATAGCCGGTGCCGGCCCCTTGGTATAGGGGTAGCGTACCTGCCTCATGCCCGGGGGATCCGCGTTCGATTCCCGGCCAGGTCAGGAATTTTTACCTGGATCTGAGGGCTAGTTCGAGGTCTACTCAGCCTACGTGTTTAGAATTGGGGAGCTATCTGACGTTGAGATAGCGGCCCCGGTCTAGAAAGCTAACAATAACGCCGAGAGGATTCGTCGTGCTGACCACACGACACCTCATATTCTGCAAGCCTTCGAGCTGAGCAGCGGTCGCTTGGTAGGCCAAGGCCCTTTAGAGCTGTAGTGCCATGGGGTTAGGTTAGTGGATAGCCGGTGGTCGAAGAGATGATGCTTGGAATATGTTCCTCCTATCTGAAACAAGAGGAATTCTAAAGAAAGTCAATCTTCTGCGCCGGCTACGTAGTTCAGTACTATGTTTTTCCAAGGCCCTTCCAACCACCTGCCTTTTAGTACGCTCAGTTCTCCCCAAGTGATATTTAAACCAGTGTGGTGGATATTGGGTAGAGGCATGACCTTTTCGCATTAACGATAAGCGCTACAAAACATACTTTAAAGCGATTTTGAGATATCTTTACGAATCACATGATTCTAGTTAAGAAAACAGTGATTTCGTTCTTGCGAATTACAGCGAATTAAAGCGATAAGGCTAGTTCAAAGCAAAATTTACTTATTTTGCGATTTGTACGAAACTGCAGCGAAATTCATAAAAAATAACAAGCTTGAAATTGTATTATATCACGTGTGTGAAGAGATACGAAAGACAGATTAAAGATTTCTCAACTTGACAGAAATACATGTTCGTTATAATTTTCTAGGTAATTCCTTAATGGCATAGCCATATACCCTTGGAAACGTAAGGCAATTTGGGTGCATTGGTGAAAAGGTAATATGTTTTGTAATCTTGATTGGGGCTCTATTATAGTCCTAATCAAGATTACATAAGGAATAATTAATGATTATAAATATTGTTTTCATTTATGATGCCGGACTGAGTGGGTCAGACGGTTGAGGCGCTGGCCTTCTGACCCCAACTTGGCAGGTTCGATCCTGGCTCATATACGACAACCTCGTGTCGGTAGACTTACTGGCACGTAAAAAAACTCCTACGGGGCAAAATTCCGGCACGTCGGCATCTCCAGAAACCGGTAAGAAGTTGTTGGGACGTAAAAACAATACCACTATTATTATTATTGTTGTTGGTGTTATTATCGCTTTACATATCTATCTTCCACATAAATAATTCACAAATCACACGAATAAAACTGTTTGTGAATAATTTTGGAAAATAATTAAAGCAAAATTCAAGCGATGGGGAAGACCTGTTTCGCGAAATAACGCGAAAATGGTTCCTTTTTGCAAAATCATACATAAATTAATGTGTGTAAATCATGCCTCTAGTAATCTGTAAGAATCGGTAAGAATAAGGGTCATTTTCTGTCACCAGGCAAATGTTGGGCCGCTTCTTTCCCACTCTTAGACCTTTGGCTATTCCATCGTCGCCATAAGACCTCTGTGTGTCGATGCAACGTGAAGCAAATTGAAAGAAAAAGGAAGCGTCAAAATGGCTTTATGTCGCTCCAACACATAGGTTTTATGGAGACGATGGGAGATGAAATGGCTAGGAGTTGGAAGGAAGGCGGCCGTGGCATTAATTAAGGTACAGCCCCAGCATATAACTGGTGTGAAAATGGGAAACCGCGGAAAAGCATCTTCAGGACTGCCGACAGTGGGGTTCGAACCCACTACTTCCCGAATGCAAGATCAGAGCTGCGCGCCCCTAAGCTCACGGCCTACTCGCTCGGTTTGGGCTCTGTTGACCACGTCGCCAACTGCAGAATATATTTTACAAATCGCGTCACTTCACACAGAATTATACCACGAATGAAACAAAGGAGCTCATGAGCACACTAGGGTTAAATAAATAAGTAAATTAATGGACGGAATCGAGAATGAGGCAACACGAAGATCTAGGGGATTTGTGGCAGACACTGATTATCACTTGTGGACACACTCTTGAGGATGTATCGTTAGTACGTTAACTGTCGTTAGTTGAAATTCATCTATACTAATATTATAAAGAGGAAAAGTTTGTAAATTTGTTTGTAACGGATAGACTCAAAAACTACTGAACCGATTTAAAAAATTACTTCACCTATAGAAAGCTACATTGCCGGTGAGTAACATGGGCTGTATTTTATTTTCAAAACAATTCGAGGGCGGCAGGCGACGGGGGGGGGGGGATATAAAAAGAATAGGCTAATATAGGCGAAATCGAATTTGTCGTGCAAGGATGAGACACAGGTCATTTTCAGCCCCTTGACGCAAAGAACAAAACTCGGCAAGTCCTACGGGCCCGAAAATCATGTTTTAAGGCTCTAAAATCAACCGTTATGCAAATATTGGAACCTGCTCTAGCAATCGGATTAAGAAACGAACGGCAGTAACCATGGCAACGTCAGCTCGAGGATTTTACAGCAGCGAGATTATGCATGTAAGTTTGGGCATAAGTGCCAACCAAAATTGCTACACATATGACTTACTATCTGGAAAAAATATACTGGTGTGTACGACACTCATAGGACTCCTTTGGGCGGAGATGGAAAGGAGGTGAAGTATAAAAATTATATATAAATGTCATTGTTTTTATGTATTACATCTCATCCTAAAGCACTGGAGCGATCTCAACCAAATTTGGTACACTTTAGTATCAGGAGACAAACCGCGTGGGAGTAAGACACCCCTAGCACCCTTACGAGCAGGGGGCGACGGGGGTAAGGTATAAAAATAATTAGAATAGTATCGAATCCATCGTTTTCGTGGTCGCTGAAATGAGTAGTGACACTTCGAATTTTTTAAAGTTAATGTTCAGCCCCCTTTGGCGTGGGCGTGAGGGGGGGGAGTGAAATATAAAAATAATCGAAAATAGTGTCGAATCTGCAGTTTTGGGGTCACTGAGCTGAATGGTGACATCCAGATTTTTTATCTCTTAGGGGTGGGGGGCGAGAGGGGGACAGTCTAATTGAGAGTTGAAATCCTGTACGTCCTGTCCATCGTGGGACGGCTAAATACATATAGTTATCACTTATTAATTTTTGACAGAATCAAATACTTCCCAGTCGATTCGAGCTTCCATAAGGACAAAGTTTTACTCGAAAATTAAATAATCAAAAACTTGAGATCAAACACATCTAAATGATTCTAAAATTACATAACTGATCGTAACATATCAGTCTGCAAGTCGAAAAGGAATTCTATAAAAATTCACTTCGCACATAACTGGTAATACAAATCTTAAAGGTAAACATTCAGAAACCATCCGGGCAACGCCGGGTACTACAGCTAGTAATTCAAATATTCTTAACAGCGTTTGGCAATCTCTAACTTAGGTTAGTTTTGCTAATATATGACTGGATGAGTCTTCAGTTTTCAAGAGTTATTTTAAAGCTAATGACAAGGTTTGGAATGTATCTACGAGTAATTGAAAATGGAGGAAGACGTACACAAGAACCTCGTTTATCCGGCCCAGATTAATCCGGATCTCCGGGTTATCCGGATCGAAGATAATAAACATTTATTTTTATTTGTACAGCCACATCGGTCTGTTTTCAGACCAACTTTGCTTTACGGGAGCGAAAGCTGGGTGGACTCAGGATATCTTATTCATAAGTTAGAAGTAACAGACATGAAAGTAGCGAGAATGATTGCTGGTACAAACAGGTGGGAACAATGACAGGAGGGTACTCGGAATGAGGAGATAAAGGCTAATTTAGGAATGAACTCGATGGATGAAGCTGTACGCATAAACCGGCTTCGGTGGTGGGGTCATGTGAGGCCAATGGTGGGGGATAGGTTACCTAGGAGAATAATGGACTCTGCTATGGAGGGTAAGAGAAGTAGAGGTAGACCAAGACGACGATGGTTAGACTCTGTTTCTAACGATTTAAAGATAAGAGGTATAGAACTAAATGAGGCCACAATACTAGTTGCAAATCGAGGATTGTGGCGACGTTTAGTAAATTCACAGAGGCTTGCAGACTGAACGCTGAAAGGCATAACAGTCTATAATGATAATGTATGTATGTATGTATGTATGTATGTATGTATGTATGTATGTATGTATGTTTCTTTTACGGGCTTGATTCTTCTCGAAAGTCTTTTCCGCCAAGAATAGTTAAGGACAGGAATTGGAAGTAAGTTGGCCGCGGTCTATCAAAGGTAGCGTCCCGGCTTTCGCCTGGAATTGAGAATGGGAAACCGTGGACTCTTCGGAGTTTCTTGACACATGTGCACACATTCCCGGATGCTCGGACGTAGATGTGAACGACGTAAATGACTGGTTGAAAAATGATTGTAATACAGGCTACGGCATAATGACAGATGAATAAATTATTGCCTCTTGTTCCCCGCCAGGTAATGAAACCGGCGCTCCATCAGAAGAAACAATGACTCATGGTGACGCAACAATGCAGCTGGACAAACTGGTGGCCTGTTTAGAATCTCAGACTGAAACCACAACGGCAGAACTGTTGTTAGTAAAACGTCTTCGTGATCATGCTGCGCGCAAACGCTATAAAAATGTGAAACAGAAAAAGCTCACACCTTATTTTAGTGCATAAAACAGAGTCGTAAATGTAAGAAAAGTGTTCTTATACTTTTTGTGCAGTTGAAAAAAAAGGTATTACTGTACAACTTATGCTGATATGTTGTATAACATATATTGTATTTGTTTTTTAGTTTTCCGGATTATCCAGATTTTCGATAATCCGGATCAGTTCTGGTCCCACTTAATCCGGATAAACGAGGTTTTTGTGTACAAACTTAATTGAAAATCAGCTCCATCTCATATTGTAACATTTTTGGATAAGGTTAAATTTTGTGTCTCGCCGCCTTAAATATTATTCTGTATGTTCAAGTTTTACTGGCGCAGCTAATCGTCTCACTGTACGTGACAGAGCGGTGTCGAAATGTCTTTATAATTATTGCTAGTGGATGTCTATAAAGCACAAGCCGTGCTGTGCGTGGTTTTCGTCACGGTAGGGCAAGGACGTTTCACGGCTGGCGGGTCGTAACAATGGGGCAAGCTCGACGACCGAATTGCGAGTCTGAGCATAGGTCGTGAATTTACATCATAAAGCTCTCAAATAACAGCACTGTGTTTCTAAAGACGACAGCAGCGTGGGAGCGTATCGTACTGCCTCTTCCGGTTTACTCGCTTGACTTAATTCATACGTAGGAGGTAAATTGTCAGAAGTAAGCTTTACTGAAATGGAAATCGGAGAGTTACTCAATTGTCCTGATTAGAGCTCGGATTTTAGGCAAAAATCTATTTCCATTAAGGGAGAACTTAAAATGATGTATTAACGTTTCATGTACGTATTTAGAGAGTTGCAGTCGGTGGTCCTGTATTGCCTAAAAATGCCTGAATTGATGTTAAAACCTATATTTGCCTACATTCCTCTTATGCGCAACCATCGCGTTTAAGATTGCTAAAGTCTTGAGGCAGCGTGGATGAGAGGTGCACGAGGAGGTTCATTGCATCTCTACCGATGACTCTAATCGGAAGGATGACATTATAGCCGTCAACAGAAAAGACAGTAAAGCAATGGTCTTAGATCCCACCATTCGCTTTGAAAGAGACTGAAATCGGGCTCGGGACGCGGACCTAGAAAAGCAAGATACTTATGTTCCGTGCTTGTCTTACCTGTCAGCAAAGTATAAAATACCTTTCGATCGGTGGATTGTCATAGGCCTGCTATTCGGAGCAACTGGCACCCTCTCTAGTCAGACATCGACCTTACTACAAAATTTGAAAGTTCCATTGTGCGAATTAGAAAAAAAATAGTAATAGAGGGACTGAGGGACACTCTACAAATCATTCATTTCCATCTATACATGAGAACGTGATTAATATTCCTCCCCCACACACCCCTGGAAAAAATAAGATATACCGAGCTCGATAGCTGCAGTCGCTTAAGTGCGGTCATTATCCAGTATTCGGGAGATAGTAGGTTCGAACCCCACTGTCGGCAGCCCTGAAAACGGTTTTCCGTGGTTTCCCATTTTCACACCAGGCAAATTACTTACCGTAATTAAGGCCACGGCCGCTTCCTTCCCACTCCTAGTCCTTTCCTGTCCCATCTTCGCCGTAAGACCTATCTGTGTCGGTGCGACGTAAAACAACTAGCAAAAAAATAAGATAATATTAACAATTAAATCTTCACTTTTTGATGTTTTAAACTCTATTGAAATTGTTAAATGACTGTATTCGGGATATGAATGGTCACCCTCACAGGATTTATTTCTTTACTAAATCTCTCTCTATCTAATCCCTAAATCGATCAAAATGTTTTTAATTTATTCCGAGAAACTAAAATATTTTGCCGATTCATTTTCAATATCTTAAACAGTATATTCTTGAAGTACTTCTCAAACAAAATTTTAAAACCGAGAAGCTGTAAGGTGTAAACCATACACCCTGGAAGTGTGTGAGAACCTCCCGCAGTACACGGCCGTAGTCTGTGTCACGTGTGCAAATAAGAAAGGCAGTTTCTAAGTCGTCTTTAATAATTAAAATGTTACAGGAGTTTCCTCTCTTCACACTGGATGATAAAATTATATTATGTGACGTTTGTAGCAAAGAGGTGAGTGAAATTAGTTCTTTATTTCGCCCCAAGGTGTTATCAATTTAGCAAAGTGGAAATGCTATTTTAATATCCGAGCCTATTTTAGGCTCGTAAAATAATATTTTTAGCACCTAAAAATCGAGGTGTAGTCATGATGCGTCAGAATTCCTTCCACTTCTCTAGGCTTACACGAGGGGATTGTTATTTCGTTGTAGCTCCCTTAAAACAGTTACCGCCTCAACTAGTAACCTCTTCTTGTCCCTTTGTCAGTTATTCGCAGTACGGGAACCGCATATGGATAACATTTACACGAGAAGAGCAGTCCACTGTAGGGGCAACCGAAAAATTTGATTGTTTAGTGCAAACCTTAGGAGAAATTACAACGATAAGCGACCCTAACTAGCGAACAGACACTACAATATTATTATTATTATTATTATCCAAACAAACCCTATGGCACTACAATCCGACGAGCTTGGCCTACCAATCGACCGCTGCTCGTACGAAGGCCTGCAAAATATGAGGAGGTGCATGGTCAGCACGACGAATCCTTCCTTGGCTCTTTGAACCGGTGCCGCTATCTCACAGTCAGATAGTTGGTCAGTTGTAATCACATTGGCTGAGAGTGGACCACAAACCAACCCTCATGTCCAGTTAACAATCCCTGAACTGGCCGAAATCGAACCTGGAGCCTTCTGGTGAGCGGCAGACACGCTAGTCCTAGATTGCCTAGCTCATGGGGCTGGCTACAAATACAGTAGAACTTGGGTATAACAACATCGGAAGGATCTGTTAAATTGTGTCGTTATAAACGAGTGTCGTTTAACCGAGAATTGTGCTATCAGTCGAGTCAGGTAGAAAATAATATAGATCAAAATTTAATTAAATTGTACATATTTACTTTTGCTTGGCTGAGTGGCTCAGACGGTTGAGGCGCTGGCTTTCTGACCCCAACGTGGCAGGTTCGATCCTGCCTCAGTCTGGTGGGATTTGAAGGTGCTCAAATACGTCAGCCTCGTGTCGGCAGATTTACTGGCACGTAAAATAACTCTTGCGGTACGAAATTTCGGCATCTCGACGTCTCCGAAAGCCGTGAAAGTAGTTAGTGAGGCGTAAATTCAATAACATTATTCGTGATCATTGCAGTGTTTCGTGCTTCATTCGTAGTTCATGTTTGTGTAAGCCTTTTGTCTCTACTGCATTTGAGAAATCTAACCCTGCCATGTGTTTTTGAAACTCCCTGTATAGAAAGATGGTGCCAGGAATAGGAACTCGTAATAGGATAAACACAGTGACAGGTGAGCATCGAAAGAGGGAGCCAAAAAGGAGGAGGCAAGGACAATCTCGACATCTTTATACAGTACCATCTTCATATTCAATGAATAGGATGCACAGTTCGAGCTGTGTAGCTGACATATGGTGGATTCGAACTCCACTGTCCTTAGCCCTGAATATGGTTCTCCGAGGTTTCCCATTTTCACACGAGGCAGATGTACCTAATTAAGGCTGTACCTAATTCTGTTGGTCCAAGCCCTGTCCTATCCCATAAGACTTGTCTTGAGTCGTTGCTACGTAAATCCAATACTGAAAGAAAGAAAGAAAGAAAGAAAGAAAGTTGTGTGTGACCCGATGTTACCTAGCAACCGTGCAAGTTGTAATGTGAAGTAGTTATGGATGTCCACGACCTATGCATCTCTCAAAGTACTGTTGCTAGGCAACGTGGCGTCACGGCTTTTGTTACATAAACCGTTGCATTACACAAATTTTCTTATGAAAGAAATAGAAGCCATCTTCAGAAATTTTGGCGCTGTCCTCATCAGTCCCAGTTCTACATCCATTTCTTCTCAGCCCTTGACGAACTCGTTTTTCCTTCCCAGCGGGTTTCTACGCTAATTGAGGAGCCATCTTGACAGGTCTTCAGTCTCGATTTGAGAAGTGTAGGGTAAGAAGAAAGACATATAAAGACGGGAAAAGGGAGGGAACAAAAATATTAAGCTGAACACAGGTGATAAAAGACTTGGAATACGGGGCAAACACTGAAAGAACCCAGTGTAAATTATTGGAGGTAGTAATTCCAGCGAGTTCTCCATATGGATAATGTCTTATTAGTACTGCTAGGAATTTTAGGTGCAAAATTTTCGTTTAAAAGGTGCAAGAAAGGTGCTTTAATATCGTCGAAAAAGGTGCAAAAATGTGCGAACTTTAAATATAAATATTCATACAAACATCACCAAAACCATTTTTCTCCGAAAACCGTAAAATTAGTGGGACGTAAAGCCAATAGCATTAAAACCAGTTTTGCATCATATAAAAGGACACAATATTCACTCATGTTATCATGTATTAAAAATCTGCCGAAAACAAGTCCCAACACAATATTATTGAAATCAAATGCCCAGAAAACTGTCAAACAGATAACATTTCAATGTTGTTTTCGGTGAGGTTGCATCCCCGGTCACCAAGTAAATACTTATACACAGAAAAGGAGTGTTCAGCGTCAGTAGACACAAGTGTTGCATATTTTGTTTCCAGTAATTCGAACCCACTATCTCCAGGAGGCAAGGTCACAGCCGCGTGCCCATGACCGCACGGTCAACTCGCCCGGTACGTTACAGAATTCTCCTATTTGGGTAGTTACCTCTGATAACAGATCCCTTTCAAAAAAAAAAGATAGTGGTAGCAAAACAAGCCTCCCAAAATAAGAAACTTATTGCTAAACAACCATCTCGGTTTGGAGACCAGAAAACCATTTTTCAAGACCGTTGTTTCGAGTGTGCCGCTGTATCTATGTGGAACCTGGACATAAGGGAAACGGGAAGAAAGAAAACTTGAGGCTGCTGAAGTGTGGTTTTGGAGAAGAATTACAAAAACAAGTTGGATGGATAAAATAACAATTTACCTTGTTTTAAAGAACGTACGAGGGTCGATGTTTATTAAGTTTGAAAAAGAAGAGGAAAACAAAGTTCCTTGGATACGTACTGGGACATGACTCTTTTGCATACCACCGTTGAAGGTGAAGTACTGGGAAAGAGACCCAGGGGACGGTCAAGGATGTCATACTTCAGGAACTCCGTCGGTGAACTGGCGTGTGGTTCATATAGCAGATCGCCAGATGTGGCTACAGCGACAAGGCATTGCCTTTAGTGGATGATGATGATGATGATCAACAATTTCTAGCTGTACTTATCAGTTAACGACGAGATATTTATGTCATTGCTTTCCTCTCGTCCGTCAGAGTTTTATTGGCATCCCGGCATTTTAATGCTCCAATTACATAAACGTCAAATTCTCAGGCCTGTGGGAGTTTGAAATGGCCGTAAAAGGATAGCTTTCTTAACGGTAACAATGTAAATATGTGATGTGAAAAGGAAGGGATGGTGGGGAGCCCAGGTAGAGACGTCGATAGAGCAGGGATCGATAGCTCGTAACAAGGAAGTCTGGCTGTTTACACTCTGTAAAGGAGATAAGTTGATCCACGCAGTCTCGGCGTTTTTCTTGAGACTAAGAATGGGTGAGTTGTTCGAGATACAATACATGCTGTACCACCTCCCTTCATTTTCCGGGGGAGCTTGATAGCCGAGTGGCATTGTTACTGGCTTTCTCACTAACGCCCGTATTTACCGACCCGAGTAAACGCTTTTATCTTGGTTTAAAGCTTAGAAACCTGTGATAACAGTTACATTTGTATTCACCGTCAACATTATATATGGGGCAGTGGGTATTATCTCTGTTTAACATTTTACCGGAGAAAGTTTGGCCGGTAAAATAGAAAATCTAAGATAAGTCTTTCAAGATGGCAGCTCGTAGAACGACTGGACAATTTTATTAAAGTGAATACACATTTAGCTGCCGGGCTGAGTGGGTCAGACGGTTGACTCTGACCCCAACTTCACAGGTTCGATCCTTGCTCAGTCATGTGGTATTTCAAGGTGCTCAGACGTCAGCCTCGTGTCCATAGATTTACCGGCACGTAAAAGAACTCCTGCAAAATAAAATTCCGGCACCTCGGCGTCTCCGAAAACCGTAAAAGTAGTCAGTGAGACGTAAAAATAAAAACAATTAATTAACAAAGTTAAGGGTTGTCTCTTCTGTCTTCTTAGCTTTAAACCAAGATAAAAGCTTTCACTCGCGTTGGTGAATACGTGCCTAAGGGCCGGTATCATAATTAAGGTTTAAACTGTTGTTTCAGTTTAAACTTCGGTTTATCTGTTAGTCGCGTATTATAAAACTTAATCTTAAGTTTAACTAGAGATTAATTTTACTGGCAGTCATCTACCGTTTAAACTGAAGTTTAAGAATACTTAACCTTACAACATGGCAGAACGAATGGATTTCGAAGTTATTTTTGAGGTGTTTGAAGAAATACTAAACGATGATGAAGTGGTGCAAATTATTGAACGACCACGAGTTTTTCGAGAAAGGGTACGTCACGTTCATATATGGAATGAAACAGAGTTTTTAAATAGGTTTAGACTTACAAAACAGACTGTCATAACCCTATTTCAGCAAATTGGTGCTAGAATAAAACATGCAACGAAAGGTAAGAATGTAAAAATGACTTTTTGAACTGTTTGAATGTCAAAAATGTAAATCTTACACGGAGGCATTCCCTACTCGTCACCACTGATTTCGCTCAAATTTATAGAACATGCAGGTCTTGGCTAGAAATGAAAGTACCCAAAGTGGGAACTCCAGATGGCCAAGCGTATACAAAATAAAAATAAAAATGTAAATGTTGACGCGGCTCTCGCACCGTATAAAGCCACTTACGTTAGCGCGCACACCGAGCGGTAGTTGGCGAAGCGGTAAGAACTTGGACTAGTAATTCGATAGTCCTGGGTTCGACTCCCCGTGTGGAGAATTTTTTCTCAATTTTTGTATTATTCATTTATTTTAATTTATTGTATTTATTTATTTATTTATTTATTTATTTATTTATTTATTTATTTATTTATTTATTTATATGCAAAAGACATATAGGACGTCATTTTTTCAATGAGCGCACAATTTTAGAAAATTTGGAGTTGCAAACTTTCCTGACGTGTTCAAACAGAAATTCTTCTTTTTTCTCCTTTATTGGCTCTCCCCCCTCCTTGGGGAATGTGCCGTAAACGTGAATAGTCGTTTCGCTGTAGGATTCGTTTCCACCTGACAGGTGAAGGTTGCTCCTGGCGGCTGTACACAAACAATAGATTCTTGGCGCAGGTAGAAAAAAGTCTGACAATGAAATCTCAATTTTTTACCTTTTCAATGCCTTTTGCGTATGTATAAATAAATAGAATGAATTATTCACCTCTTTGCTTAATTGGAAAATGAATAATATAAAAGATGAGAAGGAAAGAGTCTCCACACGAGTAGTCGAACCCACGACCATCGAATTACCAGTCCGAGCTCTTACCGCTACGCCAACAACTGTTCGGCGTGAGCACTAACGTAACTGGCTTATACGGTGCGAGAGCCGCGTGAATATTTTTATTTTTATTTTCTATACGCTTGGCCATCTAGAGTTCCCACTTTGGGTACTTTAATTTCTAGCCAAACACTGCGCGTCTTATAAATTTGAACGAAATCGGTGGTGACGAGTAGGGAATGCCCCCTTGTTAGAAAATCAAGTAACTTCCTTCTATTTCAGACATCATGCTGTAGAACCCCTCAGTCAGCTACTAATAGCATTGCGGTTTTATGCCTCCGGTAGTATTTTTATTACAATGGGAGATTTCAAATGGATTCATAAGGCCACTGTTTCACGCACTATATATATATACTTCTAATTGCACAAGCAATTCTATTTCCTTACAAGTAAATAGAACAACGTTTGTTTTTATCCTCCATTTTCCCTACAAGAAGTAAACAAAACATTATCGAGAGTCATCTTTTCTTGCAAGTCACTGCAAAACATTATCGATTGTCATCTTTTCTCGCAAGTCACTGCTACCAAGATCGTATATTTCCTTCTTCGCCTTAGTTTAATTTAGGCCGGCCATTATAAGACTCAACATTGCTTTAAACTTAAGTTACAGTTTAACTCAATCTTCAGTTTAAATCTTCATTATAATACCGGCCCTAAGGCAGCTACCATTTATATTCTGGTCTATGGATGTGAGATTTTTGAAATGGAAAGTCATGTTCCTGTGGTTCAGTGGAATGCTCAGTTAACCAACTACTGTAGAACGTTCTATGCTGTAGGCAGTATTCACAATGTATGCTATGTGTTGTGCGGACTTCATGCCTGACATGTTCACGGTTAGAGCAGGCCATTCCAATTCAGCGTTTGAAGGCTAGGGAGCCCTGATGTAGCCCTGTGTTTGCCTTAGGCTGGACTTCACTTCTCTGTCGTTGTGGTGATGTAAGACACCCTCACCAGCTGGGTTGCTGACCTTACGTTTTAAGGTGATACTACAAATTATTCGAGTGAGTTGGATGTTTCTTTGCAAGGCTGAAATGTGTTGATCGGTGCTATGTGGGACAGAATTCGTGCTTTTAACATGGAACTTTCAGTGTTTGAAAAGCAAGTACAGGAGACAGATTTTGAGGAATTCTCATCTTTAAGACCACATGTATTCCCCGATTGTAGCACTGATAGTTAATGTGTAAAATCCTTAAACAACCAGGCATTGGTTTTAAAATATTGCACGTCGCCATAAGACCTGTCTGTGTCAGTGCGACGTAAAGCAAATAGCAAACAAAAAAAAAATATGCAGAAATGTCGCCTGAATTAAACATTTATTTTTATGGTGCTCTTTTTTGTAAATTTTGAGCGGGCCCCAGTTACATTTCAAGTTTCAATGTATCATCCATTGTCATAAAGTATTTCAGGCGGTCCCCTTGCGTTTCATAAAAATGTTAGAACAAACAGTATTTCCGCATATTCACACATTGGCGTGTAAATTAATCTCTATGTTTGGCTCTACATACTTTTGCGAACGCGTCATATTCTCAGTCATGAATAAGAGTAAAATTTGGCCACGTTTCTCCGATATTGCGTTGGAAGCAGTGTTGCATATTATTCTGTTCAAATAAGTTACCCTTACATCGCTAATTGGTGAAAATAGAGATGTCAGGTGCCGTCTTAAGTGCAGAAAACTGGATGAGTTGGCCGTGCGGTTAGGGGCGCGCAGCTGTGATCTTGCATCGGGAAATAGTAAATCCCACTGTCGGCAGACCACAAGATGGGTTTCTGTGGTTTCCTATTTTCACACCAGACAAATGCTGGGGCTTCTACGGCCGCTTTCTTCACACTCCTAGGCCTTTCCCATCCCATCGTCACCATAAGACCTATCTGTGTCGGTATGACGTAAAAACACATGGTAAAAGTGCAGAAAAAAGACGGTTCGCGGCTTATATGCATCGATGCCATCACGCATGGAATAAGTTATCAGTGCTCATGGAGGACCAAGTGCCTACTAGGCAGCAGGACACATACTGAACCTAGGTGACTGAAATGCTAATCGTTTCAGCAGAACATACTAATGAACATGTCCTGTGAATATGAACTTCCTATCTCTAGTCTTTCAAGGTGTTCTGTTTTTTATGAACATGAGTGTAAATAAATAAATTAATGTACATGTAAGTGTCATATTACAAGGATGTCAACTGAACTAGGAATATTTCTTAACAATAAAGTATATATTTGTGTATTTGTTGCCAGCACATATTTGTTTATCTGAAGATCAGAAATCTTCATCCTATTCGTTGCCTTATTACCCCCCTGCAGGTATAATGTTCTCGATGTAACAGCGCCATCCACTGAAGGTGATCATCTTCCTTTGGTCTGTCTGTCATCGAGTTGTTCTTGCACGCATTCTGTTGCCATCGGTGTTGACCTGCACAGTAATAACTTCAATGTTCTCTCAATCTCGTCTAATGGCATGGCCAAATACCTGTGCTATTTGCTCGAAAACCCGAGTAGAAGCCTTTGGAAGTTTTGAGTTCTAAGATTGAAATATTGGTGCGTGTTTTCGTAGCAACCTCCACCGCCACCACATTTGAAAGGCGTCGATACGCTTGTTATCATTTGCGTTGATAGTCATATATCTCGCACAGTCGAGAAGACTGGGGAAGAAGAGCCTCTGCAGAGCAGACACTTACCGAGATCGATAGCTGCAGTCGCTTAAGTGCGGCCAGTATCCAGTATTCGGAAGATAGTGGGTTTGAGCCCCGCTGTTGGCAGCCCTGAAGATCGTTTTCCGTTGTTTCCCATTTTCACACTAAGCAAATGGTGGGGCTGTACCTTAATTAACGCCATGGGCGCTTCCTTCCCACTCTTAGCCCTTTCCTATCCCATCGTCGCCATAAAACCTATCTGTGTCGGTGCTACGTAACTTGTAAAAAAAAAAAAAAAATGCGTTACTTGAGATATCTCTATTATAGACGGCGAGTTTTCCAAGGGAAACCTAGTTATATTTCTTTTTAAAATAATAATAATAATAATAATAATAATAATAATAATAATAATAATATTATAATAATATAATAATAATAATAATAATAATAATAATAATAATAATAATAATAATAATAATGTTATTTATTTAATCGTATGGTGATTAACTGATTATACATACAAATTCATAAGTCCATTTCCAAGCGTTTCAGCCCCACTACAGCACTTTCTGAAGGATGAAACATATTGCTGGGGCTTCCGGAGTAGGCATGAAGAGGGCAGCGCAGGATGACATGGTCCATGATCTGCTCCTCTTCACTGCATTCATACATTGGAAAATCCATCCAACCCCACTTATGGCGTAAGAAATTGCAGCGTCCATGCCCAATTCTCGGTCTGTTGAGGCGACACCGTTGCTCACGTCCGCAGGATTCTACCTATTGATTGCCCTGCACGTGTCCCCGGGGTGGTGCTAAGCGAGCAACAACGACATATGGTTATACAGTTGAACGACACATTGTCTCAAATTTTGGAAATAACGGCTCTTTCAGAACCGCTCAATAATAATAATAATAATAATAATAATAATAATAATAATAATAATAATAATAATAATCATCTCCGAACTGCCTCAAGCGCTGCTGAACGATTCCAAGTAGACGAAGTTACCAAGTTTAAATCCTTTCACGCGCCCTTGCAAATTAACATAATTTCCTCGATTAATTACCAGTTACGGTACTAAGTTACATTGATCGCCAATATCCTATGGCAGGAAGAACAGTATCATCACCAAAACTCATGTTGATAATTGTTTGATTATGTACTCGACGTAGATGTTGAACAGCTGAGGCGACAAGATACAGCCTTGCCTCACTCCTTAGAATACTCTGCAAGCTTCTGAGGTGACATCCACGCGAGCAGCAGCCTGTCTGTCATGCAGTCCTTTCAGGATGGAAATCAGATGCTTTGCAACACAGATTTTCACGAGAATCTGCCACAGGTGATCCCGTGCAATACTGTCAAAAAGCGTTTGCGCAGTCGAAAAGTTCAGGGATACAGAACTAATGTTATTGGCTTTACGTCCCACTAACTACTTTTACGGGTTTTGAAGACGCCGATGTGCTGGGATTTAGTACCGCAGGAGTTCTTTTGCGTGCCAGTAAATCTACCGACACGAGGCTGACGTATTTAAGCGCTTTCAAATACCACCGGACTGAGCCAGGATCGAATCTGCCAAATTGGGGTCAGAAGATGTGTGGCTCAACCGTCTGAGCCACTCAGCCCCGGCGGATGGAGAATTCAAGAGCTCTATACTAAGTTTAGAATTAGATCAGGTACCTTTCGTTGAACAGAATCTGCTTGCTCAGGAGATATTTTAGGTTACATACGTGATTTCCGACTGGGATTCATAACATCTTGTGTAGTAAAATTAATTTGAACTTTTAATGGGTTAATTCAGTATGCATTCACTTTGGTAATAATACATATCGCCATTGTGAAGACTGGGCCATCTCTAACTACACCTCCGGGTACGTTGTGTTGGATATGGTAATCATCTGTTTGTCCAGCGATAATATTCTGCTTGCGTCGTCACACCAGTTTAGTCGGGATCATGTTACGGCTCCGATTTGTTTTTATTGTGCATATATTTTCATTACCTCCATTTCAGACGTAGAGAATATTCTGCAAATCGCATTGTGAAGCGTTTCTCTATTGCATACAATATTGGAGATAGGTGGTGTATCTCACTTTGTTTTCATAGTGTGTATTCTGCGATTTGTATTTTGCTACGGCCACAAATACATATTCATAGCGCTCCTTCATTTAATATAATAATATTCAAACTCCAACCTGGGGACGGAGCGTTCCGTATGCCATCTATTGAAATCAATCCATTTTTTACGTCGCACCGATACACCGATGCAAATAGGTCTTACGGCGACGATGAGATACGAAATGGCTAGGAGTGGCAAGGAAGCGACCGTGGTCTTAATTAAGGTACAACTCCTGCATTTGCCTAGTGTGAAAATCGGAAACCACGGAAAACCATCTTCAGGTCTGCCGACAGTGAAATTCGAACGCACTATCTCCCGAATACTGGATACTGGCCGCACTTAAGCGACTGCAGCTACCGCGCTCGGTAGCAAGCTTTTTAATCACTAGTTCAGTTTTCCTCAATTAATATTCAATTCCATGTGGCTAGATAACATTCAAATCCCTGTAGAATGTTGTAACCACTAAAATTGTTTGCATTCCATGCCATGGAGGGGTAGGGTGGGCCCCTTAGAAGGTGACAGTCTCTCAGGCCAGGAGATTTGTATCGCCGGGTTGAATGGCTCAGACGGTTGAGGCGCTGGCCTTGTGATCCCAACTTGGCAGGATCGATACTGGTTCAGTCCGGTAGTATTTGAAAGTGCTCAAACACTCAGCCCCGTGTCGTTAGATTTACTGGAACGTAAATGAGCTCCTGCAGAACAAAATTCCGGCACCTTGGCGTCTCCGAAAACCGTCAGGAATAGTCAGTGGGTCGTAAAACTATATTATTATTATCGTCGCCATAAGATCTATCCGTAGCGGTGCGACGTAGAACAACTTGTAATAAACAAAAATAAATATTAACATTTTTATCGGTGGGGATGTGTAGTGAAGAAGGCGACGGGGTTGGCGGAGTGGGCTATAGTAGGAACTGTCCCGGTATTCGCCTTAGTGCAGGAAAATATAATAATAATAATAATAATAATAATAATAATCATCATCATCTGCTTACCCTCCAGGGTCGGCTTTTTCCCTCGGACACAGCGAGGGATCCCACCTCTACCGCCTCAAGGGCAGTGTCCTGGAGCTTCAGACTCTTTGTCGGGATACAACTGGGGAGAATGACCAGTACCTCGCCCAGGCGGCCTCACCTGCTATGCTGAACAGGGACCTTGTGGAGGGATGGGAAGATTGGAAGGGATAGGCAAGGAAGAGGGAAGGAAGCGGCCGTGGCCTTATGTTAGGTACCATCCCGGCATTCGCCTGGAGGAGAAGTGGGAAACCACGGAAAACCACTTCCAGGATGGCTGAGGTGGGAATCGAACCCACCTCTGCTCAGTTGACCTCCCGAGGCTGAGTGGACCCCGTTCCAGCCCTCGTACTACTTTTCAAATTTCGTGGCAGAGCCGGGAATCGAACCCGGGCCTCCGGGGGTGGCAGCTAATCACGCTAACCACTACACCACAGAGGCGGACAATAATAATAATAATAATAATAATAATAATAATAATAATAATAATAATAATAATAATAATAATAATAATATGGCCTCGGCTACCGTGTGCAGACATTTCAATTTGACGCCATCTGGCTGTCTGCTCGTCAATTTCGACGTTCTGTTTTACTCTAGGCACACTAGGTGGCAGACAGAGTAAAGCGAAACTCTCTTGGGGGCGTCTGTGGCTGAGATCTAATTAATTTTGTCGGGTAAACTCCAAATGCGTCACCAGAGATCTTTTACATGTCGGCATCGTACGACATGGAGTGTCGAATGGACTTTTTTCCGCTCTTCAAAAATCCGACTACCTCTGCTGGGTTCGAACCCGCTATCGTGGGATCCTGAGGTCGACCCTCTACCACTGATCCACAGAGGCAGATAGGAAAGTAGAACACCACAGAAAATAAAATTATTCTCAAGGCAGCCGACAGTGAAGACTAGCTCCTCTCCGTCTCCCAACTGCGGAGGTGTAGAGTCGTGGACACACGTCCTTTGCTCGGTTTATCGGTCGGAGTGCAGAGCTGTCCAGCCTACTCTAAACCCACCGAAATGTAAAAGTTCGACCGCGAATGGTGAGGTAAAATGTTACATCTGGTCTACTCGGCTCTATGGTGTCGAAAGTTTGGACATTAAAAGAGGCCACCATCGAACGACTTGAAGCTTCAAAACTATGGCTTTGTAAGAGAATGCTCAGTCTTATGGCTTGAACATGCAGCTAATAAATAATAATGGCGTGTGGCCTCCGGGGAGGCCTAGTGCAGGTCTTTCGATTTGATGCACGTCGTGATTAGGATGAATTGATGATGAAGACGGTATATTCACCCAGTCTCCGTCCCAGGGGAATTAACCAATTATTGTTAAAATTCCCGACCCTGTCGGGATTTGAACCCGGGGCCCCTGTAACCGAAGGCCAGCACGCTAACTACTTAGCCATGGAGCCGGACCTGCAACCACAGAATAAACTGCAAAAGAGAATTGCTGACCACCGTCTAATGCAGAAAAATAATTGCACTTTTAGAGCATTTTAAAAATACGCAATTGTACAACTAATTCTGAAAGGCGAAATTGAAGGGTGCTTATGAGAATGCGAACATCATGCCTTAATAATATTCAAGATTTGACGGCTGTAAAAAACATTGAAGAACGAACTATATCGTGCTACTGAAGGTCTAAGAGCACTCTCCCATATTGATCTCGGACGCCCGGGAGACAGAAGGAGAAGAAAAATTAGTAGTAGTAGTCCTTGTAAGGCAGACCCTGGGTGTCATCTGCCGTGTATATGAAACCCTGTGCTAGTGTGGTGGATAGTATTGTGAGAGTTGCAGGTATGTTTGCAATATCACAGACATATGGTCTCTGAGGCAAGGGAGTTCACTGTTCGCGATGAACACGTTCGCGACCACTGGTACATGGAGGCCGTCTTATACCTCAGGTGATAAATTACCGATTCGTATCTCTCTGCCTTCCCGGAAGATTTGGCGCGGAATTCTTGTCATAGCTCCAGAAGGAGTCACGGTTGACTATAGGTCGCTTGCAGTATTTTCCCCACAAATTTTCGTCAGCCAGTTGGTAACACTGATTAGTCGGGCGAGGAATGTGATAATATGATAAAATTCAGTTTATTTCCCTCAGAGCATTAAATATATCAGACAGGTAAATATTAACTACAAAATTGAACTATTTTAGTGTTATCACGAGCAAGACATACCAGAGTATTTTGTGTTCTACAGCTCGTTCATAATCGTGTAACACCGGGGCTTACCACTCGGTTGCTGTGGAGTGCCATACGGGTTTGTAAAGTCATGCAGAATCAAGTGCTCACATGCGATTCCATGCTAATCCAGACGTCGCTCGCACCCGATGCTATATGATAGTCAAGCTAAACCTTTAAACTCAGATATAATTGATGCAATTATGCTGGCAGTAATGAAGATTTATCATTTGAATGAACAGTTTTACAGTATTCACATTTTAATTTGTACCACCCAATGACTCATACATGTGTTAATATTGTGTAACCAGCACTAATTTAGGCTTCGTTAGCCGAACTGTTTGTAAAAACGACAGGGTGGTGCGCCCATTAAATAGGTCCTAGGGAGAACACTGGATCGTGGCAATGACAATAATATGGGATGTACAACGACGAGAAATAACTCCCGAAACTGTCAATAATGACGGTAAAACTTTAGGAGTGTAAAAAATCTCTGCAATCGTATCAACTGTGTTAATGATTTGTAAGAGAACTGGACTATCTTCCGAGATAGTCATGATGAAAGAAAAGGGCAGATAACGCGTGTACCACCTGCACGGCTTTCCTATTACACCAGTGGTACACGAAAAAAGTTGAAAAAGCCCCGAAAATACCCTATCAGTTCTGTTAAAAGGACATAGATTACGAATATATAACCGCAGCGAACTGAAGACGGAAAAGATCCACTTGCGACAAAGAGAAAAAAAAAGAATGTTAAATTACGTCGCTAACAAGTTAAATTCCTACGACCCGATCAGCAATCGAAACCCGGAACCGCGAGTGCTCAAAGATGAAGACCCTGACCAGTCTTCTACTACTACTACTACTACTACTTCTACTACTACTACCACAAAATGTTTTCATTCCTCCCCTGAAGGGGGAGGCGGGCCTCCTAGATGGTGACGCCGTCTCTCAGGCCAGGAGATTTGTTGTGGTGAAGGTGAGAGGATTGGCGGCCGTGGTCTATCAGAGGTACTTTCCGGCATTCGTCTTAGTGCAGGAGAATGGAAAACCACGGACCACTGATTCGGACCGTTTAGGTTTCTGTCGGCTGAGAGACCATGTTAAATAATTCGAACTAAACAGAGTTATATTTCCTAAAGAAACCTTAATAAAGTTGAGGGCTCGGAGGCGGACATAGACACCATAGTATTAGAGGGGTGAAGCCTAACCATTCCAAATTACTGTTCTTTCGTGTAGGAATAATAATACTAATCGTATGGCCTCAGCTACCGTGTGCAGACATTTCAATTTGACGCCATCTGGCTGTCTGCTCGTCAATTTCGACGTTCCGTCTGAGATTTAATGAATGTTGTCGGGTAAACACCAAATGTGTCACCAGAGATCTTTTACATGCCGACATCGTACGACATGGAGTGTCGAATGGACTTTTTTCCGCCCTTCAAAAATCCGACTACCTCTGCCGGGTTTGAACCCGCTATCTTGGGATCCAGAGGCCGACACTCTACCACTGATCCAAGAAGTAGGTATTTTTACTGTATCTGTAGTTAGTGGAGTTTCCTTTCATATGCAAGTCTTAATGGATTTTATACTAAAATCGGTTTGGCGCTGTCTATTGGTTGTGTACGCAAACAAACATCTAACCAGTCCTAAGCTGTCAATCAGATCGATTTATATCGATAGAGCGCGATCTCGAAACCGGATTACCAACACTCTTGTTCACATTCTCCACGTGGTTAAACCATATCTTACAGCCTGTATGGTATTCGGTACAGTTCGCGATCTTCTGCATTTTCTTCTATTTTCTATTTTCTTCTATTTTAACATGTTATATTTCCAGTTTTTGTCTCTCTCTGGTCATGAATGAGGAAAGTTTGCAGCTCGTGAAGGAAAATAAATTACAGTGGCCGGTGCATGTTGCGGACGAAATTGCAAGATGTCATGGACACAAAATAATTAAGACTTTCACTCTGTTATTGCCACTTAAATGCAACAGATAGGATCTCAGATTAAGGGTTCTGTCTGTCTGTTAGGTTATCAGCTCAGAGGCTGGTTGGATCCTCAAACAGCACCACCAAAGGCTATGCATTTATTGGAAACCTGTAAAAACCAATGGCAGAGCCTAAATGAGGCGTACTAGGCAAGATGAGGAGTGAGGTAGTTTGCGATTGCTTTCCTCGCTTGACCAGAATGTGCCACTGCAGCACGACTCATAACACTCAAGACACTATTTGTGCTAATATCATTACTCAGCACCACCCATACCTCGCCAGCTTCCACATTGTCACAGCCATGGGTGAGACTGGGACTTCAGTAGAAGCTACACTTTGCTCTGGCTTGTGCCAAGAGACGGATACAAAAATACTGCATGCATCAAGAATGGCAACAGGAGGAGATTAAGGGTTATGTCCCTGTAAAAACTCAGCGTTTCACGGTTTCCGAACTAAACCGAAACTTTGGCGAATGTTAGACAGATGACTGGAGGAAATTTGCGCACCACCAAAGAGTGATACATGAGTCACGGGAGAGAGTTGTAGTTGAAAATTTAGACATTTATGTGGAAGCTGGTGATAGTGACAGTGATATATCATTAGAGGGTTTCATTGACTGACATTAGTGGAATGTTCCCTTTCTAGGCTAATCTTCTTCTTGTGCTAGCCATTAGCGATGAGTCATTTACTTCCTCATTCTCTGTGATTAATAATTTACTTTCCTCGTTTTAGAGAGAGATGTTAGTAAGTGCATGCAGTGTATTTCAGTTTTTAGTGTTTTCAACGTGTGATCGTAATTTTTTAGCTTTGCTGAGTATAGCATTTTCCTAGTTGGAAGAGAAGAGGAGATTGTATAGGAACTGCGTCAGATCTAGCCCGAGAGGCTGGCAAATTCGGGCTAACGACAAATGCAAAGAAGACGGTAGTGATAGAACTGTCCATAATAGCCGTGCAGAATGGGTCTCTCCAAATGGGGACTGGAATCTTGCCAAAGTAGAAAACTTCAAATACCTAGGAACCTGGTTTAACAGCCGTAATAATCTGAAAATGTAAACATATTGTTAATGAATCTAAGACAGACTATGGCCTCATGGAAATCATGTCACAACAAGCACGGTTGACTACGCGCAAAGTATATAACGCCGTCTTAGTTCTAGTGTTGTGCTACAAGACAGAATCATTGAGCACAACAAAAAGTGGTGAAGGAAGATTTATGATCTTTGAGCGAAAAATCATGAGAATGGTCTTCGAACCTGTGCATGATTAAAATGGCTGGAGGCATAGGAAGAATAAGCAGCTGTACAAATTCATGAACCAGCCCAGTGTGGTACAAAAAATGAAGATAAGGAGACTGAAATGGGCAGGATACGTAGCGCGGTTATGGTGGAGAAACCCGAGGGAAGACTACGAATAGGCAGACCCGTGAAACGATGGGAGGATGGATCTATAACAGTTCGGAGTCCACGATTGCATACAAACAAGCAGCGCTAAACCGGAAGTTCTGGTGGCAAATTGTGACGACGCATGATCTCTAAGGTCCTTGTCCGCCGGAATGATCGAATGAGTGAATGAATGCATATTTCTTTTTACGAAGGTTGTGGGCCGCGATCGTATTGCAGTAGCTCGTAACAATAGAGCGCTCGCTTGTTTTACCCGTAATATTAAAAGAAGCGTTTTGACAGATACGGCTGGAGAGAGGAGCATTGCACGTGCCATTGGACGGTGCTGCCACATTCCTACATTCCTTTCTCCTTCCCTTCGCTTCCGCCTCATCTGTTCGTTCGTTCGGACCGCTGTGTTGTTCTGTTGTACACAAGTCAGAAGTGCGAGGTTTGGTAACTCCAAGCAACACGAGTCGGCCGGGAGACTTATCTCCATAGCAACCGCAGTGGGTCGACCTTCGTTCCCATGGCAACCATACCTCCTACTCCTTTCTCCCCACCCAGACAGGCAGTACACGGACCTTCCTCTAAGAACTGTCAGAACGCATCTTTCAGTATTATGACTACATAGGTAAGGCGTTGGCCATAAGGTTTGCGAATTGTCAATTTAGAAGTCGAGTCGTTCATACCATAGAGTCTTCGAATATGTGGCAAACTGTGCATACTCCTCGTGGTTCTTACTGTGCTTGCAGTGAAAAGTCAATAGTTTTTTTTTTTTTTTTTTCCTGGGTGGAATGTGATCAATTCCTCGGAACACCGTCTTAGTGGCCGTCATTACCGATCAAGATGTCATCGTCCTGGGTGGCGGACATAATTGCTATTTAGTCAGCAGGCATTACCCCGTTTATTTCGCCCGCTCTGAGCAGAACAATTCCAAGCAGGTAATTGCCCTCCGTAATGAGCTCATTAAAAGTTGGTGGAGGAGGAAGTCGTCCAGTCCAGTCCAGCCCAGTGCGATATACGTCCCATTGTGCATGTAAATGTGATTCAGCTGTGCTTTTTAAACTGCTGTTGTCATTAGTATCCAGACTCTCAGAGCGCAATGCTATAAGAATATAGGAAGGTAATATTTTGTTGTGGGAACCTACGCAAGTATAGTCGCTACTGTTTAATATAATGTATAATATATATGTATATATTGTAGGGTACAGATTTACTGTTTTTTAAAGTATGAAATATTCCCAGTAAAGGAATAGTTGTTGATTATGCCCTTAAAATTGTTGTGATAGAAAACGCTAATTTTAATTTTGCCTTGAACGAATAGGTGCAACTTAATGGGTCAAAATAGCATTTTTAACGTAATTTTTTGACTTGAACTGGGGTCATCCGAAAATTTGTGTAACGAAATAGTGGCATGGAACAAAATGTGTGACGCGATCTTACCTAGCAACAATACTTTGAGACCGGGCGAGTTGGCCGTGCGCGTAGAGGCGCGCGGCTGTGAGCTTGCATCCGGGAGATAGTAGGTTCGAATCCCACTACCGGCAGCCCTGAAAATGGTTTTCCGTGGTTTCCCATTTTCACACCAGGCAAATGCTGGGGTTGTACCTTAATTAAGGCCACGGCCGCTTCCTTCCAACTCCTAAGCCTTTCCTATCCCATCGTCGCCATAAGGCGTATCTGTGTTGGTGCGACGTAAAGCCCCTAGCATTCATTAATTGAATACTTTGAGAGCTGTATATCATGGCCATCCATCAGTACTTCACATCACAGCCTGCACGGTTGCTAGGTAACATAGCGTCACACAATTTTATTGAAAGACATACTGGTATTTCTGATCATTTGATTACATTTAATAACATGTTGACCTCTGTAACCTGGTGAGAAGAATAACTATCTCAAATTATATTGTTGCGAATAAACTACTGGCCTTTTTACTGCACCTGTTTAATCGAAAAATTTAAGATTTTTGCGTACAAGTCATGAAGGCCCTAGCAGGGCTGGATGGTAAAGGCTTCTACTATCCGTAACCTCTATGCCCGGCCGCCTTTGCCCCCATGAATTAACCTGGTACTCATTTTTGGTGTAGTCTGAGTGAACCTCAAGACCGTGTGCACGTCCTGAAGTGGAAATCTCGTTTCATAAGTTTTCGACTTCCTGACAGGGAATCGAACCAACGTCTTTCCGGGTGAACCGAGCACGACTGTATCGCCACGGCCAGGTACCCCTCTGTTTAATCGAGGACGACCTAATTAGAGTACACACACACACACACACACACACACACACACACACACACACACACACACACACACACACACACACACACACACACACACACACACACACACACACACATTATAGTCGACAATGAATGACAACACTTCAATAACTACTGGCTATTTACAAATGTCTCTTGTCCTCGCAGCAGGTCTTCGGCTGGCAGTCTTTATCTGGAACGGGCGATTCTCTGTATCTTGACGGAGAGCTTTCTACTTTCAGTTCCATGTAGTCGGGTTTGAACACACGTCTGTTCGCTATCACAACGCACGACTGCTGTACACTTGTCTCTATTCCAGACAAGGCCGATAAATCCGTACACTCAACTCACTTGACTGCTCCACACAGTGAACTTCTCAACACACATCTTCGACAAAATACACACAACTCAACACCAACAACTTACTGTTTAAGGCGAGCTTGCTTTTATATACCTGGTTATGAAGTTCTATTATCTTCGGGTGCGGCCAGACTACGAGTGTTCTGTTTTCGCCTTCCGGAAAAATTCACGCAGACACCTGACGAAGTCCAAGTTGTCGCACGTCTGTAGGCCGGCAGGTAGCCCGCCAGCCTTCCAGGAAATGTCGGACGGGGCTTCAAGAGAACTCAGCCCCATTACTACGTAATCAACCATCTATTTGTCTATCTATCGACTATATATATATAAATGGATGTATATATGTACGTAAATTCTATATCTGCTCCTTAACCACGGAAAAAATTTCAACCAAACTTGGTACACTTACGACTTACCATCTGGAAAAAATATGCAGCTCTATTTGTTCTGGTAGATTTCTGACAAAAGAGTAGCGTTACAAAAAAATGTTGCAAAGTATAGGCTGAGAAGACTTGGGAGAAAGGAGACGAGCTCCTCGATTAAGCAGTATGTTTCGAGCTGTGAGTGGAGATATAGCGCGGTATGACATTAGTAGGCGAATAAGCTTGACTGGAATTTTTAAAATTAGGAAAGATCACAGCATGAAGATAAAGTTGGAATTCATGAGAACAAATTGGGCCAAATATTCGTTTATACGAAGAGGAACTAGTAGGGATTGTAATAATTTACGAAGAGAGATGTTCAATAAATTTCCAAATTCTTTAAAATTATTTAAGGAAGGACTGCGTAAAAAAACTGATATGGATGACTGCTCTAAATGAAGATCAATGGGGATTTATTGATTCATTGATTGATCGTACGACATGGAGTGTCGAATTAACTTTTGTTCGCCGTTCAAAAAATCTGAGTGCCTCTGTCGGGTTTAAGGTGGTGGTGGTAATTATTGTTTTTAAGAGGAAGTACAACTAGGCAACGATCTTCTATATAACACTAATTAGAGAGAGAAAAATGGAAGGGATCCGACACTTCGAAGAATATTGGTGAAAGAAAGACAAGGATCACGAAGGATTTGAAAATGAAGGACTCTTTAGGCCTCGCAGCCTAATAGCGTCAGAGTCGGAAAAGAACAAGAGTTGGCAATGAAAGGTCGGATAGAATACAGTAGATTAAGTGAGGAGCCTGGCGCGGGCAAGTGGAAGCAATGCCAGAACTCAGCTAAGGGCCCCTTGGTCTTCAGCCCACTTTCCAAAGTTCAGAGCCCCTCGGATCCCTTTTAGTTGTCTCTTACGACAGACGGGGGATACCGTGGGTGTTATTCTACCTCGCCCACCCACAGGACCCGGAGGCCGACACTCCACCAGAGTGAAAAATGTACAGAGCGTTGTTTAGAAGCAGTATTCTTCACTGTTGTCTAATTAGACTACGATTAAAATATTAGTCTTACCGGGCGAGTTGGCCGTGCGCGTAGAGGCGCGCGGCTGTGAGCTTGCATCCGGGAGATAGTAGGTTCGAATCCCAATATCGGCAGCCCTGAAGATGGTTTTCCGTGGTTTCCTATTTTCACACCAGGCAAATGCTGGGGCTGTACCTTAATTAAGGCCACGGCCGCTTCCTTCCAACTCCTAGGCCTTTCCTATTCCATCGTCGCCATAAGACCTATCTGTGTCGGTGCGACGTAAAGCCCCTAGCAAAAAAAATATTAGTCGGTGCTTCTTCCAAGCGTGATGTGATTTTATAGCTCTCTTCATTTTGTTCTGGGACTGTTTATTGTCATTTCGTTTCTTGCTTTAACTAGTGATGACTTAAATTTATAGGACTGTGGCCAGTGAGCATACCATGTAAATCTTGTTTTCCTTACGAGTGATCGTAAAGGGACATATGCATGTAATTTCCCGAGGTGTTGTTGAATGTCGTAATATTTCCCACTCTTGTAGTATCTTTCCTCATTCACTGACTCATCACAGCATTAACGTCAAGTTTCGCGGGAGAAATACAGGAGGGAGAACAACAATGGATCACGACGTCATAATGACGTCAAGGAAAGAACAAAAGAATTCCCGCCACCGCATTGCAACTTGAGTTCTGTATATTTTTCCTCCCCAGTTCCTTCTCGCGTGTCGTACACGGCTCCAGCAATATTGGGTAGATTTCGTTGAACACCAAACCCTCGCACCCTGTGCATTCCACGCCATCTTTGTTCATTGAATTCGGTTTTACGTGTTATTTGCGGGAGTCACCTGATTTTGCCTAGTGTTTTTGTCTGCCTAAGTTGCTGAGACTTTTCAGGCCAAATTTTCAATCTCAGCTCGGGAGGAGATATTTTAGCGTGCTTCATCACAACAGTCTTGTAACAGAGTTTCACCACCGTGTCGCTGATGAGGATATCAACTTGCGGAAGGTGAGTTATTATTATTATTATTATTATTATTATTATTATTATTATTATTATTATTATTATTATTATTATTATTTACACAATTCTGACATGATTACCTAATTTCTATTAACCTTGATATTAACAGTGAGATTATATAAAGTGTATAGTTTGAGAATGGCTAAATCTACATAACATACGAATAACAATTTAGGACTTCATCTATTACTTAGTAGGTATCGGTGACTAAGTTGCGTAAAACTAGCAGGTGAGGCTCCTCTGACAGAGACGGGTAGTGTATTCCATTGTCGTGCCGAAGAAATAACAAATTACTTTGTGTATCGTGTGATGCGGCGAGGGGGAATAGAATAAAGTGTATCAGATTTTGACCGTATTCCGAAACTATGATTGGATGAGAGGTGGTAAAATTGACTGTACAAGTAGGGAGGCGAGCACGAGGAGAGTATTCGATGAAGAAGGCATAAAGCATGAAAATTACGGCGCTGTTTGAGTTTTAGCCAACCGAGTTCATCGTAGCCAGGTGAAGCATGGCCAGAGTGACGTAGGTCACATATATAGCGAACATAGGCGTTTTGCGCGCGTTGTAGATTGTCGTTAAGAGTAGCAGTCAGGTCGTTGTACACGGCGTCACAGTAGTCGAAATGAGGTAATACCAGAGTGCAAATGAGGCGTTCTTTTAATACTCGAGGAAATATGTTGCGGAATCTTCTACGTGAGTTAAGTGTCGCAAATACTTTCCAGGAGATGTTGGTAACCTGCTGCTTCCAAGAAAGATGTTCGTCTCTCATAACACAGAGATCTTTGACAGATTCATTGAATTCAATGGGTGAATTTTGTAGGTAGAGTTTTGGTAAAGTGAAGTTGCTTATTGTTTTTGAACAAAGCCGAGGATGTGAAATTATTATAGCTTGAGATTTTATGTTATTTAATCTAAGTCCATGCATGTCAGTCCAGTTACAGATTTCTTGTAAGTTTCTATTGCAATTTTTAATTTCATCGGTTGGTTTTTCCGGTTCACAGTGCAAGTAAAACTGTATATCGTCAGCGTACATATGGTGTATGCAGCTGTTTACTGACGGCGTCATATCATTGATATAGATAGAAAATAGAAGCGGCCCTAGGACAGACCCCTGTGGAATACCAACCTCTACGGATCGCCAGGATGAATATTCATTATTGTTGTTTCTTACACACTGCAGACGGCCGCGGAGGTATGAATTCATCCACTGAAGACTGTTTGTCGAGAACTGGATTTTAAATAGTTCGGAAAGTAGTATGTCTATGTCAACTGAATCAAAAGCTTCAGAGAAGTCAAGAAGAGCTAGGATGGTAACTTGTCTTTTGTCCATCGCAGTGCGAATGTCGTCTGTAACCTTAGGTAGTGCAGTACTAATGCTGTGGTTACGTCGAAAACCAGACGGGTATTCTTCAAGAATATCGTGTGATTGCAAGTATGTGGAGACTTGTTGGTGTACAATGAATTCTAGGGCTTTGAAAGGACCGATAATATGCTCACAGGTCTATAGTCGGTTACGTCTTCAGGCTGTGATATTTTAGTGAGCGGGACGACAACGACAGATTTTCATAAGGAGGGATACGCGCCAGTAATTAGTGAATGGTTAAATATGTGAGTTATAGTAGCTCAACTTATGTCAATAATTGTCTTAATAAGTTCTATGTTGTCTATCCCTTTGGACTTCTATTTTATTCTATTTATGGCTTGTTTAACTTGCGAGTGTCACACGTGAAAAGTAGAATTTTTCTCTGTCAGGTGCAGGGGAGTTGTAATTGCTGTATAGTGTTTTGTTTCCTTTCTCTGTCACTGGTATGTCCGGGAGTGGTAAAATATGTATTGAGGGAGTCCAGGGATATGCCAATAGGATGATTGTCTCTTTGTTGACCTATTCCCATGTGTCTTAGTTCTTTTCAAGCCGTACCAGGTCTAGTATATTGTTTTAAGAGGGCATGTGCATGTCTAATTCTAGCGTTGTGTACTGTCTGCGATGTTTTATTTAGTAGCCGTTTAAATGCGTCAAAATTGTCTGATGTCGGTTGTCGCTTAAACTTTCTGTGTGCGGCATCTCGTCTTGCCATTAACTCCTTTAGCTCCAGGTTTCCCCACGGTGCTGGGGCTCGTGTTACCCATACTGTTTTCGGCGGGGCGTGTCGATCATAGAGCTCTGTCAGATATTGGTTGAATACGTTTACTTTAATGTCAATGTCGTCAAAATGTCAGCATATGGTGCCATGGAACATCTAGTACGTCTTCAGTAAACATACTGTAGTCAATTTTAGAGAGATCTCTGAATGTAATAGTCCTTGGTTTTACCTTTCGGGTCTTTAAAGAGTATGACATGTATATTAGGTCATGGACTGAAATTCCTGGTACAGATGTCTGTCCGTGTCGTACTTTGTCTGTATTCTTGACAATCATTAAGTCGATTGTCGTGTGTGACGTGGCGGTGTGGTGAATAGGTAGTGTTTGCAAAATGCTCATATCGCAAGACGTAGTCATGTGTATGAGCTGCCGACATTCGGCATTGTTGTTTCCGGTGCCTGTGTTAAAGTCGCCCATGACAGTTACATGTTCATATTGCGGGAGTACGCGTAACAATGCCTCCTCTACGTCCTCCAAATGTCCAATTGCAGGTGGCCTGTACACCACACAGACAGCACAGTTTTGATGGGCTACGATTATTTCCAAGAGCAGGAACTCGGGTCGTCGGTTGTATTAGTTTTCTGAATATGCAATTATCCTAGGCTTTAAACTGGTTTTGACTATCGCTGCCACACCTCCTCCCCTCTTTCCTGCTCTTTCGTTCCGGAATAAACAGTAGCCATGTATGTCGAAAGTCTTCGAAGGGAACTTATTTAGCAGATAAATTTGCTTGCGTCTCTTCACGAAATCCCTTCATCCACTCGCTTTTTTTTTCCGTTCATTTAGTGGTGGTCAAGTAAAGTTTTTAGCAAAATGAGGTTTGTTCACACGTTCCAAAGCTAGGCCTGTCTCTTATAATTTCACCTGTTATGGTGATTTATTGAAGGTCTTTTTCAGTTTCAATTATCCAGTTATTCTTGACTATTAGTGATGAACCATAATTAAATACTTTCTTAGGAAGTCTTTTATTGTCCATTCTTCGAATATGGCCATAAAATTTCAGTTGTATTTTTCTAATAGTAACTGATATTTTTTCAGAATCCTGGTATAATTGAGGAGACATCCTTGTTATCCACATTTCTATGCATAATGGCCGAAGATTTTCCCGAGGATTCTTCTTTCTTGTTTTTCTAATGTTTTAGTTCTCCACCGATCAAGGTTTCTGATGCGTACAATGCTTCAGGCTTATTTATTACTGTGTTAGTGTTTTAATTTAGCGTTCCGAGATGTTGATTTTTTCTTGCACCTGTTCCATGTGATTCGATAGGCTTTTTGTAATTTAGAAATTCTCTCTCTGTTTGCATTACGATTTAATCTGGATTGTTGGATGATTTCCCTTAAGTATTTGAAATTATTTACTTGAGGGATTTTGCCAAAGTGAGTTACAAGAGGTTGTCAGTCTAACTTTCGAGGACATCCCTCCGTGCATCGGGTTTTTCTCATATGAGTTTTGGAGTCCATTTTCAGATGCAATTGCATGAAGTTCTTCCAGGACTGAACTGCTTCTTGCCTATTGTTCTATATAATTACCAGATCATCTGCAAAGATCAGTTACTTTATATGAATTTGAATTTTATCTTTAACCAGCTTCCCGATATTAATTCCTTTTCCCTGGTTTGGACTAAATTATTATTATTATTATTATTATTATTATTATTATTATTATTATTATTATTATTATTATTATTATTATTATTTAGCATCTTCGTGATTGTGTTCTTTAAATAATATGGGACGGAAATAGAAAGCTGTACCTTTCGAATTTATTTATTTATTTATTTATTTATTTATTTATTTATTTATTTATTTATTTATTTCATTTCATTTCGATTCACATTTGTGGCGAAGTTACATCTCACGGCTCTCTCTCTCTTACTCTTAGACACTTTCAGTAATAAAATTTAAAAATACATACACAAAAAAAGTAAGCCGTGGCAATTCTGCAAAAACTAAATCCTAGGGACATATACGCTAAGATCAGGTAACGAATTAATTAGGCAATGGGAGCGATAATATTCATAAGAATAAAAAGAGGAAGTAATAATAGTGATGATAATGACTGAGGTAAGCCTACTACATATAGTTCAAAGAAAACTCGTTCACAAAACGCACGCACGCTGACTCACACAACTCAGTTATATGTTCCCGGAAAAAGCTTTCTGCAGGCAGATTTGAAATGTATGAGAGGAAGTAAAGTGCCGAATGTCCTTTGGGAGTGTATTCCAGTCTCGATGCAGTAACGAGAAAATAATAATTGTAGGAATTAATTCGATTTAGTGGAATTTCAAGTAGGGAACCACAACGGCTTTCAAATGATCGATTTCAAATCCAATTGCAGACAATAATAATAATAATAATAATAATAATAATAATAATAATAATAATAATAATAGTAATGATAATCGTATGGCCTCAGCTACCGTGTGCAGACATTTCAATTTGACGCCATCTGGCTGTCTGCTCGTCAATTTCGACGTTCCGTTTTACTCTAGGCCCACTAGATGGCAGACCGAGTAAACCGGAACTCTCTTGGGCGTCTATGGCTGAGATTTAATGAATTTTGTCGGGTAAACACCTAATGTGTCACCAGAGATATTTTACATGCCGACATCGTATGACATGGAATGTCGAATGGACTTTTTTCCGCCCTTCAAAAATCCGACTACCTCTGCCGGGTTTGAACCCGCTATCTTGGGATCCGGAAGCCGACACTCTACCACTGATCCACAGAGGCTATTGCAGACAGTGACCATCCTCAATGAGGATTTTACACGGTTCATTCGAGGAAATGTGGGGCAGTATCTCTCTTTCAGGTCCAAAAGCACCCTTCCTAATTCTAAGCCGAACTAATTTATTATACTGGCCGGGCTTTAGTGGCTCAGACAGTTGAGGTGCTGGCCTTCTGACTCCAACTTGGCGGGTTCGATCCTGGCTCAGTGCGGTGGTATTTGAAGGTGCTCAAATACGTCAACCTCGTGTCGGTATATTTACTGGCACGTAAAAGAACTCCTGCGGGACTAAATTCCGGCACCTCGAAGTCTCCAAAAACCGTAAAAGTAGTTAGTGGGAGGTAAAGCCAGTAACATTATTATACAACTATTGATTCATGCTAGAATAAGAACTACTTCTGATCTCCCGCTGAAAAAAAAATTGGTCTGATCATAGAAGGAAACGTGAAATAATTCGATTTCTCAGCCAATGTTCTCGAGAATTGAGAATAGATATTTTTAAATTTTAGTATCATGAGGAATTTGAAGACCTGTCCGTTATAAGAATGTAACTAACAACATTTTTTGAAGAATGAAATTTCAGTATGTATAATCACGCCTATATGCTGTGGTATCATCTTATATCTTTCTTACATTTGAACTTCAGGCTGGTTTACAGCCAGCAGAACTTTGTCTGTAGTGTAAGGATGGAACATCAGTCGAGTGCTTGCGTTGATTCATCACCACGTGTAGCAGATCATTTAAATAAAGGCCATAGGCGAAATCACATCTGTGTTTTGGAATATATTCTTGAAAGCTTTATTCTTAACTGTTGTTACTTTTATTATTACACTAATAATTATTGTTTGTTTCATTTGTGTTCCAAGTGCATGAACAGGATTTCTTTTCTGTTATATACAATCGTAAACCATGCTTGCAGATTATTTTCATTTATATCCCTTCCTATTCTTCCATTATTTTTAAAACATTAAGTTATACAAATAAAACATTTTTTATTTTATTTTTTTACAGTTGAACTCATTTGTACACTTGCATACGCAATTGGTTCAAGTAGTGTATACCATGAAATAGACCCCAAAAATAATTTTCCTTTCTCCTGAAAACTTAATGATTTGTTGGTGACATTCTGATTCCGGGGAGGCCTTCAATTGTGTCTGTAGTAAAACAAGGTAAGGGTAAGGGTGTATTCTGCCCGATGGCAGGTCCGAACCTTCGCAGAGGTGTGCTGAGCCGGAGTTTACGTACGGTAGGGTGGCCAGTTTCTTTCCGATCCCCCATTCCCTCACCCCCCCCCCCTTCTGCACCAACAGTGCGTGGCAACCCATCCAAATCTTGACCACGCCCAATGTTGCTTAACTTCGGAGATCTCACGCCATCCGGTGTTTCAACACGGCTACGGCCGTTGGCTGTAGTAAAACAGCACGTGTTCAGATAGTTTTACATACATAAGTACATACACACCTCTTCATAATTGACTATCATTCCTTAATCTAATATTTCCTTTATCACCAGACATCACTCGACTGCAGTCCGTTACTTTTATTTTGGATTTATTTATTTTCATTTTGTACTTCTCCAAGACCGTGTCCGTACCATTCAGCAATTCCCACAGATCTTCTGCACATTCTGATAAAATAACAAAATAACCGGATAATATCAAGAGTTTTTATTTCGTCTCCTTGGATTGCGATACCTTTTCCAAATTCCTCTTTGATTTCCTTTATCGTCTATTCTACGTACACTCTGAAAAGGAGAGGGGACAAACTGCAGCATTGCCTCACTCCTTTCTGGATTGCTACTGCTTTTATATAGCATTCTTATTTCTGCTACTTCACTCTTTCTCTCGGTCCGCCTCTGTAGCGTAACGGTTAATGTTATTAGCTGCCGTCCTCGGAGGCCCGGGTTCGATTCTCGGTACTGCCAGAAATTCAAGAATGGCAGGAGGGCTGGTATGTGGTTGGAATGGTACATGCAGCTTACCTCCATTGGAGGTGTGCCTGAAAAGAGCTGCATCACCTCGGGATGAGGACACGAGTTTACTTTTTTTTACTCTTTCTCTCTTGGCCATTTGTGATCGGCTAGGTTTCTGCAGCCGAGTTGAGTGGCTCAGACGGTTGAGGCGCTGGCCTTTTGACCCCAAGTTGGCAGGTTCGATCGTGGCTCAGTTCGGTGGTATTTGAAGGTGCTCAAATACGTCGGCCTCATGTGGGTACATTTACCTGCACTTAAAAAACTCCCGCGGGACTACATTCCGGCTCCTCGGCGTCTCCCAAAACCGGAACAGTAGTTAGTGGGGCATAAAAACATCATTACTAGTTTCTGCATTACAAAGCTTTGCAGGTCGTACCACAGATTTGTAGAGCTTTTCTTTCATCCTGCAACTGACCGTGGCCAGTATCCAGTATTCGGGAGATAGTAGTTACGAACCCCACTGTCGGCAGCCCTGAAAATGGTTTTCCGTGGTTTCCCATTTTCACACCAGGCAAATGCTGGGGCTGTACCTTAATTAAGGCCACGGCCGCTTCCTTCCCACTCCTAGCCCTTTCCTGTCCCATCGTCGCCATAAGACCTATCTGTGTCGGTGCGACGTAAAGCAACTAGCAACTGACCTTATCACACAGTGCTCCACTCATTTTCTTCCAGTCCATCCATCCACCCGTCCGTCCATCTTTTACTCTCGCAGAGTAAAGTCAGTCTAATTATATAAAAGTTTTGTCAGAGAACTGACTTTTCCCTTACAAATTGCCGTCGATCGTAACTATTCTATCTGCATCATAATATATTGTTACGTCGACGTTCTGAAAATATTACGTGATTGAGAATTGGAAAATTGAGATGACCTCTGTATGTAACCTTGTAACTTTGGGTCTCTGTTCAAGAGACCAATATTTCCGAGGAATGATTTGCGTCACGTATAGCATTTCATTAGAAGAGTCAATAAAATTGTGCTCCAAACTAGGTCGACCGTGTGGGTAATGTACAGCAGTAACATGCTAATTGCGAGACATTCAAGGAACACTGGTGATGGATGAAGCGGAGCTAGTGTCTTAGCATGTCTTTAAATCTTCTTTGAAACATTTTATTGTTGAAAAATATTTTATCAATTCTCTTGGATCTTACATTACTCTAGGGTGACAAGATTTATCAAACAAAAAAAAATCAGGATATTTCGATACATTTTGACAAACGGTAACTTAAACACACTAGTTCAAAATATATTACACTATAGCATACCTGTAAAAAGAAACATTTCCCTTTGCGAAAAGCTAATGGTCATGAATACGTCTTTCATTACATGAAACTCAAATAATGGTAACGAACTATTTATTTGCACATTTTCATACAGCATTGTTGGCGACCAAGGCCTACGGTAATGACTAATGTGGCGTCGCTTCCGTCACGCACATTTCAGGATGACCCGCAGCCATGAGACATTTTCCTGTCAAATGCACGTTATTAAACAAAGAACGACTTGTTTCGTTCTCCAAGAACATTCTCAGATTTTACCAGATGACTTTATTTTTTTGACAATTTGCTTTAGGTCTACGCCGCACCGACAAAGGTAGGTCTTACGGCGACGATGGGATAGGGAAGGTCAAAGAATGGGAAGAAACCGGCCGTGGTCTTAATTAAGGTACAGCCCCAGCATTTGCCTGGTGTGAAAATGGGGAAATTACGGAAAACCATTTTCAGAGCTGCCGACCGTGGGGTTCGAACACACTACTTCCCGGATGCAAGCTCACAGCTGCGTGGTCAGGTAACTTTGAATCATGCGCATATGTGTAGAATTTTATTTACGTTGCATAAAGTAGTCATTGATTATGAGTTTGTGATGTTATGCAGAAATGGTGAATATATTAGAATTCGTCCTTTACTGTCTGTTCACTAAATTATGGACATTTTTCTGTACTTATCTTAGATGCTGTTATCCATTAACTGTGTTTGGACTGATACGTACGGACGAATTTCCATAATTTACGGGTGCTAAAGTGTCAGTAGAGGACTAATACATTGAACAATTCATAACCATTGACTAGTTTACACAACGTAAATGATGTACATATATAGAGTTTTAAGTGTTTTGATAGAATCCGAGATGTTCTTGCAGAACGAAACATGCCATTCTTTAGTAGTATGTTATATACATAGGTGTGAAAATGATCAGACTGAAAGGAAATATTACATAGTAAAAGAGCCTTAGTTTTAGTTTTCGTACTTTGTCGTCCTTCCAATTCGTACCATAGAACTTCCTCCTTCTTCTTCTTCTTCTGCTTAAGCCGTCGTCTCCAAACGGAGGTAGACGATCCACACGGTCAGCTTCGATCTTGACGTTGCAGCCATGCCATGTGGATTTATTGGAATATCTCTCAGGATCTTTAATGCAGTGGTTTCCCGTTGCCTTCTGCATCCTATTGCCGTTGACCAAACTGGTTCCTCCGCCTTTGGGAACAATTTCTTGTCCCCAGGACAATAGAGTGCTCTTACCCATACCCGCTCATCCACTCTCAAAGAGACTGTTGGCACTTGGTGTAGGGGATCTCCTTATACCGGGAGATAATCGGTCCCTTCATTCGTTAGCCGCCTGCATATAAAACGTTATTTTTATATGCAGTCGTTGCCCCCTCTCTACCACGGGGAGGTGAATGTCAGAATTTCACCGTCACTGAAACAAGGACCAAATGGCATTTACTTTTTTCTCTGGTTCTTTAGAGAGGATAGAACTTCCTGCCTTTCAGTTAAATACTAAAATTCAACTAAATAAGGTTTTAGAAACACGATTTTACTCATAATTTTTAAATATTACGTTGAGATTGTATCTTCTATTTCGTTAGATGGTACTCCTTTAATATCACTTTCCAAGAGTTTGAATAATGCACTAAGTAGCACAAACCGCAGTGAATTATATCAATGCTCAAGTAAAATAAAATATCGTAGACCAGTTTATGCGATTCCATTTTATCTACTTACACTGGAAAGCGAGTTTAAAAGTCATCAACAGTGAATTTAAATATTGATATAAGAGTGGACATTATCTACAATGTCATCAATGATGTAATTTAAATAAAATATAACTTAAGTTCTTCAATTTAAACAGACAAAAAGTGACTCATGAAGGAGTTCCACTACAGAACAACGATTTTTACTGCCATGTCTATGGGCAGGGAGTAAAAAGTAATGTGATAACGGAAGTAATCGAAACTAGCATTGACTGTAATAATTTTCACACTTTGTATTATGTTTTGAACTTGCGTGTTGGACAGACTAAAAGGTTTTAAGTTGGATTATCTAAATCGACACTTGAAAATATGGCTTTATTCTTAACAAAATAAATAAACGGGACAGAACAGGACACCTGTATTACCTACAAAGGGTTATGAACTGAACAGCAGTATTTAACTGTCTACAATTTGTAATATCTGTTGATTACAATCGAACAGTGGCGTGCGGTGAACATATTCATTACCCAGCAGCAAAAATTTTTTTTAAATATAAACAGTCGTAGCCCCACTACAGTCTCTAAAGTCAACATTTCGATTTTATAAGGCTGCATTTTTCGTGGAAAGGTCTACCTGAGAAAGATCTTTCAAGAATATTTTCAGCCACACGCTTGCAAATACTCCCAAATTGATATTCACGGCATTGACGACACCATAATAACTTAATCTATAGAATATTTTAAACAATGTACTTCCAGTTTCATCCGGTGACTCTTCGTGATAGTACAGCCACGGTTTTCACAACAATACACTGGGAATATTTGTTTTTTACTTAAAAAGTCTAATCTAAATAATCAGCAAAATTTAACTGGTATTTTACCGTCGTTGAAGTTTTATAGTTTCACTCGCATACTGACTGCACGTGCTTCGACGATAAAGGAGGGGAAATATTTGTCACGGCGTATAACACACATTATGTTGTGTCCGGCTCCAGGGTTAAATGGTTAGCGTGCTGGCCTTTGGTCACAGGGGTCCGGGTTCGATTCCCCACAGCGTCGGAATTTTAACCATCATTGGTTAATTTCGCGTTCACGGGGCTGGGTGTATGTGTCTTCTTCATCATCATTTCATCTTCATCACGACGCGCATGTTGCCTACGGGTGACAAATCAAAAGACCTGCACTTGGCGAGCCGAACATGTCCTCGGACACTCCCGGCACTAAAAGCCATACGCCATTTCATTACACATTATATTCATGAAGAATGCCGCAGAAGTAGCGAAACCTTCACCTATAATCCAAGAGGAACTCTACAAAAATTCATTATATACCACCATCACAGACAACCATTCGCGCTTAACCCTGTGTTCATGCTGGGCGACCTGTGGCTATCGGGACACATACTCTACACGTGCCGTCAATGAACCCAGGAATAAAATATATTCTTCTATATTACAATTGATTTCATATACTGGCTCTATTTTTATTAGCAAGACGATGCGCAAGTGGCTATACTGGTAAGATGTTGGCGCTGCGAGTATCAAGTATCAAAACTAACACTCCTTACCTAAGCTAGCTGGCCTGTCGCCGAAAATTGCTGTTGGGGGAGGGCTACAACTCCGCCTCGCGGAAGCTTCAAGTGCATGCGTCACCCAAGCGACCTTAATTTTCGCTGCGGGTAGCTCTCTATCGCGCCGGCAAGGAAACCCAGCTCGCTGGAGAAGCTGAACTGCGATAGTACGAGCGGATTGTCGAGACAGCTGTACTTGGCTTGGCTTAGATGTTCGCAATTTTTAAACATAATAAAAAACGTTCTAAGGAATAATTAGAAAATGTTAATACAAAGTTGTTGGGTAGATGGTGTTCAGTGCACGCCACTGCAATCAAATACACACACGAAGATTTTAACATTGTAGAGAATGTGAGCTGCTGGCTTCAGAATAATAAACATTGAATATTTAAAGAGAGCTATGTGGATTTTTTGTCAAGAGAGACCGGGCGAGTTGGTCGTGTGATTAGGGGCGCGCGGCTGTGAGCTTGCATCCGGGAGATATTGGTTCGAACCCTACTGTCGGCAGCCCTGAAAGTGGTTTTCCGTGGTTTCCCATTTTCACACCAGGCAAATGCTGGGGCTATACCTTAATTAAGGCCACGGCCGCTTCCTTCCCACTCCTAGGCCTTTCCTATCCCATCGTCGCCATAAGACCTATCTGTGTCGGTGCGACGTAAAGCCCCTAGCAAAAAAAAATATTGGGATTACTTAACAACGGATTACGAATTTTTCTTCCACTAAGATGCTGAAAATGAGTTTTGACAAAAACTCCTTGTATTGTTCATGTTATAAAAATGTTCTTGTTATCAGTCCGGAGAGAGTTTGCAGTTGAGAAGATTTGTTCAGCAGGAGCATTTTTGTCTGGTATGGCAAATGCAAAACTTACGAACACCTCTACATTTAATTTTTTATTTTTATAACTATTAGGTTCTTCAGTTTGCCGAAACTAATTTTGAATACATTTATAAATTACCTGAAAAATAAAAATATAATTAGATCTGGAAAAACGAACATCTTAATTAAAATGGAATGACACGTTTCGCTCTTGAAATAATATCATCAGATTCTATCAAAATCACACTCAGAAATATATAAACAAACATGTTTATTTCAATTTAAATCCTTAAGATCTTGAATTGTGGAACTTGCTGTTGGGGGAGGGCTACAACTCCGCCTCGAGGAAGCTTCAAGTGCATGCGTCACCCAAGCGACCTTAATTTTCGCTGCGGGTAGCTCTCTATCGCGCCGGCAAGGTGTTCTTCACACTAAAAGAAATCTCTACATTTTTTACAGTCGTAGCTATGGATGGATGTGTTTTTAGGATGGGGGTCCATCTTGAATTAGTCATCAATTCACCGACACCTTTGTAACTATGGCAACCAGAGTGTTCATGTATGTGCATACTAGATCAATATCTATATCTGCGTTGCTGTAAGAATGCAAACTCTTAGTTCGGTTCCAGATGATAACGAATTCCTACAAGAATGGCTTCTCGCTAAGGAACACATACTAATGTGAACGGAGGAAAAGTATTTAGATCTCTCACCAGAAAGCGAACAGTTTGTTGTACGACGAACACGCCGACGCTCCCAAGCATCTACCTTGGTGAACCACGTACATCCAAGAACGAGCTCGTCGCACTCGTTTGTGATGACTGCAAGGGAAACAGACGCGGAGTGAAGTCAGAGGATATCCTCTACATGACGATGAAGGTTATGCGTATCCGTATGACCGAAGGTTTGTTCACCACGTTCAAAACCTTACTCGCGCCGAAGTAGGAGACAAGTTTATAAAGGGGTGTAACGAATGTGCTAGGGGCCCGCCTGCCAAAATAAAAATTCGCGCCCCCTCAAATAAAATGTAAAACCTATGCATAGCTTAATATAAATTCAATGACAGCAGGTAGAAGTAATGCAGTATATTGTAAAGTTATATGGACAAAGGGATTATTCGTTATTGTAAGATTATTAATGTTAATAGGTGGTTTTAACAGCTAAGCTGCTGAACTGCCAACCATGAACCACTTAGACGTTCATACTTAAATTGGTTTCGTTTTTCAGTAACCACAGAACTAGACTTTGTCTCGATTATAATGATATATTCGATTAAAACACAAACATATACGAACAAAATTAAATCAAAAACTGTTCAAATAGAAATTTGAAAAATATCAAACTGCATGACAAAAAGCCTATTGTTAACTTCACACAAAGAGAGCTCGTTCGAAACTGAACTGACTGATTGTTACTACGATTTCTGATTGTCATTATACATTGTTGCCGAATAAATGTGTGACAAAAGTTAAATGATCCGCAAAATTTGAGCATAATACTATCTCAAGTGCACTACACATCAGGAATGTATCATTTCCTAACTAAAATCTGATATTTTGGTATAAATTTTCATTGCTGTAATTATTTTAAAATAATTTGGTGCAGTGTTTTCTGTGGAGTCTTGTCACGGAGTTGCGAGAGAGTTGACGGCAAGTATTTTTTCACAACTGCGCTGTGTTACACTCAGCACAATAAACTTCTGTTAGAATAGAACCAAGTGGCAATTGTTCTACGTGCAAACTATTTCGACTGATTCTACACAACCGCCCAGACCATTTCCGCGCAGAGTGTCATTAGGCTAGGGTATATTATTTTTATTTATTTGCGAGGAGTGTGCGGGGCCCCTGCATTTTAGACCTTGCAGGCCCTAGCTTTACGCCCTGAATCAGTTCCCAATCCGATGCAGTAAGTTACTGGATGAAGCGGAAGGAGGACATGTTTGTGATGATCCGTCAGCCGAGTTAAACCCAGTGTATTCTTAACTTTGAGCATAGGATTGTGGATGTGAATTCGCTCTCTCGTCTTGCATGCACAAACAAAGCGTATCCAGTATTCTATGCTTTTCCGTGTAGAGGAGAAAATATACGAATATGATCTTTTTGTGACGCCCTCTTCTGTAAATTTTGAGCAGGTTTCAGTCACGTTTGAAAGAGAACTGATAAGACTTCATTGTAACACAGTTTTGAAAGAAAAGCCTCCTTGCAATTCATAACGACTTGGAACAAAAAAAGCTTCTGCGTGTCCACAGATTGTTGTGCAAATTAGTTAGACGTGTGCTGCTCCGCACCAGTCGTTATAAATAGGTCAGATAACTTGATAAGAAATTATTCCATGCTCTGGCCGCGAACTTTTTTGAATGTTTAATTTTAGGATTTGTGGTATCTGTTAATTATGTGTCAAGTGAATATTTGTATATTTCTTTATTGTGACTTTGATTCATTTTTACGAACTACTTTGTACGTTTAGATTTATTCTTCTGTATTTAATTAAAAGTGTTATTTTTATATTATTTTGTTTCGCATGGGACTTAGTCCTTGTTGCAGCCGATAGTGTCTGGAAAGTAGTTGATCCCTTCAAATCAGGGCCTTTCAGGGTGCATACGCCTGGTGCATGCACTGTGCACGGTGCAAAAGACGACTTCACTTGGTTGCCCAGAGTGCAGAGCCCGACTCCTCGAATTGGAGCAGTAGCGCGGCCTCTCTCTTTCCCCACGCCTGTCTCACTCGCCCCCACCCCCGTATCCCTCTTCCTCACTTGCTCCGTAGCGCTCGAAATCCGAGCCAAGCTTAGCCGAGTAGCCCAGAGATGAAGCGTTGGTGCGAGCCGAGCTGAGTGGAACCGATGCACAGTGCACGGAGCTCTTGCGCCTCGATTTGCACGCGTGAGATTTTGGGCGTTTGAGAGGCCCTGCTTCAAATAAATGATAAAAATAAGTGATAACTATATGTATTTACATGTCGCGCTGCGGATATCATGTACAGGATTGTCATTGGTACTGTCACCAGTCAGCGTAGCTAATGAGAAAACTGTGGATTGAGCTCTAATCTAGGTCATTTTATACATTTCCTTCTTTCACCCCTTTTCACACATCATACCACATACCGCCCCCAAACCGTCCGAGACTTAAAAGTCATCCGGAGTGTTACTATCCATCTCAGCGACTTCGAAAATTATGAATTTGACACTAATATTGGCCGTTTTCGATTTTTTTTTACTTGTCACTTCCTTCCAATCCCCAACTGTAGGGGTGGGAGGGATATCTTGTCCCACACAGTATTTTTCTCCAGTCATGTGTGTTCAAAGTTCATTTGACAGCTATGCTGGAACATACATACATACATACATACATACATACATCGATAATCTCGGTTATTTTGGACACACACAAAAATCAACCTTACCCCCATCTTGCCGATGGTGGCTGCACATAGACTTAAATGTCATTCGGAATGTCACTATTCCATTTCAACGACCCTGAAAACTATGGATTCAGCACTAATGCAGGTCATTTTCGATTATTTTTACATGTCGCTCCCTCCCCCGACCCCTAGGGGTGTTATGGGTGCTATGGGTGCCTTACCTCCTCTCCCCCAGTATTTCTCTCCACATAATTTTAAGTCAGATATGTACGAAGTTTTGTTAAAATTACAGTTTTGCGTATAGTCAGCAATTACTTTGAATTGTTTAGATTCGCTGATATCTTTCCGTAAATACACTGACTGACAGAGCAAATGCAACACCAAGGAGGAGTGGTTCGAAAGGGATGAAAGTTGGGGAAAAACAGAGTCGGCACGGAAGAATAATTGATGTTTATTTCAAACCGATATGCAGGTTACACAATGCGCACGGCATCGACTCAGTAGGATGTAAGACCACCGCGAGCGGCGATGCACGCGGAAACACGTCAAGGTACAGAGTCAATAAGAGTGCGGATGGTGTCCTGAGGGATGGTTCTCCATTCTCTGTCAACCATTTGCCACAGTTGGTCGTCCGTACGAGGCTGGGGCAAAGTTTGCAAACGGCGTCCAATGAGATCCCACACGTGTTCGATTGGTGAGAGATCCGGAGAGTACGCTGGCCACGGAAGTATCTGTACACCTCGTAGAGCCTGTTGGGAGATGCGAGCAGTGTGTGGGCGGGCATTATCCTGCTGAAACAGAGCATTGGGCAGCCCCTGAAGGTACGGGAGTGCCACCGGCCGCAGCTCATGCTGCACGTAGCGGTGGGCATTTAACGTGCCTTGAATACGCACTAGAGGTGACGTGGAATCATACGCAATAGCGCCCCAAACCATGATGCCGCGTTGTCTAGCGGTAGGGCGCTCCACAGTTACTGCCGGATTTGACCTTTCTCCACGCCGACGCCACACTCGTCTGCGGTGACTATCACTGACAGAACAGAAGCGTGACTCATCGGAGAACACGACGTTCCGCCATTCCCTCATCCAAGTCGCTCTAGCCCGGCACCATGCCAGGCGTGCACGTCTATGCTGTGGAGTCAATGGTAGTCTTCTGAGCGCACGCCGGGAGTGCAGGCCTCCTTCAACCAATCGACGGGAAATTGTTCTGGTCGATATTGGAACAGCCAGGATGTCTTGCACATGCTGAAGAATGGCGGTTGACGTGGCGTGCGGGGCTGCCACCGCTTGGCGGCGGATGCGCCGATCCTCGCGTGCTGACGTCACTCGGGCTGCGCCTGGACCCCTCGCACGTGCCACATGTCCCTGCGCCAACCATCTTCGCCACAGGCGCTGCACCGTGGACACATCCCTATGGGTATCGGCTGCGATTTGACGAAGCGACCAACCTGCCCTTCTCAGCCCGATCACCATACCCCTCGTAAAGTCGTCTGTCTGCTGAAAATGCCTCCGTTGACGGCGGCCTGGCATTCTGAGCTATACACGTGTCCTGTGGCACACGACAACACGTTCTACAATGACTGTCGACTGAGAAATCACGGTACGAAGTGGGCCATTCGCCAACGCCGTGTCCCATTTATCGTTCGCTACGTGCGCAGCACAGCGGCGCATTTCACATCATGAGCATACCTCAGTGACGTCAGTCTACCCTGCAATTGGCATAAAGTTCTGACCACTCCTTCTTGGTGTTGCATTTGCTCTGTCAGTCAGTGTATATTGCTCCTTATCTGTGTGCAACCCGCTACGTACGGAATGTATTGCGGGCTGGGGCAAGCCTACGCGTGCAAATACAGTATTGGAGTGCTCATTTAGTTGTTTTATTTTAGAATTACCGAAAGTTGACTGACCTTAGAGACGTATCAGTGCCTCATGATCCACCGAGCTTTGTAGCTGCAGTCGCTTAAGTGCGGCCAGTATTCGGGAGATAGTGGGTTCGAACCCCACCGTGGCAGCCCTGATGATGGTTTTCCGTGGTTCCCCATTTTCGCCTTAACTAAGGCCACGGTCGCTTCCTTCCCACTCCTAGCCTGGTTTTCCGTGGTTCCCTATTTTCACCATAACTAAGGCCACGGCCGCTTCCTTCCCACTCCTAGCCCTTTCGTGTCCCATCGTTGCCATGAGACCTATCTCTGTCGGACGTAAAGCAAGTTGTAAAAAAATGACTGATTTACCAGCAGGTTCAGTAATTCCGGAGGGAATAAAACAAAAATGAAGCAAATCGGGTACAGTAGATCGGCTGGACGAACAGGAACTCGCTATTTTGACTATTTTTTTAAAGGGGTATATAGATATCTCTACACACCTTTAGGAACACACATTATCAGTCATGAACTTGCATAAGGGAATAACTATATTATGTTCATCCGTTGTTGCGTTGGAAGCGCAACATCGAGTTGCTTCTGTGAAGAAAACGAAAATAAGTGAAGACCCACAGCTTCTTTCCAGTCATTCAACGGGGTCAGGAATGGAATGAAGCCCCCATATAGCGGCAAGGATAGGAAATGTGCCGGCTGCCGAAGCCTGTCGCTCTTCTCTGGGGCAATGATTAATGACTGATATATGGAATGAAATGATATTGGAGTGTGTTGCTGGAATGAAAGAGTACCCGGACTACCCCGAGAAAAACTTGTCGCTTCTCTCCGCTTTGCCCAGCACAAATCTCACATGGAGTGACCAGGATTTGAACCACGGAACACAGCGGTGTGAGGGCGGCGCGCTGCCGCCTAAGCCACGAAGGCTTTGAGCTGCTTCTCTACCACCACTAAATGTATAAATATAGTGTGTTATCTTTACCTTACAACCTTCTTCGTACTGACCTGCGTTACCACCTACCCCCATGATATGTTTCCCAGCTCGTGTCCAGGACATCGCAGAGTTCTATATAAGTTTAAACTACTGTACATTTCTAAATTGCTCTATAAACTGAGCGAAGTTGTTAAAAATTAATAAATAATAATACATATTACACATCGTTATATCAATTCGTGATGTGATGTCCCTAAATAAACTGCTCATTATACAAGGCAGGCAAAATTTCGGAAGTTATCTAGACCCCCTGGACCTTGCCTTCCCACTCTAAATACGTCCTTGTATACGGGAGATAGTAGGTTCGAACACCACTGTCGGCAGCCCTGAAGATGGTTTTCCGTGGTTTCCCATTTTCACACCAGGCAAATGCCGGGGCTGTACCTTAATGAAGGCCACGGCTGCTTCCTTCCACTTCCTAGGCCTTTCCTATCCCATCGTCGCCATAAGACCTATCTGTGTCGGTGCGACGTAAAAAAACAAAAAAAGACCGTCCTTTCTCACTGGTGTTGATGGCAAATTGTTACTAATAAATTCGAGTTCAAAGATGCTGTAAAAGAAGTCACTATGACGCAGAGTGTTTCATAACGCAATAAAAGAATAGATGTTCCTCATATTATATAGGTCTAGCGGGATTTTGAATGCGGAGTTCGATAGCCTGGAAGGGACAGTCGGTTCCGTATGGATGCACCCAACTGCGTATCATAAACTGTTTTTTAATATAATCGAAATATAATTACTATACAATTGCCGTCGTGTGTGGATTGTGTTTGAACGTTGAATATTGAAAGACCCGGAGAGGGATGACCGCAAATCAATAGTTACAGAGAACGAATCCCTACTATGCTGCTTATTTCCCTGTTGATAATTTTATTGTAGCCTCTTGCAGTCGACAGATATTGATCGATAATTATTATTTATGTATTAAATAATTCTTTCCCCTCTGAGTGGGGGTGGTGGAATAAATCCATGGTAAACACCTACCTATCTTAAGAGAAACCGCCATGGGCTGTCATCCTGGAAGAGTGAGTTAGCAACCGCGGGGATCTTAGTTGAGTCTGGCGGTGTTTCCACTTGCTGGTGCCAGGCATTCATTTTCCTAATCCATCCTTCCTCAGTTCAGTTTTCTTGACTTTCTACCCTCACGGCTGTCGAAGACTTTCATTTTCACGTCCATCTTTGCCTCTTCCTTGTTTTTCTTATTCTTCGAAGGTTTCCTTCTGACCCCAACTTGGCAGTTTCGATTCTGGCTCAGTCCCGTAGTATTTGAATGTGCCGTAGTATTTGGATGTCCTCAAAAACATCAGCGTCTTGTCGGTAGATTTACCGGCACGTAAAAAAATTCCTGTGGGACTAAATTCCGGTACTACGGCGTCTCCGAAAACCGTAAAAGCAGATAGTGGGACGTAAAGCCAATAACATTATTGTTCATTATTATTACATCCGTCGTATAGTGCGATTATTATCTGATGGCACAATACTGCGCGATGCCACGATCTTGGAGATGAAGGAAGGTAGTGAAGGGGGTAACTACTGCTGTGCTGCTCACTTGAGATCTTAACCCGCAATACAGTTACAATTACCAGGAGCCGATGTGAACACTTTCGTAGCAACCACCGAAGTGAACGCTCCTCTCCTCTCACTCACGCTGTGGAGTGGGTAACTACTGCTGTGCTGCTCACTTGAGAACTTAACTCTCAATACACGTGTCGTGAACACTGCGGTAGCAACTAGAGAAGTGAACGTTCGTCTCCTCTCACTCACGCTACAGCGCATGGACTTGCTTGTATATACAACTCATTTGCTGTGCAACTGAGGGTTTTTTAAATCATCAGATAGTAATGGCACTCAGTCTTAAGCTGTCTTTTTAATTACTTGCAGTCGTCCTAAAGGTTTCCTCGAGTATGGCGTTAGACTCCGTTCACGACAGTTATAATAAGAATAAGGAGAATAATTGTATTGAGAGAAAATGCTAGTCCACGAGAAGCCCCCACCGATTCAGGAAAGCGGCGAAAACTCGAGTAACAATTTTTTATCCAATCTTCGATATCAGAGTTCCACGCGGCATTGATCCACTGGACACTTTAAAGCTGTACGTAACAGGGTACTTGGAATTCTAGCGCATGCTCCATGGCTTCATTGTGAAGTTTTACGTAATATCAATATCGTCGTAAGAGTTACGTTCTGTGAAACAGAAAGTTCATGTGTTTGCAGTTTTTGGATTAGTATTGTTTACACGTTCATTTCAGAGATCGGATACTTGCCTAAATGGGTGGCGTACTGGTCTTCGGTTCAGAGGGCCACGCATTCGATTCTCGGCCTGGCCGAGGATTTTAGGCGCGTCTGGTCAGTTCCCGTAGCTCGAGCTCTGTTCATCTTAATACACATCTCTATTTGATAGGACTTCCACACGTCCTCGTTCATCCCGAACGTGTATCGTGCTCAGGAGTCCGGCCGTAGATGACAATATTATTCGTGTGTTCTCTGTTTTCCTTGTGAAACTGTACTTTAAAACTTATATTTATGTACGTTTGGGACAAAACAAACGACACTGAAATTATTGCTCACCTGCTGTCCTAGTTTCCATTGCAACGAAATATTTATGTAATGTATATAATAGTTTGACATGTTGTTTTTATCGTGGAACATTATTTCCGGTCATATGATGGGGCGTCAGAATGGGCCGAGTTCGCTTCACGTTGAAGAACAGTGCGAGGAGCGATTTAATAAAGAGACACCAATCAATCAACCGCCACTGATCTGCATTTAGGGCAGTCACCCAGTTGGCAGATTCCCTACGTGTTGTTTTCCTAGTCTTTTCTTAAATGTTTGCAAAAAATTTTGAAATTTATTGAACATCTCCCTGGGTAAATTATTACAATCCCTAACACCCCTTCCTATAAAAGAAAATTTTACCCAATTTGTCCTCTTCAATTCCAACTGTACCTTCATATTGTGCTATTTCCTACTTTTAAAAACACCGCTCAATCGTATTCGTCTACTAATGTAATCCTACGCCATCTCTCTACTGACAGTTTGGAACATACCACTTAGTCGAGCAGCTCGTCTCCTTTCTCCCAAGTCTTCCCAGTCCAAAAACAACGTTTTTATAACGCTACTCTTTTGTCGGAAATCACCCAGAACAAATCGAGCTGCTTTTCTTTGGAATTTTTCCACTTCTCGAATCAAGTAATCCTGGTGAGGGTGCCGTATACTGGAACCGTATTCTTGTTGAAGTCTTACCATAGACTTAAGCGCCCTCTCCTTTACATCCTTCCTACAACCCCTAAATACCGTCATTGGTATGTGCAGAGATCTGGATCGTTTATTTACAGTCCCGTGTATGTATAAGCCTTTTCGGGTTTCACTAAGAGATTGTGCCAGCGAACAGTACGCAGCGTATGAATTGGACACATACGTCAGTTTGTTCGTCTGACATTAACGTACCAACATACACAAGTTGAGTCCGACAAACACTAGTCTTTGTTGTATCGTTCAGTGATCATATCGACGTTTGTGCCTGATAAGGAACATTTGCGGCATGCGTTGCTTTTCTTATTTAATCATTGTGTAACGAGAAACAGTCAACAGACGTTTTCGAGCAGTGGGGAAGATCAATAAACTCGGTAAACGGGTCCCACCGATTTGAACTAACGGCAAATGGAAAATCGAAATGCTGCTTCAACGTCACGAAAGAAAATCATTGTGTACCGAATCGTGACGGGTGACGAAAAATGAATTTATTTAGAAAACCCGAAGCGGAGAAAATCGTGGCTGTCACCTGGCGAAGCCGGTCCTTCAAGACCTAGGCCAAGTCGCTTCGGGGAGAAGACCTTGGTGTGCACTATGAACTCTTGAAGCCTGGCGAAACCGTTAAAGCACAACGCTATCGCCAACGAGTGATTAATTTAATTCACGCATTCATCGAAAGATGACCGGAATAGTCCAGAAGACATGGCAAAGTGATTTTGTTACACGGCAATGCGCCGTCTCACACAGAAAAAACAGTGAAAAACACCTTGAAATCGCCTGGATGGGACATCCTTCCGCACCTGCCGTGCTGTCCCGACCTGGCGCCATCTATCACCTCTTCGCATCAATGGGGCACGCGCTCTCAGAGGAGCACTTCAGCAATTTCGAGGAAGTTGGAAAATGGCTCGACGAATTGTTTGCCGCCAAAGATAAGCAGTTTTTCTGGCATGGTATTCATAACTTACCTGAAAGGTCGGCGAAGTGTGTAGAAGCCGTTGGCCAATATTTTGAATAAACAAAATATGAATTTTCCTTGAAAATTACGTGTTTTCTTTACCACAAAAAACCGGCAGAAACTTATGCATAAATCTGGTATGTGATTTTTTAAATATTTTTTTGCTATTTGCTTTACGTCGCACCGACACAGATAGGTCTTATAGCGACGATAGGATGGGAAAGGCCTAGGAAGTGGAAGGAAGCGGCCGTGGCCTTAATTAAGGTACAGCCCCGGCATTTGCCTGGTGTGAAAATGGGAAACCACGGAAAACCATCTTCAGGGCTGCCGACAGTGGGGCTCGAACCCACAATCTCCCGATTACTGGATACTGGCCGCACTTAAGCGACTGCAGCTATCGAGCTCGGTGGTATGTGATTACCCCAATGAAGATCTTTCCTTATATTAACAGCTAGGTACTTACAGTGATCCCCATAAGGAACTTTCACCACATTAACGCAGTAATTAAAACTGAGGAGAGTTTTCCTGTTTGTGAAATTCGCAACCTGACTTATAAACGGATAATCCTACCATTGCCTACTGGCCATCTCACAACATTGTCGCAGTCTTTTTGCAGTTGCTTACAATTTTGTATACAGTATAACATCATCCGGAAAAAGTCTCATCTCTGATTCCATTTCTTTACATATATATATTGTAGGCTGTAAGAATACATAAATTTCCAATAATACTGCCGTGAGGAATTCTCGTCTTACTGATTACAGGATCACATAAAGCTTCACCTACATCAAATAGACCGTGCGAGTTGGCCGTGCGGTTAGGGTCGCGCTACTTTGAGCCTGCATTCGGGAGATAGTGGGTTCGAACCCCACTGTCGGCAGCCCTGAAGATGGTTTTCCGTGGTTTAAGATATTCCCACCTGGCTGTGGCCACTTCTTTCTCACTCCTAGCCAATTTCTGTCCTATCGCAAGACTTATCTATGTCGCTGCAATGTAAAGAAAATTGTGAAGTAAAAAAAAATTGTTCACAGGGTCTAGATTTGACGTCAGAAAGGACATCCGGCGCAAATTTGAGCGAAATTCACGTCGGTACCGACCCCAGATAATTTGGAAGAAAGTGATAGACTCCAGTTTATGTGCGGCTGGTCAGCTGGTTTATATTAAATTTAGAAATGGGTCATTTGATCTTGCTGTCCTAGTTACTGCCCTGAGAAGCTATCGAGGGCGTTGATGCGTGGCGGCTAGAGGAGGGGAGTGCAGGTAGGAGCGTGTCACACCTACGGTATACGGTGTGATCTCCTGTTTCATCTCTGACCTTTTCACTCCCCATCAGCCTCTTGACCACGCATTTCCTTTCATGGCGACGCGAGGGACTTTTTTCCCCCTGGAATATAGCATCCGTGCGGAAATTGAATGACCTAGATTGGGCTCCAACTTGTCAGGCGTGTGAGCTCCTTTTCCGACTTTCGATATAGGTTCTGAAGCAGTGATTCGCAAAAACTTTTACAGCTGGCGCCCTCTTTGAAAGCTCTGCAAAACTCATACAACCACCCCGACCAAGAACTTTACTTCAAATATATATATTTAGAAACACTTTTATTTTGGAATACTGCAGAATATGTGACTTTAAAGCTTTTCAGTTTGTAGATAACACTATAACGTACCTGTAAAAATACACGCTATAAAATAAAGAATGACATGTTTCGTTCTACAAGAATGATTGAGAGTTGGTGATATTATGAACAAAGAATTATTGTAGTAGTATTCTACCGTCACCTTATTAACTTATATAGAAGTTTCTGTACTTATCTAAGTTGCTAACTCATTCATTCATTTAGGCAGACAGTGTTTCATTCAGTATGGAATGTTCATTTCAGTCTTTCAGCTCATTTTCTCACCAGGTCAATCACTCGTGAATAAATGCTCTCTCCCCTGTTGGTGGCTATCCGTGACCGGGTGAGAAGAGTAGGCCTAACACCTGGCACCAGAACGCCTACAGTCACAGGTTTATGAGGGATTTCCTCTTGCGAAAACTACCGGCGTATTTTCCTTCCTTCCTTCCTTCCTTCCTTCCTTCCTTCCTTCCTTCCGTCCTTCCTTCCTTCCTTCCTTCCTTCCTTCCTTCCTTCCTTCCTTCCTTCCTTCCTTCCTTCCTTCCTTCCTTCCTTCATTAATTCATGCACGACCACAATTCAACCATGAAATCATCCATTTAACAATTCATGCAGTCATTCACTCATTCAGTTCAGTCATAATGTATGTTGTAATGGTAGAATAACTCTATAAGACTTGTGACACACAAGTAAACGCTAAATAAGCTAAGGAAGGGGAAGATACAGTATATGTTGTCCTAGAGCAGGGATGGCGAACCTATGACTACAGCCTTGCGCGGATAGACGAAATATTATCCGCATCCGCTCCGCAACAAACTTCCTTCATCCGCATTCGCAGATGGTTATCCGCGGATGTTGCAAATATTTAACTACAGTATATTTCAATATTGAAACTGATAGATCTGTTAACATAACACAATAGGCCTAACACCTGGCACCAGAACGCATACAGTCACAGGTTTATGAGGCATTTCATCTTACGACAACTATCGACATATCTTCCTTCCTTCCTTCCTTCCTTCCTTCCTTCCTTCCTTCCATTAATTGCGGGCACGAGCCAGTTAGGCTCTTTATATATCACCATTCTCCCATACCACTGTCAAGGGTCGCCCAACCACAAGGAAAAATAAGAGTATACCTGTGTGAAAATCAGTAAACTTTATTATTTAGAAATTATCAGCAAAATTATCCCCACTGTCATACAGTTGCATCCGCCAAGACACTAACTTAGCGGATATCCTTGCAGGGCTCTACCTATGACACGCCGCACAACATACTAACATATTTTAATGTTTTTAACTTGTAACAAATAGGTGGAAAATCGACCAACCCACCATTACGCTTTAATAAAGAAGCATGTCACAATTAAATCTATAGCCATATTTTTTACAAATATTATTAGGTTAAAGAAAAATATATCTTATTCTAAAAATGTACTTGTTTTTATTTTATTTTTATTTTCGTACACAGACTGAAGGATGTATATGTTCTCTTTGTGGGGAGATATGTGATCGGTACCATGTGGGGAAAAACGCAAGAAAAGAAATCCTTGACTTAACTTTGTAGTGCCTAATTGTGAAGTATACATTTTATAATTAATGGCCGTTGGCTGAATTAAAATGTGGTGTTCAGCGATGTTTGCAAAATAATATCATGAAACTTTCAACCGAATGGATTTTTATGCAGTGCAATTTAATACCTAAATGAAGTCAAATGAGATTTGATTTTAAAGGAAAATAATCGGTGGCACACTAGCCCGTAGAAAGCAATAAATAATACCTTAATTGACACTCTAGTCGGAAGAGGTTTGGCATCCCTGTTGTGGACTATATAACATTGTTAACGTCTAAGACAAAATAAATTATATTTAGTGTAGTAATAGTCAAATAATTGTAAGAGGATAATGTAATGCATGTATCGAATTGCAAAAATAATAATAATAATAATAATAATAATGAAGAAATATCCCGCTCTTTTGCAGCACACCAGAAAACCCGAAAAACAAATCTCCCCAAATTTCTTGTAATCCGAAGTTAAGGAAAATGAATAATAATAATAATAATAATAATAATAATAATAATAATAATAATAATAATAATAATAATAATAATAATAATAATTACTGGTACATTATAAATATGCTATTTGCTTTACGTCGCACGGACACAGAGAGGTCTTACGGCGACGATGGGATAGGAAAGGCCTAGGAATGGGAAGGGAGTGGCCGTGTCCCTAATTAAAAGGTACAGCCTGGTACATTTGCCTGGTGTGAAAATTGTAAACCACGCAAAACCATTTTCAGGGCTGCTGACAGTGGGGTTCGAACCCACTATCTCCCGGATGCAAGCTCACAGCTGCGCGCTCCCTAATAGCACGGCCAACTCGCCCGATAGCATAATATATTTTTGCCGAAAAAGGCCTTTCCAAGCCTCGCTGCGTGACGTTTTATTGAGAACATCACTCGTTAGGTACTTCCCAGCAATCGTTTTAGCCTCGAATTACGTAATCTCTCCCCTCTTATTGATTTCAAAACTCACACTTGACTGCATCATTCGAAGGGAAATCCCCGGCACGCATATAGAATGTAAAATTCGCATCCTGCTACAACTTCAAAATTGGTACACAATTTCCATGCCTGATGAATAACTATATCTACAGGAAAAGTGTGGAGAAAGAGAAGAAGGAGAATAGAGTAGCCAGAGAGTACGGGTGAGTGAAAATGTATATTTTTCTCATAACAACTTCACGTGACTATTGCATTCTTTAATGTAGTTATAACATTTCAGGGCTTGAGAAACTACCGAAATTTAAACTTTTTTATGTGCAATCTACCGATGTTTTATTTGTAGACCTCGCAACATTGTGCTCTCTCCCCAATTTCAGGCTATCCGGAACTAGGGGATGGGAGCTGTTCTGTTTAAGCTACTGTTGACTCCTAGTCCGTCGCTTTCAATCACTGCTTAATTAATTAGCAAGTTTTACGCAGCGAAAACAATATTGTACATATGTACGCATGTTTTAAAGTAATATGATAGTATGTGAGGATGTCCTTGTAGAATGAAACATGCCATTCTTTGTTTAATAGTGTGTGCTTTTACAGGCGTGTTATATAGCCTGATGTTTAGGCAGTAATAGATAAGAATGCAAACTAATTTGCCCTGTAGGAGGAGTAGTCTAGCCCGCTCATCTGTAGTGTAACGGAGAGCAACATAACTTTCAGGGGTTCTAAGAAGACGGTCCCCTAATGTGTAGGTAAACCTCATAACAGAGCTATTGTCCGGGCTAGTATATACGTGGTACTTTCTTCAGTAAGTTTGCATTCTGACCTATTAATGCCTAAATATCTAAGCTCTAGTTATAGAAATTAACTCGACGCTGGAAAATATGGCTTCCTTCGTAACAAATAATGCAGAATAAATCAGAGGATTTCTTAATTCACAATAGAGTCCAATTTTAACAACAACAAAAATGTCCAATTTTTCTTTGGAAAAATCAAATGATCATGAATATGTCTTTCAAGAAATGAAACTCAACATTATAAAGATTCATTTATTTGTATCATTTCACAAAGATTAGGCACAGAGCCTTCTGTTTATCTCTGTCATGGCCGTCCATTAACACTTCACATAACGCGGTTGCTACGTAACATAGCGTCACACATTTTTTGTCGGTAATTTCGTGACCCAGAGCCTCCGCGGCTCAGACCGCAGCACGCCGGCCTCTCACCACTGGATTCTGTGGTTCAAATCCCGGTCACTCCATGTGAGATTTGTGCTGGACAAAGCAGAGGCCGGACAGGTTTTCTCCGGGTACTCCGGTTTTCCTTGTCATCTTTCATTACAGCAACTCTCGCCAATATCGTTTCATTTCATCTCTCAGTCATTAAACATTTTCCCAGAGAAGTGCGACAGGATTCTGCAGCCGGCGCAATTCTTATTCTCGCCGCCAGATGAGGGCTTCATTATTCATTCCATTCCTGACCCGGTTGAATAACAGGCTGTGGATTTCCTGAATTTCGTGACGCAACTTTTCAGATGACCCTCCGCCATAAGACATATTTATGTCAACTGGAATATGTGGCTGAAACATACATCTAAATTGAAGTGTATAAAAATAATCGTAAGTCAACAAAGTGTTACCGTGCTGCTTCAAATCCAAAATATTTGCCTGATGAGAAGTTTAAATAAACATGCAACTTAAATGTTAACTCCGCTCACATTAACAGAGATGCCAATTACTGCGGATTTTCTGTAGTCTTTACGGTTTTCTAACGTATGTTATGAATCCCGCCTGGCGGCCATGATCGATAAGGCGCCAGGTCTATATGGTATTACACCGTGGTTTACCGTTTCGAGTCTCGTTGGTCGAAAAAGGAATCACCATCAGAATGTTGACCGGCAGTATGAGAGGTGGAGGTATGTAATTTATAATCACAAGATGGCGTGCCAAAAACTTGGATTCAATTCCAAATCTCTCCGCAGTGTCTATATGGAGTGAGGAATTGGTCCGTCGAATGGAGACGTTAAGCCTTGATGTTATTAGACAGGAGGACGCCCAATTTCGCCGTGACGCAGAACCTAACCATTGAGTTTCCGCACAAAGTTCTCTCACGATCCAGCTTATTCTTCACAGCCTTGGGGGAAAGTTCCTTCAGGGCATACTTCACTAGACAAAACATTGTGATCTAACAACGCCACAAAACAGAGTAGAACAGCTTTCAATGTTGCTCGGGTTTCATTCTGTGGCGGGCGCTTTATTAGACTGTTTGTTTATTGCCCTCCGGATATTGGCCGTTGTGTGATGCTGCACTCAGATTGCGATGTGGCCTCCATGTTCACCTTCCGCCTTTCATTCATTTGACCACCACCAGTAGTCTATTTCCTGTTTCCTCCTACATCCTGCCCATGTTTCTGTTCGTGCTCCAGTACTGCTTGGTAATGGTGATTGGCAGGTGGTTTTGATCAGTCTCGACGGTTTTGTGTGTACTGTATCATCTTGTTCATGAGGAGACTGCAGAAGAAACACGTTTCTCGGCGTTATGTATTTCGGGTATGTATTCCTACTACGGTTTTCGGCCATTTTGAAAGTGCACTGCAATATTGGTATAACCTCACGAATATTAATCCTGACTGTACGTTCGAAAAGTTTATGTTAATAGGTAAATGTTGTTGGTTCCACAAAATAATTGGTCATATTTACTAGAGCAGCCCTATCTAGCACGATATCTTTGGGGAGGAATCTGTCTGATTTCAGACAGAGTTAGCTGTACGTGAGTGAAAACCGGATCGACTAATAACTTATTCGTAAGTTGGAAGCAATGGACATGAAAGTAGCGAACAAGTGGGAACACTGGCAGAAGGGCACTCAAAACGAGGAGATAAAGCTCATTAGTAATATCTACAAATCAATCAATCAGTCATCATTGACCTCCATTTAGGGCGGTCGCCCAGGCGGCAGATTCCCTATCCGTTCTTTATCTCATATTTATTTATAATTTACCTAGATATTATTTAAATATTTTCAACGAACTTGGAAAATTATCGAACATTTCCCTTGATGATTTATTCCAATTACTTACTCCTCGTTCTATAAATTAATATTTGCCCCCCAATCTGTCCTCTTGAATTCCAGCTTTATCTTCATATTATGTTCTTTCCTACTTTTAAAAGCTCCACTCAAGCTTATTCTTCTATTTCACGCCAATTCACCGCTGACAACTCGAAACATAACACATAGTCGAGCACCTCGTCTCCTTACTTCAAAGTCTTCCCAGCCCAAAGTTTGCAATATTTCGCTAACACAATCCTTTTTCGGAAATCGCCTAGAACAAATTGTGCTACTTTCCTTTGGATTTTCTCTAATTCTCATATCAAGTAGTCCTGGTGAGGGTCCCATACACTAGAGTCATACTCTAACTGCGGTCTTACCAGAGACTTATACGCCCTCACCTTTACCTCCTTACTGCAACCCCGTAAATACTCTCATAACCATGTGAACCTTTCTTTACTACCGCGTTAATATAATTACCCCAATGAAGATCATTTCTTATATTAACAGTTATACTGCTAATAATAAGAGATGGTTTGTGACATTTCGTAGAGGGAGGTCCGTTTACTTGCTGCCGAGGCGGGATAAAGGGAGTGGCTGTGTGGTTGCCATGGAAACGAGGGTGGGGCGACTGCGGTTGTCATGGAGATAAAACTTCTGGGAGGCTCGTCTTGCTGGAAGTTGCCAAACCTGTCACTGTCACTGATAAGACCTGATTGTTTGTTTAAGAGTGATCGCAAATGGGACGACACCGCCTGGCCAGGTAGTCTACAAGAGATCACAGTGGTCAGATTGAAGGAGGAAACAAGTGAGCCGGAAGCGAGGGGTAAGAGCATGTAGAAAGGAATGCTGGAATGTGGCAACATCGTGAAATGGCACGTGCAGTGCTCCTCCCTCCAACCGTACCTGTCAGACGCCAACTTTAGTTAAGTCTAGTATAGGTACTTACATTGTTCCCTATCTATGAGGTACTTTCACCCCACCAACACAATAATTAAAACTGAGAGGACTTTTCCTCTTGATGGATCTTACAACTTTACTTTTCGTCCCATTTGTATTCATTGCCTGCTGTCCATCTCACTACATTTTAAAGTCCCTCTGCAGTCGCTCACAATCCTGCAACTCATTTACTACTCTATGCTGTATAACATCATCTGAAAATTGCCTTATCTGGAATTCCACTTCTTTACTCATATCATTTATGTATGTAAGAAAATATGAAGGTCCAATAATAGTGCCCTGCGGGACCCCTTTCTTAATCATTACAGGATTAGATAACGCCTCACTCGATGAATGAGACCGTACGTATGAACCGACTTCGGTAGTGGGTTCGTGTGGGGCGAGTGGAGGAAGATGGTTACGTAGGAGAATAATGTACTCGGCCGTGGAGGGTAGAAGAAGTAGAAGGTGATCAAGAGGTAGGTCGACTTTAAGGGACTTTATTGTAGTAAAAAAGAGAAACGCGTTCCAGGTAACTCTTTTGCACGTAGTCTTTACTGACGGTAGATCCATGCGCCCTGTAAGGTATTAAGTTCCGTGATGGCAGTAGAGAGCCAGTTTTATGGTAATGTTTTTGCTTCTTCGTCATGACTGTATTTGTAATATGCTTTGGGCAATTACCGCGGTAGTTCCCCGCTGTGTGTGGGAGCAGTAGGATATATCCGTGCCTGTCGTGAACAGGGTATCCCCGACGGCTATCTGTTTGGGTTGACAAACCACGTGCCTACTATCTGAGTCGGACAGTGGCAGGCTTTCAGGTAGACAGCATTTATTATTAGGAAAGGATTTTTACACAAATAGGTTAGAATGCAAACGTTTTAAACCAAGGCGCAAGTACCTTCTAGCCCGCACGACGGTTCTGCAGTGAGATTTGCATAAATATTAGCGATCTGAACTATCAGAACCCCTTAAACTTATCCAAGTCACCTTCGTAACTGTAGAGAGGCTAGATGATCACTTGCTCCTTGTACAAATATGTTTGCATTGTAACTTACTGTGCCTTTTGACCCCAACTTGGGCATGTTTGATCCTGGCTCAGTCCGGTGGTATTTGAAGGTGCAAAAATACGTCAGCCTCGTGTCTGTAGATTTATTTGCTCGTAAAAGTACTCCTGCGGGACTAAATTCTGGCACCTCGGCGTCTCCGAAAAGCATAACAGTAGTTAATGGGATGTAAAGCAAATAACATTAATTATTAATTAACTTGCTGTATTAATGCCTAGAAGTCCGTTTCCATTTATTATTCTTATATTTCGATTATTCTTCGTATAATTCTATACATTGGATATTGTATTTGAGGGGAGAAAAGATTTCCTCCCTAACTAGTGGTACGCTCGAAAGAATTTTATCCTCTTCTGGACTAAACCAGTTTCGAACAAGCAACACCCAGGGAATTGCCACGCCGCGGCGCTGATAAGCTGTAACATAAATTCCTTTTTCTATCGTACCGTCTAGCCACTCGTGGCTTGACAAATCTTCCTTTTTCCTGTTATTTTTTAATAACCGCTGCTGCAGTTATGACAAAAGATAGTGGAATTGTTTACGTTTTACAACCAGGAGCTAACCTCGGAGGATAATAAAAGTTTTGTTATCATACAGTTTGTATTTAATGGCCGCATTTCCTAACAATAAGTCTGCAAAGAGATGGAAACAAGGAGGCCATGGACGCAGATCACTGTTCCACGGTGCTACAGGGTTACATACGCGCATTGCCAAGCGATATGCAGGGTGTGAAATGTAAAGTGCCATTTCCTCGCCAGTGACACAAGTTCTCGGACAAGTATGTTCTATACCGCCCAGAAAGCAGCTCAGGAAGTACATCTCCTATGGATTAAAGGCCACGCTGGTATAACGATGAACGAGATAGGAGACCAGCTACTGAAAGAAGCCATATCTTGTGAACTCGGCCTTTACAAACAGTTACCATATTCTGTTTTCTTGCCCATAATCAAAACCAGGTCTACATGGCATGAGTACTGGGAAATGTCACAGCTTGCAAGAGGAAAGCACTAAGCTAAAATTCTGCCCACCATACCAATGCATATCTGATTCAAGAAATTGAAACAAACTCGCAGACACGTTTCATCTTTAATAAGAATGCGTCTGAGTCATGGATACTATCCGAGTCATCTACACAGGATCAAGGTCTTCGACAACCCTCACTGCCCAGAAGATCCTGGAGAAATAGTCGACTTGAACCACATCATACTGTCCTGTAAGAAGTACTCCCAAGAACAGAACCATCTATACTCTTCTTTGGTGAAGTTAAATACCCCACTACCAACTTCAGTTAGTATCCTGTTTTCAAACATAACTCCACAATTATGTGCTGTAATTTGCCAGACTGTAGTATTAATTTATAAGAAATGACTTTGTTTTTACAACCACGAAATGTATGTACCATAAATGTATGTTCACTTTGTAAATGCTGGCCGCATCTTCTTCCGAGGTCTAACGCCATTAGAACAAGAAAAAAAAGGATGGTTTTATTTATTTTTAATTTTGACATTTATGAAACTCCCGAAGTTTGAATGAAATCGGTGGCACTATAGGAGTGACTTCTTGTCGGCGTCATCCGACAAAATTATTATTATTATTATTATTATTATTATTATTATTATTATTATTATTATTATCATCATCATCATACCGGAGGCCTCGGGTTCGATTCTCGGCCAGGTCAGGGATTTTTACCTGGATCTGTGAACTAGACAGAGGCCACTCAGCCTACGTGATTACAATTGAGGAGCTTTCTGACGGCGAAGTAGCGGCTTCGGTCTAGAAAACAAAGAATAACGGCTGAGAGGATTCGTCGTGCTGACCACACGACACCTCGTAATCTGCAGGCCTTCGGGTTGAGCAGCGGTCGCTTAGTAGGCCAAGGCCCTTCGGGGCTGTTGCACCACAGGGCTTGGTTTATTTATTATTATTATTATTATTATTATTATTATTATTATTATTATTATTATTATTATTATTATTATTATTATCTTGTGACATTAACGTGATATTGAATGGGAAAATGTTTCAAGCCTTCGGTTTCTGGATAGTGGGTGTCGCTCGATAACTGCACTCGCTTAAGTGCGGCCAGTACCCAGTATTCGGGAGATAGTAGGTTCGAACCCCACTGCCTGCAGCCCTGAAGATGATTTTCCGTGGTTTCCCATTTTCTCACCAGACAAATGCTGGGGCTGTACTTTAATTAAGGTCATGGCAGCTTCCTTCCTACTCCCAGCCCTTTCCTGTCCCATCGTCGCCATGAGACCTATCTGTGTCGATGCTACGTTAAGAAAAAAAAAAGAATCCTGGTAAATTGAATAATTGAATTGAGATTTTCGAAATAACCCAACACGTTCTGATTCTAATACTATGTAAAACTGTAGGTGCCGAGGCCTATGTCTATAATAGCCACGTAAAATTCTGCGATTGCTGATTGTCTCTGTGTATATTTTAGGTGTGTAGGTGAGGCGTGCAAAGCCTATTATTGACAGACCCAGTGAATGGTCCATCTCATTCGGCTGTCACCCAAGCAGAGCCTTCTGTTTCCATTGCGTTCTTGTTTACTCTGTAATGCGGAGTAGATAAGGTCATCACTGGAGCTGGAACTCTGAGATTGTGTGGCGTTAACTTGCTGTCTGCGACTACTTCTGCGTTGTGCAATGGTAATGATTATCATAATCATTATCGTATTTTATATATACGTTCATTATAGATTATCTTGTCCGACTCATTGGCTGAACGGTCAGCGTACTGGCCTTCGGTTCAGAGGGTCCCGGTTTCGATTCCCGGCCGGGTCGGGGATTTTAACCTGAATTGGTTAATTCCATTGGCACGGGGGCTGGGTGTATGTGTTGTCTTCATCATCATTTCATCCTCATCACGACGCGCAGGTCGCCTACGGCAGTCAAATAGAAAGACCTGCACCTTGCGAGCCGAACCCGTCCTGGGATATCCCGGCACTAAAAGCCATACGACATTTCATTTCATTTCATAGATTCTTTTTATCTGCGCTTGTTCTGCGATCCTATGTGAATTAACTAAGCCCATCCACCATCCTCTATTTGCAACTATCTCTGTGCCCTCACCTCTTATCATTCAATGATTAAGCCGCGCTGAGTGGCTCAGAGGGTAGAGCGCTGACCTTCTGGCCCCGACTTGGCAGGTTCGATCCTGGCTCAATCCGGCGGTATTTGAAAGTGCTTATATACGTCAGACTCTTGTCGGTGGATTTACTGGCAGGTAAAAGAACTCCTGCGGGACTAAATTCCGGCGTCTCAGCGTCTCCGAAAATCCGAAAACCTTAAACGTAGTTAGTGGGACGTAAAGCAGTTATTCACTCTATTGTTGATTGTTGCTGACTGCTGTTTAGCTGTCAGTGTTGAGTAGTTTACTGTATGGATTGTGTGACTTACCAGACCCATCTGGAGTAGAGCCAAGGAACAGTCATCGTGCGTCGTGATTGCTAACAGACTATGAGTTCGAACCTGTGTGCGTGAAGCTGCTGAATGGAGTGCGTGAGCGTGCAGAGCCAAGTGAAAGTTAGGCCTGTTAATCGGGACTGTTGCCCGTCCCAGGTAATGCCACCGAGCCGGACTACCTATTGTGAGGAGGACAGAGACTTTAAATAACCACTGATTAGGGAACTGTTGTCATTCATTCTCAAATATAACTGTGTGTGTTTTAATTGGATCATTCTGTATTGAGTTACATCGATCAGTCATACAGTGTTTTATTTGTAACAGTACTATGATCACCGAAGATCTTATTCTATAATTATTTCTCACTGTGGCTCGATTGTCTACATAAACGCCTTTGCTTCTACGTTTTCAGACATAAATATGTCTTATGGCTGGGGGTCATCTGAAAATTTGCGTTACGCAAATTAGTTACAGAATCTGCGACGGAAGTGTAGCCCTAGTGACCGTGCAAGCTGAGATGTAAGCTATGGATGGATGGCCATACAATGTTACCTAGCAACCGTGCAGGCTGAGATGTAAGCTATGGATGGATGGCCAGTGTTACCTAGCAACCGTGCATGCTGTCATGTAAGGTACGGATGGATGGCCATACAATGTTACCTAGCAACCGTGCAGGCTGAGATGTAAGCTATGGATGGATGGCCAGTGTTACCTAGCAACCGTGCATGCTGTCATGTAAGGTACGGATGAATGGCCATACAATGTTATCTAGCAACCCGGCAGGCTGAGATGTAAGCTATGGATGGATGGCCAGACATTGTTACCTAGCAACCGTGCAGGTTGTCATCTAAGGTACGGATGGATGGCCAGACAACATTACCTAGCAACCGTGTAGGCTGTCTTATGGCTGGCGGTCATCTGAAATTAGCAACCGTTAATGGATGGCCATGACCGAGAGGCATATTTATGATCATTTTATTTTCGCAAATGGAAAAGTGATATATTTTATTTGTACTAAGTAATTAATAAAATTTATCAGGGTTATTGCCCGTCCCAGGTAATACCACCGAGCCGGATTACCTTCTGTGAGGAGGACAGACTTTTAAATAACCACTAATTAGGGAACTGTTGTCATTCACTCTTAAATATAACTGTGTGTTATAATTGGATCATTCTCTACAGAATAAGATCGATCAGTCATACAGTGTTTTATTCGTAACAATACTATGATTAATTAATTAATTACACGGCTCGTGTTTTCGCTTTGACCAATGAACTACACTACACCCGGAAAGGACTCAAGCTAGACGGGATAGCGTCCTGCCTGCTTCGTTGATTAGATGGTGGGAATGTGGCGTGTGTCATAGCGACGTAGAATTGTAATTACATTCCGAGTGGTGACATTGGGTTTGCTGTGGTGTTACTATTTAGTGCACGAGTCAGATGGCACGGTTCCAACTGAGGCAGAAAGCAGCGGGCGTTAGAGGGCAACTCTACGTTTGTTCAAGCTCTTATGGTTTACATTCAGGCCGCTGGTGTTTACGTTGTGCCAACCGGAAGAAATAAACCATACACTCGCGTCAGTAAGGTGACGAAGTGCACTGAACTCCCTTGCTACGGACAGGTTAGCGCAAAGCTTCGTAATTCATTTACACCCCGTTCTGGAAATAGTGATTGAAGTACAGCCACGGCTAAATCAACATACAAGAGAAATGTGTGTTTCACTACCATGTCTCCTGATGTTCAGTAATAATAATGAGGTTGGTGGTGAAGCCCGCCTGGTGGCCTTGATCGTGTGAGGTCTGTATAGTCTGACAGTGTGGTTAGCCGGTTCGAGTCCCGTTGGTTGCAAAAAATCATGGGAATGTTGGCCGGCAGTGTAGAAAAGGTGGTGGTATGCAGTTTATAATCACGAGATTGGGTGCCAAAAGCCTCTCCGCAGTGTTCGTATTGAGTGAGGGCATATGACGCTGTTGATGATTCGTCCGTCGGATGGAGACTTTAACTCTTGAGCATACCCCTTGGTGCTATTCGACGGGGGTAGGCTGTGTCCCGGCATCAGGTTTCATCCTCTCCCTTCCTGTCATCATAGTTTCATCTCAACTCGTCTGGTGAGGTTGACGTAACGAAGGGCATCCAGTCGTAAAAAATCGCTGCGAAGATTCATCTCGCTTCATACTCGACCCCGTATTGAAAGGGGGAGAGGTTTGACGCACAGTGAGGTTGATGGGGACTCGTCCCCAAGATGGCAACGTTAAGCCTTGAGCAGGCCCTTTGATAGGAGTAGACTATGTGCAGTAGCGCAATTACATTTTTATTCTATTTTAGCCGGCTGAAACTAGGAATTATAGGAATAATTTTAAAACGCAATTCATACAACCCCTATTCTGCGAACCTGTGTGAATTAACAAACGCGACAAAAAATATTTTCAAGCGATTTTGAGATCTTAACGAACCATATGATTCTAGTTAAGAAAATGGGAAGATAGATTGCAGAGAATTAAAGCTACAAGGCCAGTTTAAAGGGAAATTTCATTACTTTGCGAAAAATGCGAAAATGCAGTAAAATTCATGGAAAATAACGAGCTTAAAATTGTATTCCAATATCACGTGTGTGAAGCAAAACAGAAGTCTGAATAAGGATTTCTCAATTCGACAGAAGTACCTGTTCATATTAATATTGTAGGAAATCCCTTAATGGTATGACCGTGTAGGCTGAAAGGGTAATTTGGTATGTAATCTTGATTAGGGCTGTATTATAGTCCTAATCGAGATTACGCAACGACCGGGCGAGTTGGCCCTGCGGTTAGGGGCGTGCAGCTGTGAGCTTGCGTGCGGGAGATAGTGGGGTCGAACCCCACTTTCGGCAGCCCTGAAGATGGTTTTCCGTGCTATCTCATTTTCATACGTGGCAAATGCTTGAGCTGACCTTAATTGAGGCCAGGGCCGCTTCATTCCCACTGCTAGGCCTTTCCTATCCAGTTGTCGCCATAAAACCTGTCTGTGTCGGTGATTATCAGTATTGTTTCTCTTTATACAGTATATCTATCCTTCACATAAATAATTCAAAATCGCATGAACGAGGCGTTTAATGAATAATTTAGAAAATTATAACAGCAAAATTCAAGTGATGGGTCGTAAAATAACGCGAAAATTTGTTTTCTTTTCGCGAAATCGAGCAAATATTAATACGAAAAAAAAGTCACGCCCCTAGTGCTAGGGGAGACAAGCAGCTTCGCTAGTATAAGTTAGGTTGCATGGAGGAGGTCATTGCATGACGTTGCAATGCATTTCGTAATGGCTGTACAATCTGTATGAAGTGAATTGTAGTAGCTTGCAAACTCACTGTGGACTGTATAATTATGACTGTCTATGTTCTTGCACTGTGTTTAACTGCTTATTTAATTAAATTACTGTGGTCAGTACCGACGATGTACGCCTCTGTAACGCAACGGTTTGCATTATTAGCTGCCGTCCTCTAATGCCCGGGTTCAATTCCCAGTACTGCCAGAGATTTAAGAATGGCGGACCACTGGTATGTGGGTAAAATGGCACAAGCAGCTCATCTTCATTGCCATTGGAGGTGTGCCTGAAAAGAGCTGCACTACCTCGGTATGAGGATACGCGATTATTATTATTATTATTATTATTATTATTATTATTATTATTATTATTAATATAACTGCTTATTAGTTTAATGTTGTACGAGATGTGTGTTAATGAAATGCCTCATACTAGTTGAATTCACTCTGTCTTTAGCTTCAGTAATGCAGTGCACAGTGTGACTATTGAGAATTGTTTGAACTGTACGACGTAGAGGGGCGTGGAGGTTCTTGCTGTAGTCAGCTGTTTGTTCTCAGCTTAGACTTTCAGGAAATATGGTGACTAATGTGTTGTGACTAAATAATATAGTACAGTTGTTGCATAATCATCACTCTCTGGCCTTAGGAAAAAGTAAAAAGTTCGATAATTTGAAACTTTTCTGTTCATGTATGTACGGTATAATACTGGGTGGCCATCGAAATAGAAATTTACAACTGTTGGTGTATTTTGCAGTATTGATTTGCATTATATCCGCATTGGTCCACAAAACTACTGCATATAAACAAGATTGACAATGTGTTGGTCAAAAATTCATGAGGCATCAAATCTCATAAATATTGATTCTCTCAAAGTGAATATCTTGTAGCTTAGAACCGGAATAAAATGAACTTCAATCGCACTGTTTGTTTAACCGCGGTTTGGAAACTATAATCAGCAAAATTAAACCTAAAAAAAGTCCCACTTCTTTCCTCATTCCATTTTTGCATCAGTTTTGTAGTATAGTAGGGTAATTTTAACTTGTCCATCTCGAGCATGAAAACTTGTTTGACTTGTCTAATTTTAAAATAAGAACGCTTTTGGGGCAGGGGTGGGGTTTGCTAACAGTGGTGTATCGGTCGGATTCGCTATTAATTACCTTGAAATTGCCCTGAGTGTACTGCGATTACTATCTGATGGCACAGACTTGCGTGAAGCTACGATGTTGGAGGGGAAATTGGGGTAAGAAAGGTAATGGAGTGAGTAACTACTCCCTTTCCTACCTGGAAGCTGAATGAAGCCTTGTCGCACTAACGTAGTCGCCATTAGAGGTAGCCTAAACTGCTATTTACGTGTAACAATTTTAACCGCTCTTGTTCCGAGCTCGATACAGTTTCAAAATAACTGTTTCGAATAGCTTGTTTGCCCCTCTCTCTCTGGCCAACATGGTTGTTCTCGTGCTTTTGCTTAGCCATGCTATATTATGCTATGATTTTGCGGTACAGTGTGCGTTCTATTAAAGAAACCAGCGCATGTTCCCATCCAGTTTATTGTACGATACTTGTTAAAAGTGTACAAATTAACTTGAAGATTACTGTGTAGCACGAGTTAAAGCAGCAGCAACTCAAACGAAGCGTGTAATAATCCATTTATAACCTGATTTTTAATTATTTGTGTGGTTTTCCCATTTTCACACCTGGCAAATGCTGGATTGGGCTGTACCTTAATTAAGGTCATGACCGCTTCCTTCAAACTCGTAACCGTTTTCTATCTCATCGTCTCCAGAAGACCTCTCTGTGTCGGTGCGACGTAAAGCAAATAGTATAAAATATAATTATATAATAAAAAGTAGTTTGCCTGTGAAGTGATGCTTTGAGCGCCAGAAATAATTTAACATGATTACGTGTGTTTTATACCTCGCCTAAATTCACGCATTAATGATTTTATACGATGAGGTAAATAGTGAGGTTATACTGGTGATTGCTTACAGTGGAATGTGGCTTTTTCTGCTTGATACCGGTTTATGTAAAGACACATGAATGCTGCTCATAAACACATTCCTTTCGAAAGGAATATTGAAAACTTATCGGTTGTTAGTTATAATATGCTCTAACCACCATTCTAGTCGTAGTTTTACGAGACGCTCGAAAGCTTTAACAACGCACGATGACAGTGCTATAGCCCAATTATTAAGACTTCTATCTTGTTAGGTAGAACGTAATATTCAAAAATAAAAAGTACACAAAATCATTTAGATGAAAAGTGGCAAACGGAATTTGCAGTGCATTATTTCTTCAAATTCGAAGTACAATAAATAAAAATAAAACGAGAAATGCATAAACTTCAAAGATTAAGATTTTTTAAATTAAAAAATATGGAAAATTATAGACCGCTCAGAACCTAAGACTATCGTACAGTATTTTTATTTTCTTTCACCAACTTCTTCATACGCCACCCGATCGCGTGCCCCTGTTCCTCCGATAACATTCTGTGAGGTTAGCATCGAATTTGCAAAAGCGAAAAATCCACAGAAGTCATCTGCCGCCGGAGGGCCACCCTGTTAATTGTGATGTTATCTGCGATCTTCAGTGTTTTTAGACCCCATCGTATCTTTTCCAGCTATCCGGTGGCGTGTTTTAATTTGGGGATATAGTTAGCTTGTTCTTGTTCATTCTGTGAAGGTGACAATAACATTGCAGTCTTCTTCTTTTAATTGTATCTGTACCCGTCTATATATTACGGAAGTATGTTCCTTTCTCCCCCAGTACTATATAAACATTGTGATCCATATGATATTTCTTGTTTTATTACAGCTGTGCATTGCCTGATTTTCGCTTGGAACGATATCGATCGTTTGTTGTAACGGTGTTGAGTTCAGTTTATACGGCATGTCCATTTTCTTTGATCTCTCTTCACAGGTTGTGTAATCGAAATTAAAAATTAGTACCTGCAGCACAAAAGAAGTAACTCTAGTATTAAATTGACACTAGTTAATAGAAAAGCAATTTACATAAAAAAAAAAAACAGGGAAAGTAAAGCAAGAAATATCTATGTTTGATAAGAAAAGAAGTGTACGATCAATTTCTTTTTTTTAATTTGCTTTACGTCGCACCGACACAGATACGTCTTACGGCGACGATGGTATAGGAAAGGACTAGGTATGGGAGGGAAGCGGCCGTGGCCTTAATTAAGGCACATCCCCATCATTTGCCTGGTGTGAAAATGGGAAACCGCGGAAAACCGAATGCAAGCTGATAACTACGTGACTCAAACCACGCGGCCACCTGCTCCGTACGCGATCAGTATCAACAGCACATACAGTCTTATATACAGATTGACTCTAGTAATGGACATTTTTGCAGTTTGCTTTACATTATGTTTATGTGCATGTAAATAAAAGTTCTGGCTTTAGTGACAACGTTCATACAATAATTCCTTTAGAAATGAAATGTAAACATTATAATTAACAGAAAACTCAAGATCAGTATGGCTGGGCTTATTTACAAGCTAATTATACGGCAAACACATTTTAAACAGTGGAGAATTCTTATCAAATAACTTCCTAGTAATAGGGGTTAAACAGTAATTTCTTGATGCTAGTGTTCAAGTAGTTTAGGACTATCAATTCTGTTGTAATTTCTATTAATTTAACCAATATAATTGTGTTAAACAATCATTGTTATATTAGCTTTATTTAAAATTCGTGGTGTTTAGTCCTGTGCGCCTTTTAAATCGCTCTCTTCGGCGCGTTTGTAGCATTGCTGTTCAGTCATATAGCGCTGACAGCTTTCAGGGCTGTCTCATTGGCCTCGCATGTGACCAAAAGCGTGTTAGCAGTTGGACACTTTCGGGAATTAACCATTCTTGGAAACGTTTGCCTTAACCTAGCTGCAACACAGTGATGGTAAGAGTATTTTGTGCTACAGTTCCATTTCGAAACTGCTTCGATTGCGGAACTTTTTCAAAACACCTGTTGCGTCTCATCTGTCCTATCTCTAGTCGCCAGTTGGCCTGCTGACAGCAGAAGGAGAAGCAACGATGAGGGCATTAGTTAGAGATGGACGAAGTTGTTCTTTTTCTGGAACAGTTCCGGTTGTTCCTATTCCGAAAAAAATACTATGTTCCGAATAACAGTTACAAAATAACAGTCAAAGGTTTAGGCAGTGGGGAATCAACGAAAATGCTCATTCGAACGAGGTTTCTTCACTGCTAGTTTCATGATTTAATTTTAATGTCTCTAGAAAACGCTAAAACATGGTTTTAACACAACAAATTGGATATTAATGAAATCTGAAAAAGAAACACCTTAATTGAATTAAATTAATTTTCAGGTTTGTTCTGTTGTTATTATTTTCAGGCATTTTTAAATTTTACGTAATAATAAATTAGTTTTTACAGACAGAAGAACCTAACAATTATAAATTGAATAAGGTTTTTATCTGGCAAAAGAAGGCAGGTACCAGCAAAATATGAAACATGTAGGCCTAGTTCACTTACATTGGGTATATTGACATTGCCATGTTTTTATATACCAGTATGTATTCTGACACTTCTTATGAACAAATTACAGTGGATAGCACAATACAAACAGCCGTAAATCGCGATAAAAGAATGCTTTGACGATGCACGTGGTTTAACGCAGCGAGAATTCATACGAACAAAGATTAGAAAGTCAGTTTCACGCATACTTACTGCGTATTCGCTGTCTGTCAACATGCTGACTAAGATGTGCGCCTCTTACAATTTCATATTTCGTAGGTTATCTTCCCCTACGCGTGATGCTCTCCTGCTGTTCATTAAAGCCTATGGCTAATATCAAAGGACATCGAAACCAGTGTAGAGAACTAGCACTCACGTTCGACCGGAGTCGGAACAATCAGCCAACCAGGGGAACATGCGCGGTTCTTACATACCTAGACCATTGCTCGGCTCCATGCCTAAGTGGTTAGCGTGCTGGCCTTTGGTCACAGGGGTCCCGGGTTCGTTTCCCGGCAGAGTCAGTAATTTTAACCATCATTGGTTAATTTCGCTGGCACGGGGGCTGGGGGTGTGTGTTGTCTTCATCATCATTTCATCCTCATCACGACGCGCAGGTCGCCTACGGGTGTAAATCAAAAGACCTGCACCTGGTGAGCCGAATATGTCCTCGGACACTCCCGGCACTAAAAGCCACACGCCATTCCATTTTACCTAGACGAATTAAGATCGTTGGAGTCGCTGTTGTGGACCAATCCACCTGAGTGCAGGCGACACGGAACACTGTTCTTTCGGAACAATATGTTCCGGCGTACTGTTCATTTAAAGATCAGTTCCGATTCCGAAGCAGTTCCAAAATAACCGTTGTTATTTTTTGTCCATCACTAGTATTCATTAACCAGGAACCGACATGAACACTTCCGTAGCAACTAGCGAAGTGAACATTCCTTCCCTTTCACTTACGCTGTAGCACATACCCTACAGTTACTGTGATTTTAAGTCAGTACAGAGTTATTTTGTGAAACGTTAAGGCACGATGGCTTGGTAATTGACCAGGAAATAAGAAACGAATTACCAGTTTTGTTAAGCTCAAGATTTTCTTGGTCAGACAGAACTCATTCTCGTAAATGGAATGCATCATTTTGTTACTGGACTCATCTTGATTTACTTCAGTCAGACACAAGGTACCGAACTGTTCATAACACATCATACCAAGCGAGTTGGCTGCGCGGTTCGTGTCTTGTAGCTGTGAGCTTGCGCTGTGCGGGGTATCGTCCACACTCATTCGCAACGGAGATGCGATACGGGGATACACAAGTTTGGACTCGCCTTTAGGGAACTGTACTGATCCATGACCGTTGCCCAGCCCCGCTAGTCTAAAGACGATGTTTCTTTGCCCATGTCAGTCACTGTGTCTTCTGACGCGTGGGGAGCAGAGGTACCCCTGTGGGATGGTGACTCCTGTATCCTGCTGTGAGCAGATTGCTCTGGATGACATGGCTGGTCACACTTCGTTGTTGTCCAGCATTAAATTCGCGAGGGATCTGTCGCACTGTGGCCTGTCTCTCGGATCTTACCATCCGAGTTAGTGGATGGCGACCTCTTGTCATCAATATGTTGTACACTACGACAGTTAAACCTAGCGCTAGTGGTTTTTCCCTAATCTACGTACCCGCAGTGCATTCTTGACGTGTTGACCTGCGGAAATCGCACTGCCTGCACGACTTTGGAGATGGAATGGACCATGCGTCTGACATATACAATCTGAGTGCGATCAATTGGACTTAGTCTTGTGTTTTGCCCATCCTTTATTCCCCTGTTATTCATACGACCAGTACGAGGTCTGACCATATCGCAGTCACGTGCAACGCCGTACTATTATATTCACTGGGCCAACCACAACACCAATTCGCCAAAACGTCAACTATCTCTAATTGGATAACTCATCAGCGTATACATTTACCGAGCGAATTGGCCGTGCCTTTAGGGGTGCGCAGCTGTGAGCTTGCATTCGGGAGATAGTGGGTTCGAACCCCGTTGTCGGCAGCCATGAAAATGGTTTCCCATTGTCACCATAAGACCTGCCTGTGTAGGTGCGACGTAAACCAACTTGTAAATAATAATAATAATAATAATAATAATAATAATAATAATCATCATGTATATCCCCTATTCACAGAGGGGTGCCTACGGTCTACCACTTGAACTTCCTCAACGTCTCCACCACTTTAAATAAATCACCAGAAATAGCGCGTCGAGACCTGTGGCGAGGTAGAATACAGCACCTTTTGGAATAGGTGGTACCTCATGAATCTCCACCTCCTCAGCTTAGCTGGGCTACTTGGAGGTCACTTAATTGTTTGAGGATTGTTACTGGAAGATATAGAGACAAGCTCAAGAAGTGGGGATATTTAAGAAAACAGACAGAACTTTGTGAATGTGGGGAGAAACAAACTACCCCACACCTGTATAGCTGTCAGATAAGCCCTGTCCAGTGTACACGCGAGCACAGAAATGGTGTCCCGATATAAACAAAGCATGGTATACCCCCACCTCCACGCTTACCGCATTGCTGGAGGTAGACACCCCGCTACAAGACTGTTGTGATCGAAATGGGCACAGTGGCGGATGTATAGCAATACACACACTGTGCCTTCAGCACTACCAGTTCACTCCCTCCCCTCCTTTTCGGTACTGGAGTGGCCCTCGACACTACCCCTTCACTCCCTCTCCTCCTTTTCTGTACTGGAGTGAGGCAGTGTTGATTGTTTACGTCGGGACACCATTTCTGTGCTTGCATGTACACTTGCGAGACCTCGTTTAAGAGACCAAAAAGAGAATTTCTGTCGCTGATTATTGGATGGACTCATTGTAAGTGCCGTGTATTTTGTGTAATGGAACGTATGCGTTATGTTTATATAATTTTTATTTATATATATTTATACTGTTCGTATTGTACCAACGCTCTGACACGAAATAATACTTCATGTTATACTGTATATGCAACTCATGGGTTGTGAACAGGGTTGCCGCATTTTAACCATGAAAGTTCGGGATTGGAATCAGAAATCATTATATTATAGGCCCCTACACTAAATTCTGTTTTCAGATACGTTGTATCGCGAGATAATAGAACAAACAATACATTTGAGGCACAAATATTGATCTTTTAACTGTTAATGGTATAAATATCCTCATATGACCAAAAATGATATTGTATATTATTACGGTACAATTGTTACGAGTTAGAAGGTACCTAGTCTCATGGATGAAATATCTTCTCTCTCATTTAACTATGTTTTTTTCCGTTTGGAGTCACTGACCAGAGACCAAAGTTTCACAAAACTTAGTCGTTTTGTCTTTTTGTTTGGAATATTTATGCGCTCTACTTCGCAATCAACACTCTGCTCATCTGCAAGTCGTCCTTGTGTGGAAAAAAATATTTTTTGATAATATTTGCAATGAAACTAATACCACGCACACTCGCAAATGTATTAATTTAATATTCAGCAGTCATGAATGGTCTGAAGACAGTAGCGGCCTGTTGACATGGCACGTGTACCAACCGCTAAAAAAGTAACATTTGTAGAACGTGAGCAGTGTTGCCGGTACAATCTTTTTTTTTTTTGCGCCGATGAACCTCGTTAAATCTACTAGCATCGATTATTTGGTATACAATTAAAATTAATAAACGGACAATAATCCAAATTTGGGACATCCTACTTTCTGAAAGATTTTCATCTGGGACGAGGGAAATTTTGTCCATATTCGGAACGGGTGGCAACCCTGGTTGTGGATATTTATTACGTTCTCGGATACACTATTTTAATCCCTTTTAAGTGGTAGATTTGTATGCTTTCAATATGGGAGACGGAATCTGTTAACAGCTTGTCGCCGTCAGTGCCAGTCCGTTGTGCAACATGCTTGGCGTATGTTTCGTGTCTGTCGTCGTTAACGACCGGTTTGATTATACGTGACGTCAGTCAACCAGTAACTCCATTCAGTACAGGCCTCTTATGTCATTGTGTATTTTAGCGAAATATCTGCTTAAAGAACAACAGTTCCTCTTTTAGCTGAACTGTCGAGAATCTAACTTCCATGTTTTATATTGCTGTTATGTGGTTAGCGATTGGGTCCGGGGTTACTCCTTCACTTACTGGCAGACCTTGATCCTCTCTTCCGACTCCGATGCTTTAGAGCAGGATTTGTCAGCCTTTTTGAGATCGTATGCATCACCAACATAATAATAACAATACCGGGCGAGTTGGCCGTGCGGTTAGGAGCGCGCAGCTGTGAGCTTACATCCGGGAGATAGTGGGTTCCAATCCCACTGCCGGCAACCCTGAAGATGGTTTTCCGTGGTTTCCCATTTTCACACCAGGCAAATGCTGGGGCTGTACCTTAAGGCCACGGCCGCTTCCTTCCAACTCCTAGGGCTTTTCTATCCCATCGTCACCATAAGACCTATCTGTGTCGGTGCGACGTAAAGCAACTAGCAAATATATATACACTGACTGACAGAGCAAATGCAGCACCAAGAAGGAGTGGTCAGAACTTTATGCCAATTGCAGGGTAGACTGACGTCACTGAGGTATGCTCATGATGTGAAATGCGCCACTGTGCTGCGCACGTAGCGAACGAAAAATGGGACACGGCGTTGGCGAATGGCCCACTTCGTACCGTGATTTCTCAGTCGACAGTCATTGTAGAACGTGTTGTCGTGTGCCACAGGACACGTGTATAGCTAAGAATGCCAGGCCGCCGTCAACGGAGGCATTTCCAGCAGACAGACGACTTTACGAGGGGTATGGTGATCGGGCTGAGAAGGGCAGGTTGGTCGCTTCGTCAAATCGCAGCCGATACCCATAGGGATGTGTCCACGGTGCAGCGCCTGTGGCGAAGATGGTTGGCGCAGGGACATGTGGCACGTGCGAGGGGTCCAGGCGCAGCCCGAGTGACGTCAGCACGCGAGGATCGGCGCATCCGCCGCCAAGCGGTGGCAGCACCGCACGCCACGTCAACCGCCATTCTTCAGCATGTGCAAGACACCCTGGCTGTTCCAATATCGACCAGAACAATTTCCCGTCGATTGGTTGAAGGAGGCCTGCACTCCCGGCGTCCGCTCAGAAGACTACCATTGACTCCACAGCATAGACGTGCACGCCTGGCATGGTGCCGGGCTAGAGCGACTTGGATGAGGGAATGGCGGAACGTCGTGTTCTCCGATGAGTCACGCTTCTGTTCTGTCAGTGATAGTCACCGCAGACGAGTGTGGCGTCGGCGTGGAGAAAGGTCAAATCCGGCAGTAACTGTGGAGCGCCCTACCGCTAGACAACGCGGCATCATGGTTTGGGGCGCTATTGCGTATGATTCCACGTCACCTCTAGTGCGTATTCAAGGCACGTTAAATGCCCACCGCTACGTGCAGCATGTGCTGCGGCCGGTGGCACTTCCGTACCTTCAGGGGCTGCCCAATGCTCTGTTTCAGCAGGATAATGCCCGCCCACACACTGCTCGCATCTCCCAACAGGCTCTACGAGGTGTACAGATGCTTCCGTGGCCAGCGTACTCTCCGGATCTCTCACCAATCGAACACGTGTGGGATCTCATTGGACGCCGTTTGCAAACTCTGCCCCAGCCTCGTACGGACGACCAACTGTGGCAAATGGTTGACAGAGAATGGAGAACCATCCCTCAGGACACCATCCGCACTCTTATTGACTCTGTACCTCGACGTGTTTCTGCGTGCATCGCCGCTCGCGGTGGTCCTACATCCTACTGAGTCGATGCCGTGCGCATTGTGTAACCTGCATATCGGTTTGAAATAAACATCAATTATTCATCCGTGCCGCCTCTGTTTTTTCCCCAACTTTCATCCCTTTCGAACCACTCCTCCTTGGTGTTGCATTGTCACTGTCAGTCAGTGTATATATGAAACACGAAAATGTCAATATGTAAACCTGTCCGACAATTTCCTGTCACCTATAAATTTGTAACTTTCAGGAAATAGGGCCCTGCTCGATGGTGAATAAATGTAAAATTCACTCTATTTCTCTACTCGTTTTATGCCATACTATCGTATCTACAGACATCAAAATTCAGTAGGCTACTTAAATTTCTAGGGATGACAGACAAGAAAAAATACATTTATTTAAAACTATAATTCCGAATTCTATAGTTGAAGTTGAAGTGGTCGAGAATAAGACTATATCATGCCAATTTAACTGTTATATTTTAGAAAAACTGTTCAAAAGTGTGTCCTACTTCAATATACGATCTGAAACGGCGTGCCATTGCTTGGTGCACAAGTTCTGAGACCCGAGGCATGTCCTGTAAAGAGTACATAGCTGCTAACACCAGAACGAGCTCCTCTCATACGCTCTCACTTTGCTCTAAACGAATGAAAATATGCTGTGTGCTATTGCAGCACAAACACAGCCTGCATCATTGGTGTTTCTGAAGAATGAGTCATCAGTTCATTTATCTTTACGGTAAAGAAAAACGAAGAGGAATTTGGGAAGGGAATCGCTAACCAAGGAGAGGATATCAAAACTATGAGAGTTGCCGATATTGTTACTTTATCGGTGTTTGCCCGGAGAAAGTGTTGAATGATATGGACACAGTATTGGAAAAGGAGTGCAAGATGGAAATAAATAAATCCATAACAAAAGCAATGCATTGCATTGTAGTCGAATGAAATCAGGTGATTCAAGAAAAATAGAATATTAGGCATCGCCACCGTGTGCTATGTTTATAAGCATAAGTCAGCTCCCGGACGAGACTATCCTTACACTGGTCTGTTTTCAGACCAACTTTGCTGCACGGGTGGACTCAGGATGCCCTATTCATAAGGCAGAAGCGCCAAGCATGAAAGTAGCGAAAATGATCGCTGGTACAAACATGTGGGAACAATGGCAGGAGTGTATTCGGAACGAGGGTCTAAATTAGGAATAGACTCTTTTGATAAAGCTGTACGCATAAACCGGCTTCGGTGGTGAGGTCATGTGAGACGAATGGTGGAAGATAGATTAACTAGGAGAATAACAATGGATTAATTCATGGAGAGTAGGAGAAGGAGAGGGGGACCAAGACGACGATGGATTTAAAGATAAGAGGTATAAAACTAAACGAGTATCAGAACTAGTTGCAAATAGAGGATTGTAGAGGCGTTCATTAATTTTACAAAGGCTTGCAGAATGAACGCTGCTGAAATGCAAAAGTCTGTAATGGAGATTATTATTATTATTATTATTATTATTATTATTATTATTATTATTATTATTATTATTATTATTATTATTATTATTATTATTATTATTATTATTATACTTCATTCGTTACGGTCATCTATGGACTACGTTTACATAATCCAATATATCTTCTATCTCTCAAACTTACTTCCTCTTCTTTGCACTCCTTCCACATGTTCGTAAGTCTTTCACTTCTCTTTTGTCGCTCTTCAACCGAGATGTTACGTGACTTGAGTTTCTCCGGTGCATCTCTCATTCCCGCAATTTTCCTTCTACAGGTTGTTCTTTCCTGTATATCTCCCTCCTGTATCCCCGCCTTTTCCAAGTCCTTGTGAAGTTCCTTAAGCGATAAAGGTTGTGCCTTCTATTGTTCTCGTAGACTAAGTATCCAGTGTCTCAGTCTTTGGATTCATCATCTTAATGCATCCACAAAATGGTAGTCGTCTTTTCCTTATAGTAGTCGTAATCTTCACAACTTTTTCCTAAAGTTCTCGATTAGGTCTCAATCGCAACAATGGTTGTTAATTTAGTGACTTTCTTGGACCTAAGTTTTTCCCAAAGAATCTCCTTTCTCTTTTTTTCAGTGACTGGGTCCGTTACCGACACAGATAGGTCTTATGGCGACGATGGGACAGGAAAGGACTAGGAGTGGGAAGGAAGCGGCCGTGGCCTTAATTAAGGTACAGCTCCAGCATTTGCCTGGTGTGAAAATGGGAAACCACGGAAAATCATTTTCAGGGCTGCCGACAGTAGGGTTCGAACCTACTATCTCCCGAATACTGGATACTGGCCGCACTTAAGCGACTGCAGCTATGAAACTCGGCGTGTTTCATAAAAACTATCAAGTTTATAAAATTGTTATGACAAGTTTGTAGATTTTTACGACAATTTTACAAAGCTCTGTTTCATTCGAATTTTGAACTGGCTAGTAAAAAACTGACAAATTTGTTAAATTGTAGGCTACGTATGGTTGTGAAACAGTTATGTCATTAGTTTTTTTATATATTTACAAATTTGTGGAAGTTGTCACTGTGGAGGTGATATGTAATCTTTCACGTGTAGCAAGTATGTAACTTGGGGGTTTGTTTTCGTAAATGTTTTGTAATTTAACATCTCTTGTGGATAATGAACTCTAGTAACAGCAGCGGTGAGGTAATGAAGAAACTGAAATGAGAAAACGGATTAACCTAAACTTCACCTTTCGTATTAGCTATCCTGGGCCCCCCTGCACTTTTTCCAAGATTCTCCGCATCTGTCTTACTGTGTACACAGCTCCGTTGCCCGATACACTTTTCAGTCGGGTCGCGGGGCTGTTCTCCATTCTACTAACTTTGTATTGGCTTTGTACATATCTCTAATAAAGCTTATAGGACGGAGGGAGGTAACCCTCTCGTGGTGCCCCATCGCCTCCGCGGATAACCAGGCAGACGCTCCCTCCCGGGATGTGCTTTGCACAGTACATGCAAGCCTCCAGAACCTATAATACATTATAAATTCTATTGGACAGCTTTTGGAGTCACAAATACAAATAAGTTACTTATTCATGTCTCTAGAGCAAATTTTGTTTCCTTTGCATTGGCTGTTTGATACTGCAATCTTGTGAAAATTGTCATTCTCCCTGAGCGGGTAGCAATAAAATACAGGTTAAATTTCAGTCTTGGATTTTACAGCTTCATAATAACAGTCGATCGTTTGTGCATCAGTGATCGATATCGCTTTTGAGAGCCATTTAGAGGGCACTCCACTGAACTTTAGATCTAACATAAAATTGTCGCGTTTATGAAACAAGTCAATAAGTTTGACAAGTTACATAATTTTGCCTGTCACGTTAAAGACTTTTGTAACATTTATGGAACAGAAAATTGTCATAAATTTGTCAGATGTGACATAATTGTCGGATTTGTTTCACCTGTCGAGTTTTATGAAATAAGGCCCACATCTTGAAGAATAGTTCTTGGATAAATGAGGCCGAAAAGGCACATCTTATCTGTGTTTCTTGGAAGGCAGCTGAATGCTGGTAATTGGATGTGTCCGCGTTGAGTAAACCATCCCTCAGGCTGCTAAGAATGAAGAGCACAGTAGTTTCTAGTATATTTTCAAGTTGTTTCTCAAGTGTTATTTGTAACTCCTTCGTGAAAAGTGGGCGGCATTCTTTATACGTATTTTACCTTCTTTTTGTGTTGAGAAAGAGACTGGGCGGTGAGCTGCCGATTACATAAGTTGGGGTGTGTGTGCTTCAACGGAAGACATTGCTGTCTCCGCGGCGAATACTAATGTCTATACATTCATTTCCGTGTGACGTGTTTCAATTCGCTATGTTCCACGCGCTCGCAGTTGTAACTCCAATGTTCTAAAAAATTTGAAATATGTAGTTTTTCAGGGAGTTTTGTCACTTTCATGTTATTGTCAGGGAGGGGAGGATACAGTGTGCGTAGTAAGGAATTGTCGCATGTTTTAAGTGCTTTTGTATATGATTAGTCTTAAATTATTATTATTATTATTATTATTATTATTATTATTATTGTTATTATTATTATTATCTGAGCCGGCTGAAGATCTGAAAAATATGCTGAATGTTGTAGACACAGTCTTTGAGGAGTAAAATGTGTATTTTGGGTATTCAGCCCGAAGGCTGGTTTGAACCTCCATAGCTCCGCCAACAGCAAGGTTTCCCATTGCTTTCCTCACTGAGTCAGGAGTCGCTATTACATATCAGTCTGCCAAGTCCACTGAAATGCATGTACCAACCGACCATGTGAGCGATATTTTCACACCATTCATAACAGGAACTGCTACGTGGCGTTACTGGTACCACTCATACCTCGGTCACTTTCACGTTGTCAAAGACAAGGATGAGACTGAGGCAGATCAGTGAAAGTAACAAATTTATTCTAGCCCTTACCAGAAGACATAGTGCACTGTAAGTACATCTCGCCAGCAAAGGCATATGTAAATAACTCTAAAACAAAAGTAATGGAGTGCAGTCAAACGATGTGCGGTGATAACAGGAAATATTAGATTAGGAAATTAACTCTTAAAGGAAGTATATGAATATTGTTACTTGGGTAGTAAAATAATTAATGATGGCTGAAGTAAGGACGACATAAAGTCGAGACGAGCGCAAGCAAGGAAGGTCTTTCTTAAAAAAGAATGCTCACTACGAATATTGATATAGGGATTATAAAGATGTTTTTGAAGTCTTTCGTCTGGTGCGTGGTATTTGTATGGTAGCGAAACACGGACAGTAACTAGTTCAGGAAGAAAGAGAAGAAGCTTTTGAAATGTTGTTACAGAAGGATGCTGAAGGAGTGATAAGTGAATCTAATCAGGAATGAATCGAATTGATGACGAGAGAATGATTTGTCGAAATTTGACCAAAAGAAGGAGTAGAATGATAGGCCACATCTTAAGACACCCTGGACTTGTTCAGTTATGTTTTGAGGGAGGTGTAGTTTGTGAAAATGATACGGGTAGACCAAGGCTTGGATATGACATACAGATTAGAGCAGATGGAGGATGTAGTAGTTTACGTTGATATGAAGAGGTTAGCACAGGATAGGGTATCTGTTAGCTTGACCATGATGGCCACCAATGGTCCGTATTGACTTAATTACTGTTATTATTTAAAGTCCAGCCTTGTCAATAAATTCAATCTAGTATGTTGGCCTATACTAAACCATCAAATACATAAATATATATTAGTACATGTTTCGAGAATTAAAATTCTCTTCTTCAGCTTACAGATTAAAATCACATGCATGTAGAAGACCTTATTTAAAACTTTTATGTCCTAACAAAAACTGGATAAAAACAAACAATACAGTAACAACACTAAAAGTTCAAACATAATATAATTCAGGTTTTGTCCAATGTCGTGTAAAAAGTTCGTATATGGTACTAAAATTGAGGTGGCTGGCAATTATCTAATGTTGTTGTGGTGTGGCATCTTTATGACCTTCATAGTCCTACCGCCCTTCATGGGTCTCAAGTTGTTATGCTTAATATAGTTACAATAATATATGTAGTTAAAACAGTATCGGTCTGCTTATACCAAAACAATATCTCGATCCATCTAACAGAAATGATTAGTCTGCCGATTGAGCTTATAGAGCTAATACACTTGTAAGGCCTTCGCATCCAAAACAAAGAAAGTCCAATTTAACCTGGCAGGCTTGATCTTAAAAAAAGAATATAATCATGTACCTCCCTCGTAAACCTGTCAAATACAAACTGTGAAGCCTGGGAACAGTGCCCGATTCAGATGTCATTGTGTTATCTAATTGCCGTCATAATTGTTTTAAAAAGTTCAGGTTGTTTCATACCATGGCTTTCACAGGACAACGAGTACGTGTTTGCATTATGCTGACAATCTGTTTACCTAGTGTTTATGAATTGATCAGGTCATATTTTGACGCTGTTGAATTCTGCTTTCCAAAGCACCGCTAATTGCGTGTGCGTCCACCATTGTTGAGGTTAGTCATGTAGAATATGGCTAGTTGATTATGCATCAAACTCTTGTCGCAGAATACACAGGGAGGGCATTATTAAAGTCCTTAATTTACCACCCTGTTGGTTGATTCATTTTGGTCTGTGTTAAACGCAGCTATTCTGAATACTCCCCATTGAAAACAACATTGACCTATAGCTTTGATATTGAATTTCCTGCAGTGATTATTTCGATAGCCATTTCTTGATGGATTCAATGTTATTTTTCATCTCTCTCTTGGCACAGGCAAGAGCGGACTGTAGCTTTGACTGAACTCTTGGTCTCATGTATGAGTGGCAGCATGGTGTTGAGTGATGACATTCGGAGCACAACCAGTGCGTGTGATAGTTATGAATTGTTCAATCGCACTGCAATAGCACTATCTTGTCCAGTGAGGAAAGCAATGGCAAACTATATCACTCTTTGTCGTGCCTTGTATGCCTCTTTACGGCACCACAATAGTGTTTTGCTGTTTCCTAATGGCTGCGTATGGGCTTTTGATAAGACAGTTCTCGATATGAACCGGGGATATTTTGACACGTTTCCGATCCAGCTGTCTTCATTGAACTATGCCCGCTTGGTAGCTGTGATCGTTAAGGCGTCAAATCTGTATGGTCTGACACCCTGGTTAACCGGTTCGAGACCCGTTGATCGAAAAAAAACATCACCATCAGAATGTTGGTTGGCAGGGTAGATTGCGTGATGAAAGTCAATGTTCAGCTCCAAACCTCTCTGCACTGTTCTCTATGGGGGGCATGTGACCTTGTTGATTGTAATTCGCCCGACCGTCGGATGGAGACGTTAAGCCTTGAACAGAACTCTTGGTGCTATTCGACAGGAGTAGGCTATGTACCGACATCGTGTTTCACCCTCTGTCTTCTTACTAACATATATCTCGTCATTCATTTAATCTCTTAACTCCTCCGACGAGGTTGACGTCAGGAATTCATTTAACTACATACCCGACCGCATAGAGATAGCGCGCGCTCTCTCTCTCTCTTTTTTTTTTTTTTTTTTTTTGAAAACTGTTGTTCTCAAATCCCTCCCAGCAATAATACAGATATCCATTATAGTGACACCGTTGACAATCTAGGACTAACTTTCGACAGAACCCTAATCCTGGTCTGATCATACGTCAAATGTGATCAAAAAAGTTGTCATCCATGCATATTTTGAAACGTAACGTGTCTTGTACACCACCTTTCATGCGAATACTACTTGTTCTAAGTCTTATATTCCCAATAATTGACTTGTGTTCGTTACATGACAAATGTCAGGCGTGGTGAACGCACAACACCCTATTACGTACAGATGGCATGGTTGAAACTCCATGAACGACGGGGAATGTCAGTAGCTGTTGCTTCGCACAAAATTCTCAAACTGAAGACCCCATCCTACTTTTATAACGTATTTAAACCTATGGAGTCGGTACATAATAGAGATAATAGGTTTACAAAAACTACCCTTCAAATTCCCCTTCATCGCACCACTTAATTTAACAAATCCTTTGTTTGCACTGCATCCCATATCTTTAACGTCTTTAATCTTCATCGTTTTGCAAATAAAACTAAAGGTACCCAACTAAAACAGCCCTTAACTTCTATCTTCCTGGAAGCGTACGCAAGGGGCTGAGATCAGGTATTCCTGTGTCTAACAACCAAAAATATATTTCTAAGAAAATTGTTTCTGTGTTTTAGCTTTGTATTCTTTAGATTCTTGTAGTCTAAAATAATAGGCTTAATGATATACTTTGTTACTTCTTATATAAATGTTAAATTTAATAATTTAATATTATAAAAATGTACTTAGTGTGTTCATAAACCTGTACTCTATTATACGAAGACGCTACACAAAGAGGATTTTCAGCCTCAGTGGTATGTAAATCATCAGTAATTTCAATAAAAAATTTAAAAATCAGTTCTCTCTCTAACCGTATTCGATCATTACCGTTATGGAGAGAGATGCTATGAAGAACAATGCTTCAAAAACCAAGTGTATGGTGATTGCTAGGACTCGGTTTTCTGATATGTTATGTTCTTAACTTAGTCCCTTTTCGTAAAATTTCAATTAAACACATTCCTTGCTTTTGTGAACACTGCGTGGTTTTTATTGGTCATGTTGGTCATCAGTCTAGAGACTAGCCCAGGAGTAAGGAAGCACTGTTGGAGGACTTAAGTTCCAAATTTGAAGTATTCAAGGATTTGAACAGAATTTAAACATGTCTAAACATTTTAAAATATTTTCGAGTGTGATGTGAAAGAATCTGATATTCTTTCACGAACGAAGCGTACCATTCTACTTTTTATTAAGTTATTTCTTTTTCAGGTATAATTCTTATATGTTTTCTTTTCGAGGTAATTTCTAAATTATTATTAATACATTAATTTTGGCAGGTTAAACACTCTTAACAGTTATAATTAACTGAGTCAAACCTGAAAAGAAATGGCTTCAGATGGCACCAGAAAAGAAATATTTAAAACAAATCTTCTAATATTGCGCCAAATTTCGAGGAAACCTAGTTGAAATGTTCTTGAGGAAATTATCTTGAATATAATGTTAAAGTTTGAGTGGTTCCCTTAAAATATGTGACCACGAGCGCGGCAGTGGTGAGGTAGGTTGTGAATGTGTAGGCAGTCCATTCCGGACACAATCGGTGAGCCAGAAGAAAGGACGGAAGAGTGTGGTTGCTACGTTACGGATGACCTGGCTATTGTGTACAATCTGGGTTGCTCACACCTGATACCGCATGTCTATCTCGAAGAAGAGGTGTTCCGTGTCATTTAGAGTGTTAAAGCTGTGATGTGGAGAAAACGTGGGTTGAGTGGATATAATGGGAGACTCACAAAGGATACAGAGGTTGAGCGAGTTGGGTGCACGGTAGAGGTCGTGTTGTTGTAAGCTTGCATCCGGGAGATGGTAGATTCGAACTCTACCTTCGGCAGCCCTGAGGATAGTTTTCCATGGTTTCCAATTTTCTCACCGAACAAATACCTACAGTAAGATTAGACTACTTGCTTAGTTGTCGCCACAGACCCATGTAGAAACTTGACCCCCTTAGTCACCTGTCTCCATACATGTCTGTTCTGTTCTTCTCCAGCGTCGAATACCTTATTAAAGAACAAGTTGGCGGTAGGCTGTCACATTGTAACGGCCCCAGGATTTGGAGTGTTTCGTAGACTTATTTATTAGAAACTGACTATGGTGTATTCACAACAGCAGCTAACCTCCAACTGAGCGCGCGAGTCAACATAGCGTCATCTTATAACAAGCACAAATTTTGCTTTAATTTGAAGCGCTATTTCACGAAAACTACTTTTAAGATTCTGAATTTTGTTTTTGCAACGGGTAGCCTCCTCTCTTATCTGTTAATTGAGACATTAAACATAATCGTAAATTAAATATTCTCGGCGATATACGCGTTCTTCCCAAACACTGAAAGCGTCTTAAAATGTTTCTTCCCATGTACCCGTTGTCGAGGAACGTAAGTCTACGTTAAAGGAGCTGTATCTGGAATTAGTCATCAGTTTCCCGAGACCATTGTAACCATGGCAACCAGTGTTCCTCTATGTATACTAGGTCAGTAGCGCCATCTTCTCACTGTGCGCTTCCTTCCTGTAACCAAGAGCTTGAGGAAAACTCGTATCAACTGAACCCCGTTCTTCTCTTCAGTCCGGAATTGAAGTCTATGAACTGGCCTGAAAAGGAACCAGGGCTGTGGAATAAGATGATGATGATGATGATGATGATGATTACATTAGTATTATATTCACGAGGTGTAGAATGTCTTTCATTTTCTCACACTTCATCTTTTGTGGATACTCATTTTTCTTTTGATTTATCGAAACTCTTCGTGTCCACTATTGGTGGAGTAAAAGGACGAATTATCTGTACCACCTGTATGTAGTATGAGTCTACTAAGAGGGGGGCAGCCAAAGAATCTGTACTCGCTTCTAAGCCGACAATCATATCCATGAAAATGAAATGGCGTATGGCTTTTAGTGCCGGGAGGTGTCCGAGGACTTCGACTCGCCAGGTGCAGGTCTTTTGATTTGACACCTGTAGGCGACCTCCGCGTCGTGATGTTGAAAGTATGATGAAGACGGCACATTCACCCAGCCCCCGTGCCAGCGAAATTAACCAATGATGGTTAAATTCCCGACCCTGCCGGGAATCGAACCCGGGACCCCTGGTCCAAAGGTCTGCACGCTAACCATTTAGCCATGGAGCCGGACGTCATATCTATGATTCTATGCTTTTCTGTATAGCGGAGAAATTGTTCGAGTCCGTATTTTTCTTGGAAGTCGTCTTCCACGTCGTCAATACAATTTTCTTCTTCTTCTTCCCCCCTCCACGTGAAGCCTTTCAGAAAGTGTTCTCGTAACAGTCCGAGTATTAGGCATTCTCTCTACATACCTTATTCTCCCCTGATTACATTTTCTCACAATATAGTATTTTGTATGTTGGGTATTCAGCCTGAAGGCTGGTTGGATCCTCAACAGTTTCACCATTAGCTGTCATAGATGGCCTAGGTGTCACTGAAGAGGCGTACTAGGGAAATGAGGAGTGAGGTAGTTTCCCGTTGCTTTCCTCTCACAATATAGTGAGCTTCCTTTTACAAGTACGATAATTGCGGGTTTTTTAAATACTTATTTCAGTAAATACGCAGTAGCCTTGTAACTACGAAGTGACTATTATGAAACTAGCAGCACTGGCAACTGTTTCACCTAACAGCCAATAAGGAACCAAGCGAGTGGCAATTTGATTCATTCCCGCCAAATCTGTCACGATTTCTCTTGCGGTTACAGCATACATAAGTGTTTGTAAAATATCATGCTTATCTGTTTCTTAAATACGAGTAGATCGTGATAATTGTTTTGAGCTAAATAGAGTAAATTTTGGGAGCTGTTAGTATAAAACGTAAATATATATAGAAAACGCGATAGAAGAAGTCAGATAAGGAATTGGAAAGGGAATCGCAATCCAAGAAGAGGAAATCAAAAACCTTGATATTTGCCGATGATATTGTTTTTATCTGAGACTGCATATCTGGAGAAATTGCTGAATGGTGTGGATAGTCTTTGGAGAAGGAGTACAGGATGAAAATAAATAAGCCCAAAACAAAAGTAATAAAGTGCAGTCGAACGAAGCCAGGTGATGCAGGAAATATTAAATTAGGAAACGAAGTTTTAAAGGAAGTTAATGAAGGATATAAATTCCGGACTAGCACAAGTAAGGAAGGCCTTTCTTAAGAAAAGTGAAACGTGGACGACAACTAGCTCATAAAGAGAGAGAATAGACAGTTTTGAAATGTCAATCGAATTAGTGAGAGGAGATCGATTTGGCTAAATTTGACGAGAAGAGTTAGTATGATAGGAAACATCTTAATACACCTAAGATTTGTTCAGTTGGTTTTTGAGGGAAGTGTAGGAGGTAAGAACAGTAGGGGCAGACCAAGGTATGAATATGACAAGCAGGTTAGAGCAGATGTAGGATGTTAGTTACGTAGACATGAAAATGTTAGCATAGAATAGGGTGACATGGAAGCTGCACCAAACCAGTCCATGGACTGATGACTCCGACAAACCATGACTATTTCGCTGCACACACGGCTTTTTTCACTGGTAATGCGTTTTAACGTGTCGTCTTTTGTTGCCTGTTGAGGTCCAGGGCGACACAAACGAATGTGGTGTATTGTCTGCGAAGTCAATGAATATCTTGACACTGCCCTTTAACATGTCGTCTTTTGTGTACTGGAATGTCTGGGAAGTCTGAATATCTTTGTCCAGTTACTCTTATTTTTACTTCAAACTGTTATGGTCTACTTACGTCCGACGTACGGCGATACTATACAAAACTTTTCTACTTTGGTGGTGGGGTTCCCCATGCACAGAAAACCGTACACCACAGCAGAAATTTCATCGAGCCGATTACTGCTCCTACACCGACCAAGTTGAAGGCTACTGATCAAGGTTTAAACACTATTTGGGGAGGATGGGAATACCGTAATATAAGTTGCTCCCCGAGCATATCGGCTCGAATTGCTCGTAAAAACTGCGAAAGAAGCCTTCGACAAAGTGATGTAGATTTCAGAGATATCCTAAGCAGGGATAGGATTTCTTTGTAATAAAAATGTCTAAATATGTATATACATATGGCCTAAAAATATTCAAAATATGGAGCGAAATATGGACTTTTTTTATAAAACAAGTGAAAAATAATGTAAAGAATTATAAAAAAATCCACAGGCTATTTCCAGTCATTCAACCGGGTCAGGGATGGAATGAATGAAGCCCTATCTTGTAGCGAGGATAGGAAGTGTGCCGGCTGCCGAAGTCTGTCGCGCTCCTCTGGGGCAATGATTAATGACTTTTTTTTTTGCTATTTGTTTTACGTCGCATCGACACAGATAGGTCTTATGGCGACGATGGGATAGGAAAGGGCTAGGAATGTGAAGGAAGCGGCCGTGGCCTTAATTAAGGTACAGCCCCAGCATTTGCTGCGCCCCTAACCGCACGGCTGATTTATGACTGACGGATAAACTGAAATGATATTGGAGAGTGTTGCTGAAATGAAATATGACAGGGAAAACCGGAGTACCTGGAGAAAAACCTGCCCCGCCTCCGCTTTGTCCAGCACAAATCTCACATGGAGTGACCGAGATTTGAATCACGGAACCCAGCGGTGAGAGGCCGGCGCTTTGAGAATTTGGATTGGGACAAAGGAACGAAAGAGGAAGTCGGCTGGTTGAATTCTGCACTGACCATAATTTAGTCCTCGCCAATACTTGGTTCAAACACCACAAACGACGGCTGTATACGTGGACGAGACCTGGAGACACTGGAAGGTATCAAATAGACTTCATTATGATTAGGCAGAGATTCAGAAACCAGGTGTTGGATTGCAAAACTTTCCCAGGAGCAGACGTGGACTCTGACCACAACTTGTTGGTCATGACATGCCATCTGAAGTTGAAGAAATTGAAGAAAGGAAAGAATGCAAAAAGATGGGATCTAGACAAGTTGAAAGAAAAGAGTGTGATGGATTGTTTCAAGGAACATGTTGCACAAGGACTAAATGAAAAGGCCGAAGGAAACACAGTAGAGGAAGAGTGGAGAGTCATGAAAAATGAAGTCAGTAGGGCTGCTGAAGAAATGTTAGGAAGGAAGAAAAGATCAACTAAGAATCAGTGGATAACTCAGGAGATACTAGACCTGATTGATGAACGACGAAAATACAAGAATGCTAGAAATGAAGAGGGCAGAAAAGAATACAAGCGATTAAAGAATGAAGTGGATAGAAAGTGCAAGGTAGCTAAGGAAGAATGGCTGAAGGAGAAGTGCAAGGATGTCGAAGGCTGTATGGTCCTGGGAAAGGTAGATGCTGCATACAGGAAAATCAAGGAAAACTTTGGAGAAAGGAAATCTAGGTGTATGGATGTTAAGAGCTCAGATGGAAAGCCACTTGTAGGGAAAGAAGACAAAGCAGAAAGATGGCAGGAGCATATCCAACAGTTGTATCAAGGTAACGATGTAGATAATTTCGTTCTGGAACATGAAGGGGCTGTTGATGCTGATGAAATGGGAGACCCAATTTTGAGGTCAGAGTTTGACAGAGCTGTGAGTGACCTAAATAGGAACAAGGCACCTGGAATTGATGATATTCCCTCTGAATTACTGACTGCCTTAGGAGAAGCCAGCATGGTAAGGTTATTTCATTTAGTGTGCAAGATGTATGAGACAGGAGAAGTCCCATCCGATTTTCGGCAGAATGTTGTTATACCTATTCCCAAGAAAGCCGGTGCTGACAGGTGTGAAAACTACCGCACTATTAGTTTAGTATCTCATGCCTGCAAATTTTTAACACGTATTATTTACAGAAGAACGGAAAAACAAGTTGAAGCTGAGTTGGGGGAAGATCAATTTGGCTTCAGAAGAAATGTAGGAACACGTGAAGCAATCCTGACTTTACGTCTGATCTTAGAGGATCGAATCAAGAAGGACAAGCCGACGTACATGGCATTCGTAGATCTAGAAAAGGCATTCGATAATGTTGATTGGACCAGGCTATTTATGATTCTGAAGATGATAGGGATCAGATACCGGGAACGAAGAATTATCTACAGTCTGTATAAAAATCAGTCTGCAGTGATAAGAATCGAGGGCTTTGAAAAAGAAGCAGCAATCCAGAAAGGAGTGAGGCAAGGCTGCAGTTTGTCCCCTCTCCTTTTCAGTGTTTACATAGAACAGGCAGTAAAGGAATCAAAGAGAAATTTGGAAATGGAATCACAGTCCAAGGAGAGGAAATCAAAACCTTGAGATTTGCGGATGATATTGTTATTTTATCTGAGACTGCAGAAGATCTCGAGAAGTTGCTGAATGGTATGGATGAAGTCTTAGGTAAGGAGTACAAGATGAAAATAAATAAGTCCAAAACAAAAGTAATGGAGTGCAGTCGAACGAAGGCAGGTGATGTAGGAAATATTAGATTAGGAAACGAAGTCTTAAAGGAAGTAGATGAATATTGTTACTTGGGTAGTAAAATAACCAACGATGGCAGAAGTAAGGAGGACATAAAATGCAGACTAGCACAAGCAAGGAAGAGCTTTCTTAAGAAAAGAAATTTGCTCACTTCAAACATTGATATCGGAATTAGAAAGATGTTTTTGAAGACTTTCGTGTGGAGCGTGGCATTGTATGGAAGTGAAACATGGACAATAACTAGCTCAGAAAGAAAGAGAATAGAAGCTTTTGAAATGTGGTGTTACAGAAGAATGCTGAAGGTGAGATGGATAGATCGAATCACGAATGAAGAGATACTGAATCGAATTGGTGAGAGGAGATCGATTTGGCTAAATTTGACGAGAAGAAGAGATAGAATGATAGGACACATCTTAAGACACCCAGGACTTGTTCAGTTGGTTTTTGAAGGAAGTGTAGGTGGCAAGAACGGTAGGGGTAGACCAAGGTATGAATATGACAAACAGATTAGAGCAGATGTAGGATGCAATAGTTACGTAGAAATGAAAAGGTTAGCACAGGATAGGGTGGCATGGAGAGCTGCATCAAACCAGTCTATGGACTGATGACTCAAACAACACAGCGGGTTGAGAGACAAGGCCAAAGGAAGCAAAAAAAAATGAAAAGAAAAAAAGGGTTTATAGAGCACAATTTTCTTTCCACATTTCATAGAAATACTGTACCAGAATCCAGCTCTGAATTATTGATGCTAGTAAAATAATTTTAAAAAATTTCCCGGAAAAATAACATTGAAACCACTAAATTTGGAACAGATCCTCCGTGGCTCAGATGGCAGCCCGCTGGCCTGTCACCGCTGGGTTCCGTGGTTCATATCTCCATGTGGGATTTGTGCTGGACAAGGCGTAGGTGGGACAGGTTTTTCTCCGGGTACTCCAATTTTCCTTGTCGTCTTTCATTCCAGCAACACTCTCCAGTATCATTTCATTTCATCTGTCAGTCATTAATCATTGCTCCAGAGATGTGCGACAGACTTCGGCCGCCGGCACAATTCCTATCCTCGCCGCTAGATGGGGGCTTCATTCATTCCATTCTAGGCCCGGTCGAATGACTGGAAACAGGCTGTGGATTTTCAGTTTTATTTAAAATAAAACTATAAATTATGTAAATGTGAGTTTTCCTCAAATATGTAAAGACATGCACTAAAGCCGGAAATATGGTCAAATACGGAAAGTAAAATACGTTTTAAATCACATCAAATATCCTAATTCGTTAAGATATGACGAAAATTTAACTGTAGCTAACGAGAAAGCAAATAAGTATTTCTGTGATGTGAATTACTGTATTTATGGGTGGCCATGACATACAGATCCATGGACTGTACAGCTCTCAAGGTACTGTTGCTGGGCAACACTTCCGTTACACATTTTCTTACATGGCACTATTTCGTTACACAAATTAACGGATGACCCTAGCTCTTAGACATGTTTATGTCAAAAGATGCGAAACTGCAGAGGACCTATAGAGTCGGGAAGCGAGTACGTCACGACAAGTCGCCGACAGGTAGAGAAACATCTCCACGTGCCTCAGAATCTCACGAACATGAAGACTCGGCAAAAATGTAATCATGCCATGGTAAGTGATTGTCCTATCAGCGACGAATACAACAGTTGGTATAATATAAAATGTTTGAGGACTGTGTCCTTTGCTCAAGGTTGCGTTTTTCCCCTGCTATTTGTTGTTTCCCCTCCATGATTCCATTGAATCTACTGTAGCCGACATAAGTACAGTATAAATTACCAGTAATCGCTCAGGCAATTTGGCATGTTTCCACTTATTTTGTGGAGCAGTCCTACCTGTGGCAAGAGAACACTGTGTGTTGTTCGGAACCATATTGCTCGCACTGCACCGGAAGGAAGGAGAGTTGTTAGGCTGCTTGCTCAGGTTGACTTCCGGCGGAAGCATGGCGCGTGGCAAGCTACCGGCCGTCCTGAAAACAAGCAAAGTGTTGTATAGTTAATGTGCGTCATTCGGGGAGCAGTTAATGGATTCCAGTCTAGAGCTCTAGAGCTCCCGTTGTCTTCATCAAAGTAGTTCAATGTAAAACCTACGTCTTTAGTTTCACAGGATAATAGTCCACCCACTGGTACGTCCTAAACCAGTATTTCATAACTTTCTTTGTTTCGGGGAATCGTTAGAGGACAACTAAATCTTGGGAGATTTATTTATAGAAGGTTATACATATTTTAACCTAGTGCAAATTATAAAATAGTGCTATGCAGTAGGTAGGTCAGTTACAATCTTTTTAAAGAACATTTTAGAACAGGTAATGCCACGGGCACAGTTCTGGAAGCGTTTCATCTTACCACAGAAGAGCATCTCAGATACCGTGAGTTGTCGTACGTTGATCGCTGGGAATGGTATGGATCCGTTTATTATATTGCCGGGCTGAGTGGCTCAGACGGTCGAGGCGCTAGCCTTATGACCCCACTTGGCAGGTGCGATCCTGGCTAAGTCCGATGGTATTTCAAGGTGCTCAAATAAGTCAGCCTTGTGTCGTTAGATTTACTGACACGTAAAAACTCCTGCGGGACTAAATTCCAGCACCTCGGCGTCTCCGAAAACCGTAAAAGTATTTAGTGCGACGTAAAGCCAATAACATTGCGTTTATATTCCGAAGCCTGATAAGACATCTTTTGTGAAGTTTATCAAATCTGTTTCTACAATTTGACATACAAAATCCACTGGGTTCCGTGGTTCAAATCCCGGTCATTCCATGTGAGATTTGTGCTGGACAATGCGGAGGCGGGACAGGTTTTTCTCCGGGTACTTCGGTTTTCCCTGTCATATTTCATTCCAGCAACACTCTCGAATATCATTTCATTTTATCTGTCATTCATTATTTATCGCCCCGGATGAGTGTGACAGGCTTCGGCTGCCGGCACAATTCCTGTCCTCGCCGCTAGATGGGGGCTTCATTCTTTCCATTCCTGACCCGGATGAATGACTGGAAACTAGACTGTGGATTTTCAAATCATGTATAAACCAGTTTTGCTGTATGATTAATTTTGATTATTGTTTCTGTACTGCTATTGAGATTGTAATTCTGAAATATATTTTCACGGATAAAACACGTGCAGAATGTTCAGTGTTGTACACCGGCTTGCGGCTGGTCACCTACAGACTTATGAAATGAATCACACTATTTTATTAGCAGATGGAATGGTATCTAGATGAGGAATGCTTTCTGTTTTAAGTCATATGGCATGGTTGTATGGTGAATAAGTAGGTAGAGGTATTTATACAAATTGTGCCTCGCTCTATGACTCAAATAATGCAAAGAATGTAGGATGATGAAAGGTTTCTGTGTGAAGAGACATTAGTAGAGGTGAGAAGCCGAGGAATTCGTTTAATGCCTCGTTCGTGCAGTTCCGTGCTACCAGAGAAAATTGAAGCTCGGTTCTCGAACAGACGTTAAATTATCCAGAATGAAAGCAGTGAACAAATCAATGCTCATTGTACCGCGAGGTACACCCGCCCCGTTCATTCAAATGAAGCGCATTGAAGAATGCAATCTTCAATATAAACTTGCAACAACTTGTCAAGGCGGCCGTGATCTTGTGCAAGAAGTTTTGAACTTTTCTTCACAGATGTCTCTACCCCCCCCCCCCCTCCAAAATAAACACCCTCTAGTGTGAAGAGGATCAATTAAGACTACAAAGTAATTTGTTATTTTAAGGTTTCCTAAACTGCGTTGATTTGTCTCTTTTTTGTGTGTACACTTCGGTCTCTTTCCGCCAACTTCAAAATTGACCAATAGGAAATTTTGTATGTGTACTTTTCCACCAATAATGTTCATCTTCTAGTTATTTGATTATCCAATAAAAATTGGGGATGTGTCGGGCCTTAGCCCAGATCTCTCTAGAACCTTCCTCTCGGGTATACAAGCTGGTACCTTTTCGAGCCACATTGTCTTATTGATCGTCCAGTTTACTGAGTGTGTGCTAAGAGGAGGTGGGGGCGTCTCGCCCTTCATCGAGCTTTACTGCAGATTAAGGTAATGGCAGCCAATTATTATCTATGTGATAGCCTCTGAAAGCTAGCTCGAGGGGAAGGTGTCCTATATTTAATAATGTAACCTTTAAATTCCCATCTTCTGAAATGTAAATTTCTACTGTAAATTTCAAACAAGCCGAAAAGCACTTAGCTTAAATTCGGGAATAGAGAGTGTGACACCCTCTCGAGTTCCCTATCAACTTGACTTTGAGGTGACCATGATTGTGTAACCGTTTTCAGCCTGTAACTTAAATTTTCTCCATCTAGTCACCTCAGTAGTACCTATAGGATTAGCCTCTGCAACGTCGAGCGTTGAGCCCAACTAGAGTCAGCCTCCGCATCATTTTGATTTTTGGGCCAGTAACTTTAACCTACGTTTGTTTTCCCACAAAGGCCCGGTAGAATGAGTATTCGATACTCCTGTAAAATTCAATCATGTATGTTAAGTGGTTACTGTTGAGTGTTTAAGACAGTCAGTTATTTTTGAATTGTAAAATGTAAGTTGTGCCTCGAGAGACCTGGAAAGTCTAAATTTTAGTGAGCAAAGATGCTCTGATGGTTAAAGTTTGCCGTGATAAGGCAGTAAGTGTATAAGGCTTGGAGCGCAGTCTCCTAGTTAAATCCGTAGACCATAGGCTCTCTTCCTATTTTTGTAGAGGTGTTAGTATACTTTGTAAATGAAATAGGGAGACCTGTCTCCTTGACTATTGAGTAGATGGAGCCATAGTGCTCAAGTAACGTTTCCAAGATTGGGAGCATTACGCTCGTATTGTTAATGGGCAATTTTGTTGATTTTCTGATTTCTCCTACTGCATATTTAAACTATTGTACCTGGAATCTTGTTCTGTCGCTGAGCGACGTGTTTTGTTGAAATTTAGCTTAAAAACAATAGAAAATAAATATAACTCTGATTTTAAAGCTTTTAATTAATCTTTTGATTGCAGTAGATAGACCCATTCATGCCCGCACCTTCTTTCACCTCTGTCCACCACCAAATCTCCGTAACACTCATAATTTAATTGGGTAATCGCCACTGTTGGAGGATTCTGTGGCTTCATAAAGGCGGGCCAAATCTATTTGCGAAGTATACTGTTCTGGGTTGTAGGGAATGTCGAATCGCGATCATACAGGTTAACCATTTTTATTTTATCCTGGGCTTCATAAAGACGGGCTAAATGTATTTGCGAGGTACAGTGTTCTGGGTTGTAGGGAATGTCGAATCGCGATCATACGGGTTAACCATTTATAGTTTATCCTTGGCTGAATGGCCAGCGTTGAGGCTTTCGATCCAGACGGCCCCGGGTTTGATTCCCGGACGGGTCGGGAATTTTAATCGCGTCTGGTTAATTCCTCAGATTCAGGGAAAGATGCTTGGTTTTCTTTACATTCATACAACACACCACACTACCAACCACAGCAGAAGAACGCAATAGTGAATAATCCCTCCACAGGGTTGGCGTTGGACAGGGCATCCAGCCGTAAAATAGGGTCAAATCCTGATATGGGACACAATTCGTAACTGCGACATCACCGTGTATTGGAAAAGTGGTAGAAGAAGAAAACTGTAGGTAGTGCGATTGGTATATTGTAAAACTCAATATTTTTGTGTAAGGTAATAATACAACAGGTAACAACACACCCCGCAGTACAGTAACTTGTTTCTATATGCTGTGAATCAATCCAGTCGCAAGGGCACGCGACCTGTTGTGACAAACATAACACACCTGCACGAAGGTCAGAGTAGTGGAGTATTTCACAAGCTCACGAACTGGTTAATCACCTTGCCGTTTACAGAAACTCGTCAGGCGTGCGACGTAAAGCAAAACTTAAAAAATTGACTTATGTCCTTCTAGACAATAACAGAACGCTGCCAGCTGTACCATATTGTAGCAAACGTTTTCAGTATGACTTTTCCTTTACAGCCTGTGAAGTGTCTATAGGTTCGAGGTTTGTTACGTATTTTAACGTGGTACTTAAGTTACTGATGGATTTCGTTCATTTAGGTATCAACGTGTACAGCATATCTGTCACTATGCCGAATGTGAGAGGTGGGTTGGAAGATAACTGGAATAAAATCTGGAGTGCACGATCAGCTTGGGGAAGGCGCTTTGATTACACGCGTTGTGTGATTTAAATGCAATAAATGGTATTCGTTTGTTAAAATACCTATTTTCTAGGACGAATAGCGATCTTTAATCAGAAGTTTCGGTCTATATGTCGTGTGCGTGTTAATAAATTGTAGTGGATAATGCGACTAACATTGCTTTACAATGGCCGAACTTGAGGAATCGTGTTGAAACTGATACAGTGGTTCAAGAAATTCAGGAACACTATTGTCAGTGGAGCTGCATGTGTAAGAAAGTGCAGGGAACGCCAGAAACCCGAGCAGACGGTGGTCGCTCAGCGGGGTATGTTACTGCCGGCCCTTCTACTATTCAAAAGTCGAACGATTGTACTGTGCGAATATATATGTATATTTCAGTAGTAACTGAGTTCTGCAGTTTTTTAAATATAAATATGGGGAAAATTACTGGTAGAGTGTTTAAACGAATTAAGATGAATCCGATTCAGCGTGTAAATACAGTGAATAGAATTCTCACTAACTTTTAATAACGGTGCATCCACAAAATAATAAATGTCTGAGGATATTTTACCACACATTAACCACAAGACAACTTATAATATTGCTTTCAGACTAAGACATCGAAATACTTAATGCAACAATTCATAACACTTGTGCATATGCCAGTTATGGCTCACAGTCTGTGACATTTGTTTATTTTAATTAAAGGTTTGGCATTGTCATTACTGTGCATATAGTGAAAACTTTAAACCAAATTTCTCATACCAGGGAAAGGAAGTTTAGGCAAACGTATTTGAACAAGGCGCAAGTATTATCTGGCCGCTTTACAGTCATGTAGGTGAGTTGCATAACTTTTAGGTGTTCTGATGGTTCTGATCCCTAATATTTATGCAAATCTCACTGCAGAACCGTTGTGCGGGCTAGAAGACACTTCCGCCTTGGTTAAATTCGTTTGCACTCTTAATAGAGCCTGGAAAATCCTTTGCCTAGTCATAACTTTTTTCATATTAAGGGTACACTTTCTCAAAACCTACTGCGTGTAGAGCAGTAAAATTTGGCAGTTTTATTGAGAGTGGTAATGTGCAGTATTCTGTGCAACAGATTTTCAATTAATGATATAATGTAGACATCAAGACATGGACATTTTAAAGTCGAATTTAAAAAATAAAATGCCATTTTAAAATTAAGTACCGGTATTTTAAAAGATATCAAAATTCTGTTTCATAGGATTTTAAGTTGAAGCTATCTAAATATGTGACGGAAATAAAAAAAATACCACGTTGTTCTAAAGGAAATGTACCATAACATTTTGAACATGTAACCCATTTTTATTTTTAACTCTTCAAAGTTATGGCATAAAAATGCACCTCGATATCAGGCATAGTTCTGAAAATATGCATTAAAATTTTCAGTTAAATACATTTAAAAGTGTACAAGCTATCCACATTTATCCTCGGGCATGCGTTTTTTACCTACAGTAAGTTATCCTGTAAGTCCAGAACTTAATTTAAATACCAAGTGTTAAATAAGTCCTTTATTACATCATTCCATTTCTTTTTTAATTGTTTTACAATTGGTGAAGATAAAAACCATAATTCTTGTTGCTCTTTTTTAAAATCATGTGGCTAGTTTTGAACTTTAAACTGTGACTGTAATAGGGACTGCTAACTACCAGCGAATGATGGCTGGTTCCGGTTAAACTCGTTGGCTGCAGTAATCCGCTGTGTATTCGATTAATGACGTTATCCTGGAAGTTGACCTGTGCATTGCAAGCGCCGACAACCAGTTTGTGTATAAAGTACGGTGCTTTAAGCTGTGAATAACGAGCTGCATCTTTCACGCAGAGTTCCGACGAGCTCCAGTTTGTTTAGTTTTAGTGTGGGAGATCCACTAGTTAGTTATCAACGAAGAGCCGTTACTTATCTCGCCTTCGTTATTAAAGTTAATGAGTGAATGTGATGTGGTACTTTGCAGCTTTTACGGGTTGGTTTTTCAGCCCCTGAATCCTTTTAAGATTTAACATAAGGACGTCGCCTTTAATAGCAGTGTTTTATAAAGAAATTGATCAGCTCCATGCAGGAAAGGTAATTGCAGTAGTAGTAGAGCAAAGTGTCTCCATACAGGCCATGAAGGCCCTTGGAAGTGGAAGGTGAAGTCCTACGCTATCCGTAACCTCGGCACTTGGTGGGGTAGAATGGTTAGATCTGTGTTCGGTCGCCTTTTTCTTCCCATTTGTGGTGTAGGCAGAGTGAACCTCTGGGACATATCGTCGCTGTCGTAGAAAAATCTCGTTTCTCTCGATGCTCTTCACTATCCATTATTCTCCTTAAAACTGGTCACGCCTCCCGGTCACATCAGAACAACGTTCGTTGTGAATCTTAAATACATTATACTATCATCATCATATTCTAAAGGCTAAGCCTTGTCGCCGCAGCCAGTCTTGAGTCAGTCTTTTCAACTCGGTGGAAGTCATACAGTTCACCCTCAGAAGCAGGTTCTTGAAATAAGACACTTTGGGTCGTCCTCTTCCTCTTTTCCCGGCATTTCTTCCTTCAGTGATGTTACAAAGGAGCTCCTCATGCAGAGACTGTGACCAATGAATTTTATTTTCCGTTTTCCAATTTCAGTTACCAGATTCCTGTCTCTCTGAGGACTTCGGTATTGCTTTTCATTTCAGTCCAACTTGTCCTCTGCATTCTTCTCCAGATCCACATTTCAGTTGCCTCTAGTCTTTTCTTTTCCTGCTCTCCTAATGTGCAGCTTTCCCAATCGCGCCGAAGTACGCTCCATGCAAAGCTTTTTGCAAAGGCCTTCCGGCTTTGAATATCTATATGTTTGTTGACCGGCAGATGTCCCCCCCCCCCCCCCCCTGGAAGACTCTCTTTGCCACTGCTACCCTTTTCGTGACTTCTGATATGCTCCGTTTATCACTCGTGATTAGGGTTCCTAGGTAGCAAAACTGTTTCACTTGTTCAATTTTATCAGGGCCAAATTTGATGTGTGTTATAGATGTTTTGTTGGGTTTACATATTGTCATGGTTTTTGTTTTCCTTGCATTAATTTTGAGGTTCCATTTGCCTAAAGTTTCTGCTAGTATGTTGGACATTCTGTACATACTTTTGCCTGTTTCTGCTAATATGGCAATATTATCAGCAAATCTTACAGAATGTACTTGTTTACCATTAATTGTGATCTTAGCTGTTTTCTCCTTCATTACTGTGGGGGCTTCTTCGATGAACATATTAAAGAGAGAAGGAGAGAGTGGACATCCTTGCCTAATTCCTCTTCTTATTTTGGAATTTCTCTTCGTCCCATTGATTTATACTGTAGAAGTGGGTAAGTACATCATGCAAGCATATAATCCTACAGTACGGCACGGTAAGGTTCATTTTTCCTGTACACATAACTAGAGCCCGGAAGTTCAGGCATTCAGATTTGCTAAAATGGGCACTAAAATAATAAAGATGCTCTAATGTAAGCTACGTAACACACATCTGCATCATATTTTAGTACTTACATCCTTCTGTGGGTGGCGATGACAAAATGTCAACGGTATCCCCTACCTGTTGTAAGAGGCGACTATAAGTGGGACCAGGGCCTCTCAACGTGGGAGTGTGGGTTGGCGACCACGGTTCCCCTAGCTGAGTCTGGCGTTTCTTCCACGTGTGTCAGGTTCCTCTTTCTCTTGCGTTTGCTGTCTGATCTCCCGTGGTCAATTCTTGTTCTTTTCAGACCCCAAAGGTATTATATTTGCGAGGCCTAGGGAGCCTTTCATGTTCACGATCTTCGTCGGCCTTCTCGTTCTTTTGCCGATACCTTCATTTTTCGAAGTACCGGACCTCTTCATTTTCCTTCTGATTAGTGTTAGTAGAGGATGGTTACCAAGTTGTTTCTCCGCTTAAAACAATAATCACCACCAGCACTAAATTTTACGTAGCAAGGCAAACCTCTCGGCCATTTGGCTTGTGGAGTTTTCAGTAGAGATTTGTGTAATATGAAAATATTGTTTGTGTAAATGTCGTTTTTTATCTCTAAATTATTTCTTTATTATTAATAAAGTACAGTGGAATTACATAGTTTTTTCTTTTTCGTGATTAATTTTAAAACATACAGTAAATAACAGCAGAAAATATCCAATCAACTTAAAAAATGCAAAAAAGCTAATTAAATTATAAAATAGGGTACTGAAGCAAAAATAGACACAAAAAAAGGACTTTTGCCGAACTTCCGAGCTCTACACATAACCATAGGAAAATGAACACAACGAAAATAGTTCCGATAGACATCGAATTAATACGTGGCTGAGAAGCGTGACCTGAATTCAGGAAAATAATGGATAGGGAGAGCATTGTTATTGCACGCGCTTCAACAATATGCACTTTCGGAAGTGGAGATCTCCTTTCTTAATTTTTTCCCACGAACCTACTACGCTGGCGTAGCAGGCGGAGAGGTGATACTGTACGTGGCGCGTCGCAGTTGGCGGATAGGGCGGTCCTAACCGGCTTCCCGGCGGACTTGAGGGAAATAATATACCTCTCGCGGACCAAACACACAACCCCCTGTGGGTGGGGGACGCAGACGAATTCGTCCGCGGTATCCCCTGCCTGTCGCAAGAGGCGACTAAAAAGGGGCGACCAAGGTATGATCAAATTAGAACCATGAAACTACTTGTGATATTTACCACCACGCGGGGAACACTCTGGGTCGCTTTTACTTGCGCGTAGTACCACTATGTTAGGTACCAAATAGGTTTGTGATTAGTGGCAATAGAGTACGTTGCCGGCTTCTACAGTGCCTGTCATTCGTACCCCTATATGCGCAACACCATGGGATTAGCTACATCATGGTTCTGCCTTGCCTATGCTTAGTACCCACTATGTGAGGAACGCCATAGGTTTGCGTTGCCAGTATAGGTTTGCGTTACCTGTAAATAGCGCCGCAGTGTGCGAAACACCATAGGTCTGTGTTACATGTACGAATTTCATTACCTGTGAGTAGTACCATAATGTGTGGAATACCGCGAGTCTGCGTTACTTTTGATTAGTACCGCAACATGACAAGTACCATTGTTCTACTTTCCTAGCGATAAGTACTATTATGAGGGGCCGATGACTTGGATTTAGACTAAAAGCACCATCGATTCAGTACTATGCTATAGACGCAGTCGCTTGGTCAGTAATACTTGAATGCGAGACATTGCGGGTTGGATCCACTGATTGCTTTAAATTCATATACATCAATTCATTTTTCTTCCACAAGTTTTGAATTCTGGTCAGTGGAGGATTTTGGACTTTTAATTTGTCACTCCATTTCGTCTCATTTCGTACCATTAGGGGCCGATGACCTAGGTGTTAGGCCTCTTTAAACAACAAGCATCATCGTCGTCGTCATCATCATCATCATCATCATCATCTTCTTCTTCTTCTTCTTCTTCTTAAATATTTCGACTTCTTGACTGAGAATCGAACTCGCCGCGCACGCTTTTACCGCCTAGGCTAGGCAGCCCCTACGATGATATTATTATTATTATTATTATTATTATTTATTATTTATTATTATTATTATTACAATGTTTTACGTTTCACCGACCCGGATTGGTCTTATGACGACGTTAGGAAAGGACTAGGAGTGGTAAGGAAGCAACCGTGCCTTAGCTTGATGTGAAAATGGTAAATCACGAAACACCATCTTCAGGGCTGTCGACAGTGGGGTTCGAATTCACTGTATGCAGAATGTAAGCTGACATCTACGTGACCCAAAACGCGGAGTCACTCGCTTGGTTCCTGCTATTTATTCCAACGTGTTAAGTTGTGTGTTAGCCGATTCGATATCCTCTCATAATAGCACGATATCGTCAAATTTACGTATTTTCTATTTACGGTATTTATTTATTTATTTATTTATTTATTTATTTATTTATTTATTTATTTATTTATTTATTTATTTATTTATTTATTTGAAATTACAGTTTCCTCACTACGATCACATTCCTCTTTCTATGTAGTTATCATCCGCGACTTGTAAATAAAATTATGTCGTGCCTTTCATTTCATGCCAGTACCGAACGAGTTGGCCGTGCTGTTAGCGGTGCGCAACTGTGAGCTTATATCCGGCTGATAGTGAGGTCAAACCCCACTGTCGGCAGCGCTGAAGATGGTTTTTCCATCTTTTCCCATTTTCACATCAGGCAAATGCTGGGGCTGTACCTTAATTCAGGCTACGGACGCTTTTTTCCCTATCCTAGCTCTTTCCTGTCCCATCGTCGCCATAAGTCCTATCTGTGTCGGTGCGACGTGAAACACTTAAAATGAAATTAAAGAAAAGAATCATCCTAGTCCGGCTGCTTGGCTGAATGGCCAGCGTAGTGGCATTCAATTCAGAGGCCCTTCGGTTCGATTCCTGGTTGGGTGAGAAATTTTAATCGTAAATGGTTAATTCTCTTGGTTCGGAGACTGGTTCTTTGTGCTGTCTCCAACATCCCTTAACTCATGCACCACAGTCCATCTGATTGTTAATAATGTCCCACTGTCTTGGTCTAATACAATTAAATATTTAGGTCTGACAATGGATCGTGGTTTAACGTGGAAACTGAATATAGGACTGGCCTTACAGCGCGCCGCTGCTCGGGTGGCAGCCCTGAGACCTCTGCTATGTAATAGGCACCTCTCTAAGACTATAAAGAGAAACATATATCCAGCATGTGTCAGGCCCATCCTATTGTACGTCTCTGAGGCTTGGTGCAATATTTCGAAATCCCACATGCAAACCCTTGAACGTTTTCAAAACAAAAGCCTCCGCCGGATGACAAATGTTCCTATTCTGAGATCTAACAAAAAGGTACGAATTGAACTTAGGATTCCGCTTATTAGATCTCATATAAATAATATAGTGAAGATGGCTAAGACTAGAATCCTGCTGAATCATTATACCGACCCGGGCATCCTACTCTTGAAGCAGGTCGTAAGGACCAAGAAGCCGAACACCCGTTTCAAAGATCGCAGCCCTTGGCTCACTTGCGACCGGTTTTAAGTGGTAATTTTTTTTTTGCTAGTTGTTTTACGTCGCACCGACACAGATAGGTCTTACGGCGACGATGGGACAGGAAAGGGCTAGGAGTGGGAAGGAAGCGGCCGTGGCCTTAATTAAGGTACAGCCCCAGCATTTGCCTGGTGTGAAAATAGGAAACCACGGAAAACCATTTTCAGGGCTGCCGACAGTGGGGTTCGAACCTACTATCTCCCGAATACTGGATACTGGCCGCACTTAAGCGACTGCAGCTATCGAGCTCGGTTTTAAGTGGTTAAGCCCCCCTCCATTTTCGGCTTATCTGACACATAGTAATTAAACCTATGTAAATTCAAAATTAATCCCCCACCTGAAGGGACCTGTTTATTAAGAAGGAAGATCTCTGCCCCCTCAAATTCTTCTTCTCTCCAAATTTTACTCCGATGCATTTACTAGATTTGTTTACGGAGCAGCGAAGAGGGGCTTTCTTTCCTGACGTGGAGAAACACTTCCTTCTCCATGACAGATCGCTTTCTCCCCGCCAGTTCACGTGATGGAGATTTTCCGACTCATCGGCTATGTCGCGGAAACAGATGAGTAGAGGGACATACTTTTCGTCCCGGGACTCTCATGTAGTCGCTCTCAAAAAAAAAAAAAAAAAAAAAAAAACTTTCACCGCAAAAACTCGCAGTCGTTGTCCCCCCCCCCTCCCCCCTCCCTACACAGCTTATAGCGCTCACCCTCATCGGAGGGTCTGTCTTACAACGGCTGCACCAGGGTAGCAATAGCCACATCCTGAACTGGCAATCTAACGTGCCTTTCATTTCACCTTAAGTCAGACTTGTGCCGGACGAAGTTGTCAGGAAAACCCAATGGGACCCGTTTCCACCCTAATTTTTCATACTTAAAGTTTTCAGGGTTTTTTTTTTTTTTTTTTTACATAGGCTAAATATGTCTTATGGCTGGGGGTCATCCGAAAATTTGTGTAACGTGCCATAACGAAATGTGTCACGAAACTGTAACCTAGCAACCGTACTGACAGTGATGGAAGGTATGGATGGATGGCCAGACAAGGTTACCTAGCAACCGTGCAAGCTATGTCTTATGGCTGGTCGCCATCTGAAATTAGCAGCCGTTGATGGATGGCCATGACCGGGAGATATATTTATGATTGGATTTTCGCAAAGGAAAAAATTGGTTTCTTTTTTACTGTAATGTAATTAAGTGTAAGAAGGCCATTAGTCCTAACTTCGCCAGTAGCAAAGGCAAGCACCGGTAGAAAAAGAAAAAAAATTCACAATTCTAGCCCTTCAGACAAGCAACTCAATGTTGAAAATATCTTAGGGATATGAGTTAAGAATTCTAGGTAAATCCAATAAAATATAATGAAGTATGAGAATATATCCTTTATTTATTCCTAAAATTTACAATCGTTTTCGTAATCATTGTTATCCGGTCGGTTAGATTAGCACTTTGCCGTTTTGTGCCACTACGAGAGCTAATGTGAATCCATGCATTGTTTCACCTCAGCACGTGCCTGTGTGGATCAGTGGTAGAGTGTCGCTCTCCGGATCCCAAGATAGCGGGTTCAAACCCGGCAGAGGTAGTCGGGTTTTTGAAGGGCGGATAAAAGCCCATTCGACACTCCATGTTGTATGATGTAGACGTGTAAAAGATCTCTGATGACACATTTGGTGTTTACCCGACAAAATTAATTAAATCTCAGCCAGAGACGCCCAGGAGAGTTTCAGTTTACTCGGTCTGCATGTAGTGGGTCTAGAGTAAAACGAAACGCCGACATCGACGAGCAGACAGCCAGATGGCGTCAAATTGAAATGTCTGCACAAGGTAGCTGAGGCCGTGCGATTATTATTATTATTACACTTAAGCACCACTACGAGCGCTAATGTGAGTCTATGCAGAGTTTCACTTAAGCCCTTATAACTACATTCGGCGTTGAATTAAAAAAATAAAAAATCGCCTGAGGTTATTGAACCAAAGAACACATTGCAGAAAGAATTATGTAAATAAGTTAATTTGGCTAGGATTTGAATAAAAAAAGGAAAACGAGTAAAGAAACAAGCTTACCGGGCGAGTTGGCCGTGCGGTTAGGGGCGCGAAGCTGTGAGTTCGCATCCGGGAGATAGTGGGTTCAAACCTCTGTGGGCAGCCTGAAGATGGTTTTCCGTGGTTTCCAAATTTCACACCAGGCAACTGTACCTTAATTAACGCCAAGGCCACTTCCTTCCCATTCTTAGGCGTTTCCTGTCCCATCGTCGCCATAAGACCTATCTGTGTCGGTGCGACGTTAAGCAAAAAAACAAGCGATTTTAGGCAGTTTTTCTGGAACTGCATTTAGGCCGAAAGTGATTTTTGAAATTTGTCTTTCTAAGGTTGATAGGGCCCTTTAGCGTTTGAAATTTCGACACAGTTGCTTAATTTTACGTTTTTCGTAGTATGGGGACGCCTACTTTGCGTGCTAAGAAATGTTTTCAGCATTAAAGATCTAAACACTTGCTAACGTAAGTTTCTCTTTTACACGAAGGAGCAGACAGTTATTGATATGATTTTGGGCTTGTCCGCCCCCGTGGTGTAGTGGTTAGTGTGGTTAGCTGCCACCCCCGGAGGCCCGAGTTCGATTCCCGGCTCTGCCACTAAATTTGAAAAGTGGTACTGCCCCCTTCTTAGCCGGAGAACGAGAGTCCCGAGGGTGGATCGTTCGTTTTCTGGCTTTACTTAATTTTGAAGGCAGGGAAAGATACAAAGACTAGCGACAATAACACACAAATATAAAACAACAGGTTTTGACATGTATTGTGAACTAACACATTTAACAAAATTTGACTAATAATCTTGATAAAATAAAATTTACTCTTCTCTGCCAGTTCTTTTTTGTCTGCACTAAGCCTCCCATAATGTTGGTTGACATTTTTCTGTAAAAATATACACCTGGATTAGCCTACTTCTGGCTTAACGAAATTATAACAAAATGGAAATTATTTTGTAGGTGACATCCTTTCAATAATTAATTAATTTTTACAAATTAAATAAAAATGAAATTAATCTGATTTCCTTTCTCTTGATCGTTAAATAACAATATTCATTCATCTAAGTATTTGTTTAACTAAATTATTCCTTCCTTAGGATGCTGAATAAAGTGTCATTTCAATTAAATTGAAAATTAATTAAATCAACATGTTATCAAAATATTATTCAAAAATGTGTCTCACTTGGACTTAAATTCCTTTGCACTATTATGCTTGTACAATGATTATTTTCCTCTACCTTTCTCTAATATTTCGTCTGACAAACAAAAAAAGTTGCTTTTTAATATTTTATCTGACAAATGAAAAGTTACTTTTTAATATGTGACACTTTCTGCTAAATTTTTAACATTATCGGCTTTACAAATTTAAATGGTGAACCGAGTCCACGGAAATGATCCTCCCTTATTCATTACCGTGTGATACTCTAAACGTTGTTCTACTTAAATAACCAATAAAATTCCTTAGAGGTTTAAATTCAAAAATTTTATGCCATCAAAAAGAACGACGCTGATAATCAAGATTCAACGTAGCGAACACGTGGTCTGGCCACAATCATGGTCAAAGAAATATATTACAATACACTAAAATAATACCATTCACACACATAGCATTTACACTAGGGCACACGAGAATTATTTACACTATTTACAGCGAATTCTAGCCTTTGAATATTAATTTCTGATTTTTACTCCTAAATATTGGAAATCTCTCGATGACGGTATCGGGCAAAGAAAAACATTATTTTACGTCTCTCTGAAATGTGATGAAGTCTAGGTAATCACTTAACAAAGAAATGAAATTAACAACGTTGTCCATGGTAAAATCGGCGGTTCATGCCTGAAGAAATTGTCGACTACAAGAATGCACATAGAACAGGTCAAATACAAGCATTCGCCTTAATGGTTCATGAGTCACGACATTATTATTACTCAACGATACATCTACCGATTAACACGTGCTCCACATGAAGAAATTACGTTCCACAAACGTATTCTCCAAATAAGACTCAATGAATGGATTCACAAGTCACAACATATAGTAATAATCCATCCACAAGTCAATAAACTGCCCAACCTGTCTTGAGCCGAGCGACTGGTGGAGCAGTCAGTCAGTTCCATGTTGCTCCGTGTCTGTTTGACCAGTGATGAAGACACGCGTGTTCGTGAGTTCGATTATTAAGTTACTTTATTAATTGACTAGTTGAGATGAATGCAAGTATGAAGAATGAGATTTCCACCTAATCAATACTTTATTACAAAATGTTTAAAGTTATCTACATTGAAACCTAATAAAGTATTGATTAAGTGGAAATTTCATTCTTCATACTTGCATTCTTAATTCATCAATACGGACAATGAAGCTGATAGATTATAGTTGAGATGAGTGATGAGTAGGCTATATGCTTATCCTTGTACTATTGATGAAGAAGAGGCGGAGAAGGAAAATAAAGATGCATGTGCATCCTATTCTATCTTTAAGACAATCTAAAGGGTTGTACTGTACTCTTTTTGATGAGCGTTGTGCAGACGACAACACTTGCCGTCAAGAAAACAGTGCACAGTAGCACGTGGCTATACGTAACTAAACTTTGGCTGCCGGTCTCTGACTCCCTTGTGTAATAAGCCCCATATATTTCAACGCCCGGACACCACCTGTGGTCGCCGGATTGGTTGCCGGGTAGAGAAACCTCAAGGTCAACAAAGTGTGGTCGCGCGACTGGCTGCCCTCGTGTAATAACATCCATAACAGTCCATGCCCGATGAGTGGCTGCGCGACCTGACTGCCCTGTGTAATAAGGGCCTTAGGCTACGTACAGACTTAGCGATACCACGTCGCACACTCATTTGAATTCCCCCGCGTAGCGATCTGATTGGCTAACGTCACTAGCTGATGACATGACAACGGCGTTAGTTATCCAGTTATTAAAAAAATGTATAAATTTATCAGTATGACCAACACACTAACCGCTCATAATCAGTGGCAGCGATAAGGACCCCGCTGACCCCGAGAGGCGGGGGCCCATGGCTGTGAGGGGCCCTGACTGCTTCTTACTTCAGTTGCTGAAGAGTAATTTTCCATATTTATAAAGCTACAGCACACAACACAGTATTATGTGTATTACGGAGGGCCGTCGTAGTGCAGAGCTTCTTTCATCAATAGGAATACGATAGTTATTTCTGAAAGACTGTGGGTTCTCTAACCTGTTTTAATAATAACCATCCCTTGCTGCCACTCACAACAATGATCAAGGCTTTTGAAGGAATTAGCTAGTTCTGAGAACCCAATAGTCAACGAATATGCGATAACAAGGACATCCTCCAGATCTGATCTCTTAATGCTGTAGTTTCGAGCCTGTTTGTAGCTCTCGGCGGTCAGTGTAGCTAAGTAGGCGTACGATGGACCGTTGAGTTGTAAATAGTAGTACATTATTTATGGTCCTAGGAATGAGATTATATGTTAATATTGTGACGGTCAGCTTGTTTTGGTTTCTATAATTGGAATATGCATTTCTTTGTGTGTGTGTGTGTGTGTGTGTGTGTGTGTGTGTGTGTGTGTGTGTGTGTGTGTGTCTTCGTTCCATACGAAAATCCACAGCCTGTTTCCAGTCATTCGACCGGGTCAGGGATGGAATGAATGAAGCCCCCATCTAGCGGCCAGAATAGGAACTGTGCTGGCTGCCGAAGCCTGTCTCACTCCCTTGGGGCAATGATTACTGGATTATAGATGGAATGAAGTGATAGTGTTGCTGGAATGAAATATGACGGGGAAAACCGGAGTACCCGGAGAAAAACCTGTCTCGCCTCCGCTTTGTCCAGCACAAATCTCACATGGAGTGACCGCGATTTGAACCACGGAACCCAGTGGTGAGAGGCCGGCGCGCTGCCGCTGACCCACGGAGGCTTCTGTCGGGAAATGGATGGCACTAATTCCTATAGACCCTCAGCCCCAAAACATTTCTCTATTACAAGAAGGTACCTTGTATATTATCCGAAAGCCGTAATATTGCATTAGCGAGTGTTATTTTTAGCAGGTAAAGAGGAAGTGAGAGTAATTTTCTACGTACTTAAGACCATCCCCGTCCGTCAAGCCTGTCGGTATGTGGCCAGAAACAGCTTCATTCTCAAGAGCATTGATCGTCATTTTTATTAGTTTAAAAACATTCCTCCGTCGAGTGGTGCTACGATATCGACTACTCTTCCTCGTCCGTGTATTTTTGGCGCTATTTCATAGTCCCTTGACCTATTTTTGTCTTGTGACTGCTATTATTAGGAAATATTTGAGATGATTTGCTGAGAGGCTTTACGTGTTCCTCTACCCAACGTTCGTTTGATGTCAGGTTATAAAAATATCTACATGGAAGTTCCTCTCAGCAAAGCCTGTTGTTTTTTTTTTTTTTTTTCAAGATTACTAAAACGAAAATGTATTTAATCTTAATTCCGTGGAGCCAACCCTGTTTGTGTATGCACGATTAAGATTCTAATGAGTATTTTGATATGCAGTGGAAGAATCCAACATGTCTGTGCTGTTTCTCAGTAATTAAAGGCAAGTCTCGTTCTTAATCAAGACAGCGCAATGTCAAGCCATGCTTACGTGCTCCTCAGCACGATTAAATTACGGAAACCAACTGACGTTCTACTTAATCAACAGTTTTCCGTTTTAAATTATGCGAAGCAAGTTCTTTCCTAACACGTTGATTCGTGTTTGGCATCAGTGGGTGTAAATTAATGCCAGGGTTCCCGTAATTCATCCTTTTCTTCTGGATATCTTCCCGAGAGTTCTGAAATAGCGCAGATTCGGAAGTTTAATGAGACATAGGCTGTAAAATACCAAATTTATACCACCGTATTAATATTATTTTCGAAAGATTTTTAAAGAAAATTTGTCAGGTCAGGTACATTTGAAGATAGATGTCGGACAGAACTCATTTAGGTGGAAATATATTGCACTTTTATTAATAATGTTGTTTGCTTTACGTCCCACTGACTACGGTTTTCGAAGACGCCGAGGTGCCGGAATTTAGTCCCGCAGGTGTTCTTTTACGTGCCAGTAAATCTAGTGACACGAGGCTGACGTATTTGAGCACCTTCGAATACCACTCGACTGAGCCAGGATCGAAAAGTTGGGGCCAGAAGGCCAGTGCCTCAACCACCTAAGGCACACAGCCCGGCTGCAATTTCATTTTTTTCCCCGAGGAATTTACATTAATGGAAAGATGGAATGTAATATCTTGGAGCATGAATAGAAATGCAGCGAGTTTGAATATGAATGTTAGCGTTTCTAAGACTGAAGTGACCGAGCTCGATAACTGCAGTGCGGCCAGTATCCAGTAATCGGGAGATCGTGGGTTTGAGCCCCACTGTCGGCAGCCCTGAAGATGGTTTTCCGTGGTTTCCCATTTTCACACCAGGTAAATGCCGGGGCTGTACCTTAATTAAGGCCACGGCCGCGTCCTTCCAATTCCTAGGCCTTTCCTATCCCATCGTCGCCATAAGACCTATCTGTGTCGGTGCGACGTAAAGCAAAAAAAAAAAAAAAAGACTGAAGTGATTGATGTTGGTTGGGAAGAAATCAAGAGAATCGATTGAAAGAAACGGTAACATTTTATTTTGACATGAATATGTCTCATGGCTGGAGTTCATCTGAAATAAGCGATACGAAGTGTGTGACGCGATGTTACTTAGCAACCGAGCAGGCTGTGATGTGAAGTCTTGATGGATGGCCATGACTAAGAACCTACAGAAGGCTCTTTTATTAAAGAGGCCTCATCTCATCATACTCTAGAGAGCTGATTATTCCATTAGTGGTAGTTTCATTGGCCCTGAGTCAATATTTTCCCCCTTTCGATCCTTTGAATCCTACAAGTGTCGGCTCCAAATTCCATACAGATGTTTCCCGAAAACGATTCGTTAAATGCAAATAAATCAATCGTTATCAGTTTGAGTTTCAATTGTTGAAAGATGTTTATGATAATTTGATTTTCCCAAAAAGACATTTGACACATTTTTATATTTTTCCACTGAATTTTACGTCGTATCGACTCAGGTGATTGAATAGGACAGAGTTCAGACTGGGAAGGAAGTGACTGTGGCCTTGACTGGGGTAAAGCCGCAGCAGTGCCCACCTGGTTGCTATGTTGCTATGATCGTCAAGTCTGACACTGTGCTACCGAGCGACTGAGCTTCCATTCGGGAGATAGTGGGTTCGAACCCCACTGTCTGCAGCCGTGAAGATGGTTTTCCGTGGTATCTCATTTTCACACCAAGCAAATGCTGGCTGGGGCTGTACCCATTCATTAAGGCCACGGTCGCTTCCTTCCAACTCCTAGTTCTTTCCTATCCTATCGTCGCCATAAGACCTATCAGTGTCAGTGGGACGTAAAGCACATTTAAAAAAAAACTCCCCTTGTCACTATGCTTAGCCGTTTCGAGTTCCGTTGGTGAAAAACAAAAAATCACCATCAGAATGTTCACCGGCAGGATGGTGGTATACATTTCTAATCACTGGATTGGACGGCTAAAGCCTGGGTTCAATTCCAAACTTCTCGGCAGTGTTCCTATGGAGTGAGGCATGGTCGTGAGAATGAAACTTGGCAACACTGTATTGCTGCTCCTTGAAGTCTTATTTGTAACATATGGAAAGTTAACCTTACATGTTTCCTCAAACAAAACATTGCTGGAAGAGCAGTTTTCATTGGATACAATTAAACAAGGTAAAAATACGGTAAATTCGTCAATGTAAATATGAACATGAACAAAGATATGACTACTTGCATGGCTACAATATGTTACAAGATTGTGAGCAACTGCAACGTGACCTCGAAAATGTTGTGAGATGGACAGCAGGCAATGGTATGTTGATAAACGGGGCTAAAAGTCAGGTTGTGAGTTTCACAAATAGGAAAAGTCCTCTCAGTTTTAATTACTGCGTTGATGGGGTGAAAGTTCCTTTTGGGGATCATTGTAAGTATCTAGGTGTTAATATAAGGAAAGATCTTCACTGGGGTAATCACATAAATGGGATTGTAAATAAAGGGTACCGATCTCTGCACATGGTTATGAGGGTGTTTAGGGGTTGTAGTAAATGTAAAGGAGAGTGCATATAAGTCTCTGGTAAGACCCCAACTAGAGTATGGTTCCAGTGTATGGGACCCTCACCAGGATTACCTGATTCAAGAACTGGAAAAAATCCAAAGAAAAGCAGCTCGATTTGTTCTGAGTGATTTCCGACAAAAGAGTAGCGTTACAAAAATGTTGCAATGTTTGGGTTGGGAAGAATTGAGAGAAAGAAGAAGAGCTGCTCGACTGAGAGGTATGTTCCGAGCTGTCAGCGGAGAGATGGCGTGGAATGACATTAGTAGACGAATAGGTTTGAATGGCGTTTATAAAAGTAGGAAAGATCACAATATGAAGATAAAGTTGGAATTCAAGAGGACAAACTGGGGCAAATATTCATTTATAGGAAGGGGAGTTAGGGATTGGAATAACTTACCAAGGGAGATGTTCAATAAATTTCCAATTTCTTTGAAATCATTTCGGAAAAGGCTAGGAAAGCAACAGATAGGGAATCTGCCACCTGGGCGACTGCCCTAAATGCAGATCAGTATTGATTGATTGATACGACCAGATAAAACCTCTATCAAAGTACACTTTTGGCAATAGGAATTAACTTACATACAAAAAATCACTCCTGAGTGATGCGTTTTCTTTTCTTGCCAGAACGTAAGAGGAAGTACCGCATGGACAAAAATTAAACTGGCCCGAGAAAATATTTACTGTAGGACTGACGAGGGATTGACCCTTGCTAATGAACATCACAGAAGATACTGGAAATGGCCTTATTTGAAGAAATGAAAACAACTGAGGATTCAAAAGTCGTGGCTCCACTTCACTCAGAAACCACCGGCAGAGCTCAACACGTGAACTGGACGCTTTAACGCATGCACACCGAGCTCGATAGTTGTAGTCGCTTAAGTGCGGCCAGTATCCAGTAATCGGGAGATAGTGGGTTCGAGCCCCACTGTCGGCAGCCCTGAAGATTGTTTTCCGTGGTTTCCCATTTTCACACCAGGCAAATGCCGGGGCTGTACCTTAATTAAGGCCAGGGCCGCTTCCCTTCAATTCCTAGGCCTTTCCTATCCCATTGTCGCCATAAGACATATCTGTGTCGGTGCGACGTAAAGAAAAAAACCTCATGCACAAGAATAAATTTGTACGGATACAGATGCAGGTCCTTTTTGACAATGTCTCGTCCCAACGATCTCGTTAATTCCATAGATAAACGGCATTGAGATTTCGCCGTACTTCGTTCAGGCTTTCCTTCATTCAAGCAATGTTTTCTGGTGTTCGGATAGTTAGGATTGTTTATTCGCTACATGGTTCGTTTCACGCCATTTTGGCATTAAGTTTTGCATTGCAGACTTTGCTGGAGGTTTTGCCGAAACTCTTCCAGTTTTTAACTCTTGCTCAAACAGTTCCGCACAGGTTTTCCACGAATCGTGCTTCTCACCACACTCGGCAATGAACACGCGCTGTTTTATCGTGAGCACCATTTTGTGTTGCATTCAACTGGTCACTAAACACGTCTGTTCCTCTCACTCACTCACACGTAATGACGCAGCAACGTACTCGGGAGATGCGCACGCGCAGATATGTGACAGCAACCGATTAGTGCATCGAAATCACGGTTTCCAGCATCTCCTGTTCATTAACAAGGGCCAATTCCGCGTCAGTCTAATGAATATTTTCCAGGCTAGTTTTATTTTTCCCACTCTGTACATAATTGCAAATGCTTACAATGTGTATTCTTCTCGGATGATAACATAGCAAGTGAATTCGAATCCAGATGTGCTGAGCTTGACATACTTGTGCCAGGCTCCCCACTTTCATCTCAACTGATCTCAGTTGGCATCTCTTGTTCTTTTAGAGTATTGGGTTTACGAAGCCTAGTGATTCTTTTATTTTCATACCCTTCAAGCCCGCTTCTTTCTTCTGCCCTTTCCTTCTCATCGAGAATCTATCCTCTTCATTGTCATCCTCTAATTAGAATTAAGAATGTTTGTCATGCTGTACTTCTTAAAATAATCTCCACCATCTTACGTATGTCATATTTTATAATCCTTTCATAAAGTATATGCCTTGCTTTTAAGCGCTAATTACACATTCTAGTTCACTATCACATAGCACGGCACCTTAACTCATTAATATTTAATAACTACTTGAAAGAACGTCTTGTTTTTACAACGGTGTTCCTCTAATGACACGCGAAGTCGATAATAGTCATTGTGCTGTCCAGCGCAGACTTGCTTTGACTTGTTACCATGTAGGAGATAACCTGACGAATATCGACCATGGCATCAGCTTGAGGAGGAATCTCATATTTTTCACTTGGTTCACGCAATATGCTTGTCAAGTGGAGTGCAGGAGAAGTGACGTAAAAAGTAAAAAGTGACGGTCAGTATCAAAAGATCCATCGTTTGTGATCTCTAAAAGCTCTTCAAGGTTTATTTCTTTACAGATTAAAAGATTAATGGATGTCATATTGCATGTTACCAGATCGTTTGCCTGAAATCCGTAAACACTTGTTAGCCCCACAGTCGGATCGCTACATTGTCGGTGCGTTCTGTTAATCTTTTTATTGTTGTTTTCTCTATTATTATTATTATTATTAGACTATTATTATTATTATTGTTATTATTATTATTATTATTATTATTATTATTATTATTATTATTATTATTATTATTATTATTATTATTATTGATGTTTTGACATAAATATGTCTCATGGCTGGGGGTCATCCGAAAATTTGCGTAACGTAACGCGACAAAATGTGTGAGGGAAGTGTAACCATAGCAAGCGTGCAGGTAGTGATGTAAGGTATTGTTACCTATCAACCGTACAGGCTATGTCTTACGGCTGGTTGCCCGTCTGAAATTAGCAGCCGTTAATGTATGGCCATGACCGGAAGACATATTTATGATAATTTGATTTGATTTTCGTAACGGGAAACTTTTTTCTTTAGCTGATACTGCTACTGACTATTGAAGTGCGTCCACACTTGTATCAGATCACCGTATTTGTATCATGATCGGCCTTGTGAAAACAGAGTTGGTGACCGAGCTCGATAGCTGCAGTCGCTTAAGTGCGACCAGAATCCATAATCCGGGAGATAATGGGTTCGAACCGCACTGTCGGTAGCCCTGGAGATGGTTTTTGGTAGTTTTCACACCAGGCAAATGCTGAGACTGTACCTTAATTAAGGCCATGGCTTCTTTCTTCCTACTCTTAGCCCTTTCCTGTCCAATCGTCGGCATAAGAGACCTATCTGTCTCGGTGCGACGTAAAGCAAGTTGAAAAAAAAAAAAAAAAAAAGAGTTCTGTATCAAGATCGTGAATCAGATATGATACAAAGGTCGGATCAGGGATGTTCCCATCGAGAGTCGGTCTTTTGCCGTCGCATCAGAGGAAGATACGTGATACAGGTACGGACAGTGTGGAGGGAGCGTTTCCCCATTCAGCACTCCGCACCATCGCCTCCTTGCTGCGCATGCTCAGACCCTCCGTCACTCTTCCCTTCGCCCGTACCTTGTTCACCGTCCTTCCGACTTCATTTAGTTTTGCATCAACCTTTGTTTTTTGAAGAAAAATGGATTCGGAGTGGTTCGTAGAAAAAATTCAACAGTTGATAATTTATCAACAAAAGTTCGTTTTGTGGGACTCAAAAGAATCCGCAGCATTGTAATTAGATGAAAAAGAATGACGCATGGGAGAAAACCACCAAAAGACATTGGGAGCCCTATCGAACTGTGCAAAAAAGAAATAAGTGTATCTTATTGCGGCTCTTAAAGAGCTAGCAGCAGCCAACTTCTGTAGCTCGGTGCCAACACTCAACTGATGATTCAAGGGCGATGGATGGAACTAACAGATACGCATAGATGTTACAGACACGTGATACAGATCGGACAGCCTTGTCGCGTATCAATTCTTGATAGAGATTCGGTGATGTGATACAAGTGTGCGCGCACCTTTACGAGGGGAGCTTTGTGTGGATGTACACTTTCGAACTTTCTGTAAACCACCATTAGGCTTGGCATAACTCGCTGAGAGGAAGTACCAACAAGTGTACCCACACTACGGAGGAGCGTAATATTTAACTACAGCGCATTTCAATAACGGCTGCCATTAGGTGAGAGGACGGGCTTCATCTTCATACTGGTCTCCGGCGATGGGACTTGGCCATATTACAAGGAACCGAAGGGAAGCATAAAGGGAGCCCCATCCTCTTCCCTGAAAAAATTCCGTACTGTGCTCTCAGCAAGCAAACACTAACTACCGCTATCGCTGATTATGCGTTTCTAAGTACTGCCATACCCACCGTATTTCCTGACTTCGGCCCTTATCACCTGCTCGGGGCTTTAAGGAAATCTTTGCGCGGACTTCATATGGCTGACCATGAAGAATTGCAAACAGCTCTCCGGAACTGGTTGTGACATACTCCGAGAAAGTGGTTCTAGGAGGGCGTAGAGAAGTTGTCACACTTCTAGAGCAAGTGTATATAACTGAAGGCGGGCTACATCGAGAATGTGATCTTATCTGCCGAGATGTAACTGTCCTAATCGCGTGAAAATAAAATGAAGTATTATATTGCATTACTAGTGTCCGGAGGTTTAGGCGGTAACAAGTTAGAATGAATCTTGCCGAGTAACAAATGTACTCCAGCCCGCACAACACAGTCCTGCTACTGTATGAAATTTGCATAAACATTGGGGGTAAGACGTAGAAATAATGTTACTTTCGCTACATACGGGAACCGCGGACTAGTCGACACTTCCTCCTAGCCAAATTAGATTGTATTCTGATCTGTTACTGCCAAAATGTCCCGGCTCTCATTATTACTATACTAACTTAAATTTCCCTACAGGATTGGAAGAAATTATCCTGGCAAAATCACACTTTTTTTACATAAATTTCTTAAGAATGAATCTTCTGTAATCTTTTCCGTTTTGAAGCAAGCTTTGGAAAGTTTGTGGTGATAATAAACATAAATTTGACTGTATTAACATACAGTTTTGATCGTTTAACAGTCCACATCATGTTCACAGCCGAGAAAAATCTCTCAAACTGAATGAAGCATTGCCCCATTTTATATTTCTGATCTTACATTTTTCATATTATGCAAAAGCTACAGCAACAAAAGCATTTGCACGTGGTACCTAGCACGATGCAAATACAGACAAGACAAATAAATATCAAAAATAATGCCGACTTTTATTTGACACATTTAAAACGTTGTGGAGGCACCACGAGCAGAATTTTCTCAGTCTAGTGGAGAAATGGACCAGCTGTTACGATTTGTTTTCAAACTATTTGTTGGCACGAATTTTTAGTACATTGCCCATGATACTGGCCTCTAATCTTAACGAAAATGTTGTAATAATAATAATAATTATTATTATAATAATAATTGTGCCGGGAGGTACACCTCAACTCCGCTCATTTAAAAGAAGCGCCTTTAGGAACGCTATCTCGCTAGCAAAACGTGAAACACCTACGGCATGAAGTTGGGACATTGACCTGAAGATGTCACCAGTGAATTATTGAGTAATGTGTTATTTTGAAGTTGCCTATTGACTTATTTGTTTTGTTTTGGTTTGCGTCAAGAAGTTTAGACTTTTCTCCATAGATGTCATTATAAAAAAACTGAGGTAATGCACTCTGGTGCAAGGTAAAAGAATTAATGAATTAAGGAAGTTTTGGGTTATTATGTTTTCTCAACTAAATTAACTTTCCTTTATTTTATTATTTCAAAGTGTGCAATACTTCTTTCTCATTCCGCCAGTTTTTGAATCTGGCCAATAAGGAATTTTCTGTAATTATTTTTCAACCAATCACACATTTCTTGTACCTTTTGAATTTGCCAATAAAAATCTAGAGGGTGTGTTCGGATTTAGTCGAGAACCCTCTCGAACCGTCCCCTCGCGTATATAAGCTGCGGCCTTTCCGGCTACTCTGTCTTTTGATCACCGAATTTCTGAGTGTGTGTGTGTTAAGACAGGAGGTGGGGCGCCTCCGTACTTACGCGAGGGGAAGGTTCGAATTTCTAACTATGTAACCACCCTTTTCTAAAACGTAAATTTCCTTTCGGCTAATGTAAAATTTCATAAAGTCTTAAACTGTAAATCAGGGAGAGAGAGTGCGTTGCCCTCTCGAGTTCCCCTTCAACTTGGTTTGAGGTGACTACGATTTTGTAACGGTTTTTCTTTCCTGTAATGCATTAAATTAACCTTCATTCTAGTCACCTTAGTAGCTTGGGATTAGCCACTGCTTCATCGGGCGGGGAGCCCAGTTAGGGTTTATATTTAATTTTCTAGGAGCTCAAGTGTACGCCTCCATTCATTTTGTGTTTGAGCCAGTAATCTAACCTATTTTTCTCTTCCACGAAGGCCCAGTAGTTTGGGTACTACTGACTCCTATGTACAAAATTGTAAAATGGTAGGTTGGGCCTAGAGAGTCCAGACATACGTAAGATTTTTGGTGTAATGTTGCCTTGAGCGGGCTGTAAGAAATTAGGAGCGCAGTCTCCTTGGTTAAAGTTGGGGAGCATGTAAGCTGTTTCTTGTAATTGCTAATTTACTATAATATTGAGGGGTGCCTCTGGAAGGCCATTAATTGTATCGGTTGGAGCAAAATGCTCTTGTTTTGGGAGATTTCTCCTTGTCCACGTAAACTCTAATTGGTGGTATTGTAAAGTTGGAAATTAGGGGCTTGAAGCCCAAAACTGTTAAATTCCCTAATCTTGGGTTTTCCAATTCTTGTTTCAAGATCGCTATTTGTACGTGTAACCTTGTTATTTCACCAAGTCAAAAGATAGTTAAGTTTGTGATTTAACCCTCAAACACACGCGTATGGGGTGGAATCCACCCCAGGTCATTTTATTTCCTAGTGAAATGTACAAATAACTCTCCTGTGCTCTCCCCGCTCTTATATCTTTCTGGCTGGATCCCTGCAGACAGAGTCATTCTTATATAATCTATCTTAAAATCTCCAAATAATACAGTAATTCATATTTTACAATACAATTATATGCGGGGTGGAAAGCACCCCCACGCGTGTGTCTGCGTCCTAAATTTGGCGCGTGTGCTTGAGGGTTAAAAAGAAATATAACCTTGATTTTAAAGTTTTAATTAAATTTTCATATCGTAGATAGACCCATTCCACCCAGCACCTTCTTTCACCTCTTTCTGATCCACGGAAACTCAATAATAATAATAATAATAATAATAATAATAATAATAATAATAATAATACAGTCGTTATAGTTCAGAGAGGGGCCAAAATCTTGAAATAAATTCTCTGGGGCATTTACGTACATACCTTTCAACTTGGTAGGTAGTATTGAGTATTTCAAGTACAGCGCGAACAATTGGTCGACAGCGGGCGACAAGCTTGCACTCCCCAGTTGTGCTGGAAGTAGCGTCAGACGTGAAACTCAGATACTTTCCAACAGAACAGAGATGACCTAGGCCACCATGAGCTCAATCGGTAGACCATCCGACGCGAAATCGCAAAGTTGTGGGTTTTGTAGTTAACATCTTTCGGCATGTACTGTTGTTTGTGTCATCAGTCCATAGACTGGTTTGATGTGGCTCTCTATTCTGTGCTATCCTTTTCATTTCTACGTAACTAGTAAATCCTACAGCTACTCTAATCTGTTTTTCGTATTCAACCCTTGGTCTACCCCTACCATTCTTGCCCTCTACACTTCCCTCAAAAACTAACTGAAGTCCTGGGTGTCTTAAAATGCGTCCTGTCATTCTACATATTTCTGGTCAAATTTAGCCAAATCATTCTCCTTTCTCCAGTTCGATTCGGTATATCTTCATTCGTGATCTCTTTATCCACCTCACCTTCAGCATTCTTTTGTAACACCACATTTCAAGTTATTCTATTCTCTTCCTGTATGAGCTAGTTATCGTCCGTGTTTCATTTCCATACAACGCCACGCTCCAGATGAAAGTGTTCAAAACTATCTTTCTAATTCCTGTATCAATGTTCGAAGTGATCAGATTTCTTTTCTTAAGAAAGGCTCTCCTGCTTGTGCTATACTGCATTTTATGCCCTTCTTACTTCTGCCATCGCTAGTTAATTTACTACCCAAGTAGCAATATCCATCTACTTCCTTTAAGGCTTAGTTTTCTAATCAATTATTTCCATCCATCGCCTGACTTCGTTCGAATGCAGTCAATTACTTTTGTTTTAGATTTGATTGTTTTCATCTTGTACTTCTTCTTCAAGACTGTGTCTGTACCATTCAGCAAAATCTCTAGATCTTCTATTTACTCAGATAAAATAACGATATCATCGGAAAATCTCAGAGGTTTGATTTCCTCTCCTTGGATTGTGATTCCCTTCCCGTATGTACTGTAAGATGTAAACAGCACGAACAAGTTGATAGTTAAAGAAAATTATGTAAACATTAATCATATGGTACGTATTAATGAACGATATGAAATACTATAAGCCCTGAAATATTATACGCGTTATTCATATTAATAACTTACATAAAATTGGCACGTTGTTACAATTGCATGTTGCAAGTGTCTGTACCTGTTTACCAAGCATGTGTTCTAACAATTATTTCTTTTCTATTTGCAGGTGAGTACATCTTCTATTCGAATGACGGCTGTGAGTAAGTGTATGCTATGCAATACTGTAGTGTTGGTAGATGATGATCTTACTGTGTCCGTCCGTATTAAGCACGCAGTGGTAGAAATGACTCACTGTTTCCTTTGGTAAGTAGCAGGGGCATAACGAATGTAGACTTCCAAAATAAAAAAAATCGGGCCCCCTCAAATAAAATGTAAAACGAATAGGGAACATAAATTTAATTAGAAGGTAGATAATATGTGCCAAATTATATACCGTAAAGAGTTGAATTATTCAAGATTATTGATAAATAATGTTTAATCGGTTTTATTTGGCTGCCTCCGTGCTTTGACGGCTGTTACTGAACCTTACACAACTTAGTTGTTCCTACTTAACCCCTTATAGGTTGGTGGCTAAATATTTAGCCACCCCACATAAAGGTCCATATTTTTTACAAATTGCAATGAATTTGGTCTTTATCGCCACAAGCCACATGCCCCTGGTTATCCGTATGTTTCACCTATCTCAGGTGGTTTGTGAAGTGCCGGTACCGGTGCGCTATTCTGCGCTCCTCTGTCGGCCTGTAATGTGTGTGTCAGTTGTGTGTGGCTTGTGTGTTTTCTAGTTAATTGATTATGACAAATTATGGGGGCGCTTGGTCACCCATCCAGTGGGTCTGTACCAAAGTCACAGCCGCAAGTGTTCACGTAGAATACGCGCGGCGTGTATTGTCTTGATATACGAGGGCGAGTCAAAAAGTAAATTACACTTCCAAGTTACGGCCATTTATGAAACCACTTACATATAAGCAACACGGCTATGACAATATATAAGTCCACTTTTCCACATAGTCCGCAAGAGAATGTAAACATTTCTCAGAACGGTCATCAAACTTTTCGGTTCTGGATGCGTAGAAATCACCTCCAGCGCTATGTAACCACCTGGAGACAGCTACTTTCACCTCCTCATCGTTTCGGAATCGTCGTCCACCATGATGATTGGAAACGTTGTCCCTTGTGAACATCGGTGAGCAAACGTGGCACCCATTATTTGACACAATTTACGAAATCCAAGGTGCTGGTGAACAGTGGTGAGCACACTGCCATCCACTCGGTCAACATTTGCAACGGTACTGGACGTTGCGGGCTTGCCTTCGCGATATTCGGCTGTGAGATCCGTGCGTCCGGCGTCAAATTGCTTACACCACTTTACAATATCTGAGCGAGAAATTGCACGCTCACCATATACAGCAGTGATTTTACGATGAATGTCGATGCAATTGAGCTGTGCAGCCCATAGAAATCTGATCGTAGCACGCACTTCCAATTTGGAGTGAACATCCAGCTGACGCGCCATTGAGCCTAGCCCGCTCGCACACACAGCATGACGGGATACCACACCAGCCTTCCTATCGGACCTGTTAGCAGTTACTGTAGCTTCCTACGCATTGGCCACGATCATGACACACAGCGTGCTCTTGCGGCGAGCTAGTGTAACTTACTTTTTGATTCGCCCTCGTACCACCTAGTCCGCACTGAAAGAGCCATGCGGTTAGGGTCGCTTGAAAACTCAGTCCCCAGATGGCTCAGTGTTATTTGGCAGTACTTATTTCTTCTCATTGTACCTTAATTAAGGCCACGGCCGCTACCTTCCCAGCCCAGCCCTTTCCCATCCTTGCGTCGCCGAAAACCTTCAGTGTGTTAGTGCTACGTGGAAAAAAGAAAAAAAAATCCGCCACTGGAACAGTAAATGTGCTTGCCTGGGGCTCCTGTTGCGCGGAACTCGCTTCACGAGTCACGACGCTGAGCCGCCTTGACTTTGAGACGCTCGCGATAAGCCTTTTCACGCTCGGCGTTGTCCGACTCGTTGGCTGAATGGTCAGCGTACTGGCCTTCGGTTCAGAGGGTCCCGGGTTCGATTCCTGGCTAGGTCGGGGATTTTAACCTTCATTGGTTAATTCTAATGGCCCGGGGGCTGGGTGTTTGTGCTGTCCCCAACATCCCTGCAACTCACACACCACACATAACACTATCCTCCACCACATTAATACGCAGTTACCTACACATGGCAGATGCCGCCCACCCTCATCGGAGGGTCTGCCTTACAAGGGCTGCACTCGGCTAGAAATAGCCACACGAAATAAAAATACGCTCGGCGTTGATGATTTTAGAATTTTTGAAATTATCACATGCCTGTCTATCTTCTGCAATGCATTCTCATTAATTTTGAAAGAATTTATTGGCCATATGTCGAGATATTTTGCGAAAGAATGAAATGTTTGTCACTTCGCACCATCATTTTTTTAAATATTCACTGTCTTAATACGTTTTCCGCTTATACTCGTAGAACTCACTGTGACGAATAAAACACCACCTCACACGACGTGCTTCCACGCCGGACTCCAGAGCTACACTAATTGTTGGCCACGCGGCATGGCTATTTTAGTACCTCAAAATGGCGCTGCTGCTGATAAAGTTATCTCGCATCGTGGGTGTTGTTTAGAAATTGTTTCGTGGAGGCGTCATCTGACAATTTGCGTTACGTCACAAGATGCGTAACGGAAGTGTAACCTAGCAACCGTACTGGCTGTGTCTTATGGCTGGTGGTCATCTCATATTAGCAGCCGTTGGTGGATGGCCATGACTGAGAGATATGTAAGACATATGTATGATGAATCAAATTTAAAAAAAGACAAAAGTGGTTTATTTTATTTGTTACTCTCGCCCATCCCAAATACGGTTCTGAAACTGTACAGGTGTATGGGGAAACTCAGACGTGCTCAGTTAAATAGTGTCAGCGCTGATTGTTGCTTGTGCGTCGTGTGTTACGGGCCCCTTTAACACGGTCAATATTACTGCGCAATAATATTGCGTCAGTATATTGAGTGAACACACACTGGTCCTCACACGGCTCAATATTATTGGGCAATACTTATTTCTTCTCAGTTGCGTGACTGGTTCATATACTTGATTATTCGCCTCTGTACAGTGCCTGACATGTCGCAAGTACGCGATGTGGAATGGCTTTGCATTGCCACGGCAATAGTAGTGTGTTTAAAAAGTAAAAATACCGGGCGAGTTGGCCGTGCGTGTTGAGGCGCGCGGCTGTGAGCTTGCATCCGGGAAATAGTAGGTTCGAATCCCACTATCGGCAGCCCTGAAAATGGTTTTCCGTGGTTTCCAATTTTCACACCAGGCAAATACTAGGGCTGTACCTTAATTAAGGCCATGGCCGCTTCCTTCCAACTCCTAGGCCTTTCCTATCCCATTGTCGCCATAAGACCTATCTGTGTCGGTGCGACACAGATAGGGCCCCTAGCAAAAAAAAAAAAAAAAGTAAAAATGGTGTCAAATTTTACTGTAGGGAAATAAACTGATCATATTCACGGTATGTATTTCAATAAATGAAACTCGGAGTGAAAACGGTTAATTTATTTTTATCTATGTATGTTCAGTCGTCAGCCCGAAGGCTGGTTGGATCCTCAACAGCTCCGCCATCAGCTGTCATAGATGGCCTAGGCGTCACTGAAGAGGCGTACTATGGAAATGAGGAGTGAGGTAGTTTCCCGTTGCTTTCCTCACCGAGCCAGCCGCTGCTATTAGATATCAGTCTGCCAAGCCCACTGAAATGCATGCATCAACCGACCCTATGAGCAACATTTTCACACCATTCATAGCAGGGACTGGCTGCATAAGGAATGGCATTACTAGCGTCACTCATACCTCAGTCACTTTCATATTGTCAGAGCCAAGGATAAGACAGAGACAGATCAATGAAAGTAACAAAATTGCTCTAGCCTATACCAGAAGACGTAGTGCACTGTAAACACTAGGTCCTGCCAGTAAAGGCATATTTTTATCTAACAATCGTTTTTGAGAGACGTCTGTATGGAATCTGGAATCGACTCGTGTTGGATTCAGTGCATCGAAAGGGGGGAAGTCACTCCGGGCCTATGATACCACCACGAAGGAAACGATCAGTTGTCTGGAGTATGAGGAGATGAAGCCTCTTTGATAAGAGCCTTCTAGTATCCTTTTAAGTGCTGAGTTACCAGTTGACTGTTTGGTACCTCAGTGCTGAGTTTTTTCATTCGTATGCAAAAAAATTGTAGAAGCCTCAATTTTGAACTTATCAGTGGGGTGATAGCTTAAAATGTTTATAAATGTTGGTTGTTTATAAATCTAAATGCAAATGGAAAATCCTACACTTATGTTCAATATTATTTTGAGAGAAAACAAAATTACACTTATGTGCCCATGTGTGCATTATCTTTATCAAAGTAAAGAGCCCAAAATAATATTATTTCCTAAAATATGTAGGCAGCTAATACACGTAACTTCTTAGAAGTATATAACCTGATATTTTAAAATACTTTCCAAACCTGGAATGTGGTGATGGTTAAATGTTTCTACTGGTTGTTCGTGATGCCGATTTGTTCAACTATCTGCACCAACTCCACTGGCACAAAAGTTTCTAAAAAAATCAATGATTTTCGGGTTGTTATCAAACATTACTTGGCCCTCAGAGCCTGTCACAGTTACTTGAAACTCTGGTGAAGAAAAGTAATCCATCCGCCGCAAAATTAGCGATAAAATACCTTTTGTACTCACCGTGTTTTTCTTTAGTTTAGAAGGAGGCTCTGTTTCTCTCTCACATACAATATTTTTGGCACTCTCTCTATCACTCTCACTTTCAAAATCGCCGAACAATTCCTTAAAATGATTATCTCCATCATCACTTTCCGCTGTAGTTAATAACTGAAAGATTCTGTGATCCGAAATAACATAGCGGCAAGAGAAACTAGACTGTTGTTCCGCCATGTTTGTTTACATCACAGATGAAATGACGTATGGCTTTTAGTGCCGGGAGTGTCCGAAGACATGTTCGGCTCGCCAGGTGCAGGTCTTTCGAGTTGACACCCGTAGGCGACCTGCGCGTCGTGATAAGGATGAAATGATGATGAAGACAACACATACACCCAGCCTCCGTGCCATTGGAATTAACCAATTAAGGTTAAAATCCCCGACCCGGCCGGGGATCGAACCCGGGACCCTCTGAACCGAAGGCCAGTACGCTGACCGTTCAGCCAACGAGTCGGACACATCACAGATGAACTCCACGGACGTCTACAAAAAGCTGGGTAAGTTACTTCCCGAAGCTATAATCTCTGATCAGTTAGTTCTACATAATGCCCAACAGATGGCAGAATATGTCAGAGATCAAATTCGCACTCGAAAGTGAACCGGGAAACTCAAAAAAATTATAATTCTCACGCACCGCCTATAGACGGGCTTAGCACTGGTGGACCGGCCGCGTCAGCCCGTCTATAGGCGGGCGTAGCACTCATCGGGGTATAGTATGTCTCTGTCATGGCCACCCATCAATACTTCACATCACAGCCTGCAAGATCACATGGACCATATGTACTCTGACGCCCCTTTTTCATAATATGTCTCAGTCACGACCATCCATCAGTACTCCAAATCACAGCCTGCACGGTTGCTAGGTAACATCGCGACACACATTTTGTACCCCTACTTTCGTGACGCAGATTTTCAGATGGCCCCTACCCATAAGACATGTTAAAACAACAGAAAGCGGAAATGGGCTGAAGACTGGCTGAGAAGAAGCTTGATACATAGGCATGCAGGCGTGTTGAGAGAACTTGCTGCGGAGACAATGGTGTCCGGACATTTCGTACCACGGACATTCCGTACCACCTAGGTCGTTATCTACCTGCGAACGGTTTTACCGTGATCCCCAAATATTTACGCCAGGACAATCCGTACCACTAGATGTCAGTTTGGAATTCCATTTCCACGCAGGTGGGTGTAATAAGCGTGACAGACACACATTAGAAATCAGAAACAAAAATAATTTTCAACATTTGCAGAAGAAAACTATATTATTTTAATGAATTATTTGGGAGGAATGGGGGTAAACAGCAAAGAAACATTGCAAGTCAGTCATTACTGATCTACATTCAGGGCAGTCGCCCAGGTGGCAGATTCCCTATCTGTTGTTTACCTAGTCTCATCTTAAATAATTGCAAATTACCGGGCGAGTTGGCCGTGCGGTTAGGGGCGCGCAGCTGTGAGCTCGCGTGCGGGAGATAGTGGGTTCGAACACCACTGGCGGCAGCCCTGAAGATCGTTCGTTTTCCGTGGTTTCCCATTTTCACTCCAGGCAAATGCTGGGGCTGTACCTTCATTAAGGCCACGGCCGCTGCCTTTCCACTCCTAAGCCTTTCCTATTCTCTCGTCGCCATAAGACCTATCTGTTTCGGTGCGACATAAAGGAGAAAAAAAGTTTACTAGCCTAAAATTAGTAGCTAATATCCGTAGGATGTTTTCAACTTTGAGTTGCTTCCCTGAAGCCTGGATTTTTCAACAATTTTGCAAGATTTGTTTATAGAACCTTCTGGAACGTTCTAGCGCATTCTACCAATTCAGGAACATTCTATCCCGCACTTCAATGATATTTGCTATGTTACGTAGCCAGATTTTCTAGGTTTTGGCACATGAAAACTACTAGTGGGTGATTATGATTTGCTAATTGTGTAATTTCATTAACAAACCATTCAGTTATCTTTGAATGGCATTATCAGATAATTGAATTTAATGTAATGCTTCACACATCAATTCAATTACATTTGAAAAGCTGCAACTGGGATTATGTTGTGATGCATTACCTGGTACAGTATTATCCTATAATGCATAACACGTTAATTTTGTACTCTGCACGCCCATTACTTTTCAGTGCATTCCTTCCTACACTAGAGAGCAAGGTAGTCTATCTTCTTTAATGGTATCTACTTCATGGATGGCATTGACTGTTGGGACCATGGGCCCTGAACTTGTTATTTAAAGAAAAAAGAAATTCAACATAGTATTGTTACTTGCCAGCCCCGTGGTCGCCCCTTTCGATATTTCCAGGAAGGGGCTACAGACTCAGACGACCGGAGATCTCCCAGTCGGCTTGTGGCATTGTGCCGGCCTTTCCGTGTATTGTTCTCGTCGGCCGGCTTACCTGTGAGTTTCTTGGGGATTCAGCGGGAATGTTCTGCCTCTTGCCCCCTCGCGAAAATTCTGGCTCAAGTCTTCCGAGCTATAAAAAGGGAGGCTAGCCACGGTCATTGTCTCAAATGCATCATCGGTACTCCACATACCATACATGTCTCTGCGGAGAAGGGTCACACATACGGATAACCAAGGACAGTAGGTCAGAGTTGGGCTCCGTGGTGGAACTGTAGTCAGAGTTGGGCTCCGTGGTGGAACTGTAGTCAGAGTTGGGCTCCGTGGTGGAGTCAATGCCTTGAGGTTCGGTGGCTGGGCTGAGGGCGACATAACTATTGGCTGTGGCTGTTGCTGTTGCTAGTGTCCCGCCGAGGTAAAAACGAGGAGCTGGTGTTGTGGTGTCGGAGAGACCAGTGAGTGGGTGGGCTGGAGACGACGGAACGGAGGACTGTATTGTGTGTTCGTGAGTCAGCGAAGGAAGCCGCTGTCATTAGTGTGAGGGTAAATGGGCCGGTGTTAATGTTCGCTGTTGTAAGTATCGTCCTGCTATTGAATACTGCTGAACTGTTTAGTTGTTCACTGCATGTGACTGCGTGAATTACTAGACTGTTTGTGGAGTCGAACCAACGAACTGTCATTTTGTGTCGACTGGTCCGCACCCCTGTGTTCATATCCAGTGGTCTACACACAACTGCTGATGAGGTGACTGGACTTGCGGAAGATAAAGTAAGGCTTAACCGTCCGCAGGTATAGCATCGGGCTGGACTGCCTGCTGTGCCGTAAGGAAGAGGGACTTGAAAATCATTAGCAATTAGTACGTGTGGCCATTCATAGCTGATTAGAATTGTGTGTGTGTGTGTGTGTGTGTGTGCATTTATTGGGTCATCCTGAAATAAATTAGAGCAATGAAACAAATGGAGTTTTATTCATCAATATGTAATAAAGTATTGTACGTTGACCTCATTGTTATTTGGGTCATCAGCCCATATACTGGTTTGAAGCAGTTCTCCATGCCACCCTAAAATTTACTTTACTCGTTTCGAAACTCCTCACTCGCACCGTAAAACATCGCATTCCTTATCAGTTGCATAAATAACGATTATTGCATACTATGGAAAATATACTGATTTTAAATTAAATATTTTAGACTCGTCACCATACAAATAATGCATGATCGAGGTGGCCGAGATTGACACAGTCGATAAATGATAAAGATAGAGCGGCCAAGTGATAAACTTGAAGGAAAGTTCAGAAAATCAGTACTAACAGGAAATTGGAACCTGTCAGAGATGATGTTGGTAAGCGAATCGGGGTTCAAACAGTCAGAGGCGTTGTTAAAATTAAGTGTACGGAAAGTAACTACTAAAGCGTAAAGTTTCTGGCTTCTTAAGTAAATGGTTAGCATTCTGGCCTTCGGTCCAGGGTTTCCGGGTTCGATTCCCGCTCGATTCGGGGATTTTAACCTTCATTGGTTAGTTCCGGTGGCTCGGAGGCTAGGTATGTGTTATTCATCATTATACCCGTAATATTAAAAGAAACGTTTTGACAGATATGACTGGAGGGGGGAGCATTGCACGGTGTTGCCACATCCTTTTCTCCTTCCCTTCGCTTTCGGCTCACTTGTTCGTTCGTTCAGACCACTGTGTTCTGTTGTACGTAACTCAGAAGTGAGAAGTTTGGCAAGTGCAAATAATTCGAGCCAGCCAGGAGGTTTATCTCTATGACAACCGCAGTAGGTCCGTCAACGTTTCCATGGTAACTTTACTGCTTTCTCCCCATCCAGGCAGTCAGTAGTGGACTTCCCTCTGAGAACCGTCAGAACGCATCTTTCAATGTTACGGCTGTAGAATTCATCATAGGTAGGGCCCCAGCCTCATAGAGCGCAGGTCGCCTATACGGCTCAACTCGAAAGACCTGTACCAGGCCTCTTTGAAGGCTACACATCATTAATTAAGCGTAAAGCGTCATTTTCCGTATTCGCTTGAGTGTGGGAAGAAGTCAACTTCGTCACGGTATGGAATAAAAAGTCATTACGCACCTAAAATATATATTTTCCTAGTCATGTTACAATAATTGCAGTAATTTAGTATTAAGTACTGTACTCTAAGTAATGACATGCACAGTAAAAATTGTGGTGGTTGGAAATTGTTTGTAGTAGGACTTAAATTATGTATAATTAATTATAAACTATTCATTTTTCTGTGGTTAGTGATATGCTAAGTTATTCAGTTCAATAATCTCTTTAACCAACTGTCGTTATGATCAAGAACATCCGCGAGACTGGAAAGCAGCTCGTAGATCACACTATGGCGTTCCTTCCTCAGTTTAAAATAGGTTTACCCGGGCTTTCTCCCCTGATTCTGGATATATATTATTGCACTTGCAGTATATGTTGTTTTAATTCCCTGGTCACTCGTCCAGTCTTCGCATCTAATGAGCAGTGCTGGCGATCGCGTTCTCTGTGGCACCTAAAACAAGATCCATCCCGGCCGGCGCCAGAAAGATCCTTTGTGGCACGCAAACCTGTGTTTCGGCCGCGAGGATGTAATAAGGTTGTTGAGTGCAGCTGCCTGCCTTGTTCTCCTTGACCCGTCTTCTGAGCCTGTTGGTGCTCTGCGACCGTGATTGTTGGAGATGAAACTACAAGGTCGTCAGTCACATGCCTGTGATCGGACGAGTCATACCTTGGTATTAATTGGAACTCCTTACAGCCCGCCTGTAAAGTCTTTATAGTTTCACACTGTGGTTCGAGACCCGTTCGTGCAAAAAATTCTTTATTTTAGACTGTTATGCCTTTCAGAGTTCAGTCTGCAAGGCTCTCTGCGTTTACTAAACACCGCCACAATCCTTCGTGGTCTCGTTTAGTTCTATTATCTTTAAATCATTAGAAACAAAGTCTAACCGTCGTCGTCTTGGTCTCCTCCTACTTCTCTTGCGCTTCTCAACGAATCACCATGAGAATATTGGCAGAGAGGTTAGGAGAGGTACTGAGCGAGTTTGCTGGGAGGTTAGGGTCGCGCAGCTGTGAGCTTGCATTCGGAAGATAGTGGGTTCGAACCCCTATTGTCGACAGCCCTGAAGATGGTTTTTTGTGGTTTCCCATCTTCACACCAGGCAAATACTGGGGCTGTACCGTAATTAAGGCTACGATCGCTTCCTTACCTCTGCTAGCCTTTTCCTATCCCATGATCGCCGTAAGATCTATCTGTGTCGGTGCAATGTAAAATAAGTAAGCCTGTCTCCCGCTTATTCCCACCAAGGACAGTGGTGATCACGGACGGTGCCAGACAACACTGACAATGCTGACAGGTAACATTATCCTAAGACTAAATTCGCGTAATGGAATGTCCTAGGAAAAGGAAGCCATTTGTTGTAAACAAGATGCAACTGGAGATTTTTGGGGGATATTTAGGCTAGAAAAACGGATAGTTCGATAGCAAAATTGGTGAAAAGTGAAAGATCATCTTGCTGAGATTTCCACATAATACGTTAGTAAAGGAAGATCCCCTTATATTAAATGTAGATTCTTGAAATGATTTTAAATCACATTATGCAGTGTTTAATATTGAAAGGAGACCAATAAAAGGAAAACAGCAGGAAAGTATCTTCAGCAAATATGAGAGGAGGGAAAGAACATTGTAGCACCTAAATAGACTTTCAGACATCGTACGACATGGTGTATGGGAACTGTTTCTTTCTGCCCTTCAGAAATCAGACTATCTCTGCTAAGTATGAAACCATGATCTTGGGACCCATATGCCGAACTCTACCGCAGAGGGAGTGGTTGGAATACGAAAAGCCACTTCTAGCGTGGTTGAGAGAGTGACTTTTTTCTCGGTTGTCTCTTACAGTCTAGATACACCGGGTTTCATCCATGGGTAAAACTGATGTGTGCATATGGTTGCGAGAGTATTTACGGACTGTAGTAAGGATATAAGATGTGGTAAAGGTCCATAGGAAACCAGCACCACTTGTTCGGGTGACTTCCGGCAGAAAAAAAAAAAAAAAAAAAAAAAAAAAAAAAAAAAAAAAAATCGTGATCCGAAAATGTTGTGAACTTTGAACTTGGGAGATTTCGGAGTAAGGAAACGAACTGCTCGACTAAGTGGTATGTTCCGCACTGTCAGTGAAGAAATGACCTGGAATGACATTAGTAGAAGAACAAGCCTGAGTGGAGCTTTCAAAGGCAGGAAAGAACTTCAAGAACAAACTGGGGTAAATATTCATCTATAAGAAGAGGAATTAGGGAACGGAATAATTTAGAAAGGTAAAATATATGGCGGGCTGAGTGGCTCAGACGGTTGAGGCGCTGGCCTTCTGACCCCAACCTGGCAGGTTCGATCCTGGCTCAGTCCGGTGGTATTTCAAAGTGCTCAAATACGTCAGCATCATGTCTGTAGATTTACTGCACGTAAAACAACGCCTCCTGGTCTAAATTCCGGCACCTCGGCATCTCCGAAAATCATACAAGTAATTAGTGGAACATAAAGCAATAAAAACATTAAATTATTATCAAGGGACATATTCGATAAATTTCATTATTCTTAGAAATCACCGGAGAGACAGTTCTAAATACAGATCATTGATGATCGATCTCAGCATGATTTTAATCCTCCATGGTCGAGCAGGAAATGGAACCATGTCCAGCTGGGCTAACAGACTAAGTGCAAAAACACACGAGCAAGTGATATCCGTGGTAAACTATCGGAGAGAAGATGCGCCACGTACAGTACCACTGCAACTTTAAACAGCTGTGTGGCGACTCACAAGCCATCAAATATTTGTGGAAGGGAACGTGCCGCACTTCGCTGCTGCTTGCGACCTAATCCGAGTTTACATTTTATAAGCTACATATTGTATTCAGAGCTTATAAAGATAAGCGTTTAACATACGTTAAAATATTAACAGTATCCTCCATCGTTGTCGTGCGCACTTAAGTCCGCTCCACGGTAGCGCTCAGGAGTCATACCTTCTGATCGTAGGGTGGTCAGAAACGACGTGAATCGGGTATATGAGCATCAGAGGGTTGGTCATACTGATTAATTTCTTCTTCTTCTACCGCTTTTCCCACATCTGTGAGGTCGCGGGTGCGAATTGGCAAACATACTGTATGGATTTGGCCATGTTTTACGACCGGATGCTCTTCCTGACGCAACCCTGTATGGAAGGATGTAATCACTATTGCATGTTTCTGTCGTGGTTGGTAGTGTGGTGTGTTGTCTGAATATGAAGAGGAAAGTGTTGGGACACCCAGTCCCCGAGCCAGAAGAAATAATCAGACGCGATTAAAATCCCCGATCCGGCCGGGAATCGAACCCGGGACCTTCTGAACGGAAGCCCTCAACGCTGACCATTCAGCCAATGAGTCGGACACATTGATAAATAATTTAGAAACAATAATTCGATGTCCCGCGCCCTTGTCATTTTATCAGCCAAATCGCTTCAAATGGGCTTCACGAGGCGGTGTTGCCAAATCTGCACGGAGCTTAATACCGGCTTGAGAGCCATAGCGAGAAATCAGCATCAAACACAAATACACATTGGTTGTCACCGTAGCGTACTTACTGTAGGGCGATCTTATGAGCGTGGAGTTCCGTGTTCAAATTCCCCCCCCCCCCCATGCCGAAGTTAAGCTCCGAGCAGATTTGGCAACTCTGTCTCGCAAACATCATGCGAATTCGCCCACGAAGCGATCTGATTGGCCAGCTTCAGCAGCTGATAAAGAAGCAGCGGCGTGGGATATCGAATTATATTTTTCCAAAATATGTATGAGTATGGCCAAGTCTCGAACTTACATACCCCGTTCACATTGTTTCGAACCATCCTGTATAGACTGTTCAGAAGAAAATGAGATAATCCACAAATAGTTTACCAAATAAACCTATATGCAACCTCTGGAAGTAAATCACCTGTAAACAGGATGAAAATTCACAGCGTGTTTCCAGTCATTTCTTCGGGTCCGAATGGAATGAATGAAAACCCCATTTAGCGGCGAGGATATTAATTGTGCCGGCTGCCGAAGCCGGTCGCACTCCTCTGGGGCAATAATATTAATGACTGACAGATGAAATGAAGTGATATTAGAGAGTGTTGCTGGAATGAAAGATGGCAGGGAAAACCGGAGTAGCGGGAGAAAAAACTGTCCCGCTTCTGCTTTGTCCAACACAAATCTCACATGGAATGGCCGGGATTTGAACCATGCAACCCAATGGTGAGAGACAGGTGCGATGCCGCCTGAGCCACGGAGGCTTGGAAACAGAATGTGCCAGCTATTTCATAAAATACCAAATATGCATATGTCACAAGCAGGTTTTTCTCAGAAACAATTGGATCTATAGGTACAATTTTTATTGTTGGTATGCACAAGGTTTGCATCTTCATGGGAGGAAAATTATATTTTGATAATTAATTCTGATAAAATATTAAATGTGAAAAAATACAATACCAAGCAGTCCTTTTTTTGAGCGACTATACATAATTAATCTGTGTAGTTATTACTCTTGAAGTTTGGTATGTAATTTTATTTTAAAATGTATAATTTAGTATATATTAGCAGATAAAAATTAAATCCACAACTGTGTCTGTATCAGATACTTTATTTTTTTAGAGTATGGTGTTCTAATATTGAAATGTATTGAAATGTACTGGAAATAACTAACCGAAATATTCGCTAATACGACAGAACAACAACAACAACAACAACAACAACAACAACAGAAAACACTTTCAAATGCTCGTAAATATGTCTGCCGGTCATGGCCATCCATCAACGGTTGCTAATTCCAGATGGCATAGCCAGCACCGTTGCTATGGCTACACTTTCGTCACGCATTTTGTGACGCTGTCTTTCGTAACCCTAGCCGTAAGACTTGTTTACGTCAAAAATCAAGTAATAAATAAAATCGTAGATCTTGGAAATATTATGCGGTTAATATCACCTCAGTTACCATCAAATTCAAAAGGAGCGGTTCTGTAGTGTAGAATCTGACGCAAGGTTCTAGCACTTAAACACTGTTCAATTCCGGCTGCTTAGAAGAGGATTGCTTTGTTATTCAGTCTAATAGATATTTGTATCATGTATTTTTTTTGTAGAGACAGGTCGAGGTCCGGGTGTAAAAGATTTCTGGTAACACATTTGGTGTTTACTCGACAAAATGAATGAATACTCCGCCATAGATCGTCCAACTGAGATCCGGTTTACTCTTTCATCCGATAGAGTAAAACGGAACATCGAAATTGACACGCAGGCAGCTGAGTTAGCATCAAATAAAATCCCTGTACACGGTAGCCGAAGGGGTATTATTGTTATAGGAACATATATTTCCTTACCATTTAAGAGCTGAGAATTCCTTCCCCATGTGTTGGCCGTCCTAAGGGAGCCGGTTAGGAGACCCATTTAGAAAGCGGGGCTACACGTTCGAGTACCTGCCGAGGGCGGTCATATTCTCAGATATTCGTCAGAATCTTGACCTTTAAGGGAAGCTTTATCGTCGCAGTCAAGTTTTTAAAAGTAGCCAGTTTCTGGCATTGACTGATAGGGTGCACTCTAGATATTGTCAAGTGGTTTCATATAGTAAAGCGTCCTTGCCCGACAGATGTCTCCAAAGGCTGCCATTTCAATATCAAAGGAGCTGAGCGTCTCTCTTGTATGTTGACCGGTCTATCGAAATTGCTTAAATCGATCAGCTGGGGATTCACCTCTTTCCTCTGAGATTTTCGTAACGTGTACCGAGCTGAGGCTCTCGACTCGAAGTTGGCGCGTTCGATAGGTTGTATTTGAAGGTGCTGAAATACGCCAACCTCGTGTCGGTAGATATGTATGTTCAGTCGTCAGCTGGAAGGTTCAACACCTCCACATTAGCTGTCATAGATGGCCTAAGTATCAGTGAAGAGGCGTACTAGGGAAATGAGGATCGGGGTAGTTTCCCGTTGCTTTCCTTACAGCCAGAAGTTGCTAATAGTCATCAGTCTGCCAAGCCCACCGAAATGCATGCACCGACCGACCCTATGAGCAACATTTTCACACCATTCATAGCAGGGACTGGCTACAGAATGAATGGGATTACTAGCATCTCTGTCACTTTCATATTGTCAAAGCCAAGGGTAAGACTGAGACAGGTCAATCAAACTAACACAATTGCTCTAGCCGATACCAAAAGACACAGTGCACTGTAAACATTAGGTCTTGCCAGCAAAGATCAGCACTTAAAAGAACTCCCGCGAACACAATTTCCGACATTCCCGCAGACGTAACAGCAGTTAGTCGGACTGAAAACCAATAATATTCTTTTTTTTCTGCTGCTTTTTCCAACACTCTGGTGGGCTCGCTGGAACGAACTCTGTCGCACAGTCAACTGTTTTACGGTGAAATGCTCTCCCTGACGTCAACGCTATATATAAGAAGTGCTTTTTTCTTTACGTCGCACAGACACAGATTGGTCTTCTGGTGACGATTGGATACGGGAGGAAGCGGCTGTAACCTCGATACGGTACAGCCCCAGCATTTGCCTGGTGTGAAAATGGGAAATTACGGGAAACCATCTTCAGGGCTGCCAACTATCGCGTTGGAACCCACTATCTGCCGATTGCAAGCTCGCAGCTGTACGCCCCGAACTTCGCCGCCAACTCGCTCGGTAATTCAGTTGGGTGGTCTATGTCTAAGATTCGCGTCAGCATCGAATGTGTCGTTAACTTGGAATGTCCTCGTCTGCTCTTGTACAGTGTATCCTAAGTTTTTTTTTTTTTTTTTTTTTTTTTTGCTAGGGGCTTTACGTCGCGCCGACACAGATAGGTCTTATGGCGACGATGGGATAGGAAAGGCCTAGGAGTTGGAAGGAAGCGGCCGTGGCCTTAATTAAGGTACAGCCCCAGCATTTGCCTGGTGTGAAAATGGGAAACCACGGAAAACCATTTTCAGGGCTGCCGATAGTGGGATTCGAACCTACTATCTCCCGGATGCAAGCTCACAGCCGCGCGCCTCTACGCGCACGGCCAACTCGCCCGGTGATATCCTAAGTTTCGAACGTGTTAAAGCATTCCACGGATGCTCCGTTCTGGCGACCCTGTGGTCGGCACAAGCGAGGCATGAGAACAATATAGTCTGAGAGAGAAAGCCTTTGTTGGTAGCGAATTCCATTATAATGGTGTTCCCCTTTGTCACTGGACTTGCACAAGTAAAACTAGAGTGCCAGTTGTTTGGGACGAACCTCACAGCATCCCCCGCTGTGGGTTGGGCAGTAGAATACATCGCCAGTATCCGCTTTGTGTCGTAAGAGGACCATTGGTTTAGTGGTGGGATAATCGAATACTTTTAGTAATCGAATAACCTACATCCGATTATTTAAATAATCGAATAAAATAATCAGATCAGTTTCAAATATCATTCAGTTGTATGGCATAGAATATTCCGATGCGTCATGAATCAATTTTTCGATTTAAGTGTGTCGGATGGATAATCGATTGAAATAAGGGAATAGATGAACTCTTATGAAAAATAGAAATGCGCGTTTTTTCCAAACGTATCCCCATTGCCTCATTGATTCGAATGGAGTTCCGGATGGATAATCAAAAAGTAATCGAAAAAATAATAGATTGCCGCATTCGTTCGAATGAATAATCGAAAAGGAAATACAATCCAATAATCGAATAAAATGAAATAATCGAATAAGCGATTATTTTGTATTCGATTATCCCATCACTACATGGGTTCTCATCTTGGGAGGGTGGGGTTGGCCACCACGGTTCCCATAGTTGAGTGTGGCTTTCCTTCCTCTTGTGCCAGGGTCCTCGCTTTCATCTTCCCTGTAGGACCCTCTTTGGCTAACTCTTGTTCCTTTCCGACCCCCTACGAAGTGAGGTTTACGAAGCCTAGGGAGTCTTTCATTTCACGCCCTTCGTGGCCCTTTTCTTTTATCGATACCCTCATTTTTCGACATGTTGGACGTCTTCCAGTTTCCTTCTGATTAGTATTTATTTTATTTATCATATGGCAAGTATACAAAATAAAAAGGAAATTTACAATATATACAAGGACAAGAATGTTGGTAGCGTTCACTTTTACAAGCCAGTGTCCAGTTGCTGTAGCCATTCTAAAAAGGGAGGTGTAGCACTGAAGACATCTCGGGCTGGTCCATCATACTTCCCCAGAGCGCACTCCTCAGTAATGAGTTTGTGCCAGGCTTCTCACTTTCAACTATCCTATTCGACCTCCCTTGGTCAACTCTTGTTCTTTTCCGACCCCGACGCTATTAGGTTTGCGAGGGCTAGGGAGTCTTTCATTTTCACGCCCTTCGTGGCCCTTGTCTTCCTTTTGCCGATATCTTCCATATTTTCCCTCTGATTAGTGTTACATAGAGGATGGTTGCCTAGTTGTACTTCCTCTTAAAACAATAAACACCACCACCATCACCACCTCAGTAATGTGCTGCACTGACTGGTAAGGGGCTCCGCGGTCACAGGCAGGGGAATCTCCAAGTCTCCACTTATGTAGCATGGAATTACATCTAGCGTGGCGTGTTATTAAACGGCTGAGTTTAGACCACTGGTGTCTCTTCATGTGAAATCCTAGGATTCCACGTCATGGATAACTTGGTGTTTTACACGTGCAGGTCACCATAGGGCAAAAGACATGCAAGTCTTTTACAGTAAAAAATGGACTACCTCAAGGGTCTCTATTAGCTCCACTACTTTTCAACTTGTACACCAGTGACATGCCTGACACCATCAGCAAGAAATTCTGCTATGCTGACGACTTAGCAATCGCTGTCCAAACTGTCACATTAGAAGAGGGCGGAAGCATTCACTCAATTAGTGTTAATACAGTTGTACAGGGTGGGCAGAATAAAACTGGCAAGACAGGTACTTATTAATGGACAGGAGAACTGCCCATCACAGGAAAAGCTGGAAACCGTGATTTCGATGCACCAGTCGGTTGCTGTCACATATCTGTGCGTGCTCATCTGCCGCCCCTCCAGAGTACGTCGCTGTGTCATTACTTGGGAGTGAGAGGAGAAGTCGTGTTTAGTGACCAGTTGAATGCAACACACAATGGCGCTCACGATAAAACAGCGCGTTTCACTGTCGAGTGTAAAGCGGAGCACGATTCGGGGGAAGCCTGTGTGGAACTGTTTGCACAACAGTTTAAAACATCAAGTGTTTTGGCAAAACCTCCAGAAAAGTCTGCAATGCAAAACTTGTTAGTGGCAAACCAGCGAGAAAGGGGCTCTGTAGCGAATAAAAATCGTAACTATCGGAAAAGAGTTCGAACACCAGAAAGCATTGCTCAAGTGAATGAAAGCCTGGAACGAAGTGGGAATTAAGAGATCGTCGTGTCGAAAGATTATCAAAAAGAACATGCAGCCGTGCCCTTACAAATTTGCTGTCGTTGATGCCTTAAAGCGCCCAGACGAACCTTCGCGTGTTGAGTTCTACCGGTGGTTTCTGAGTGAACTGGAGTCAAGGATTTTTGGATCCTCAGTTTTTCATTTCTTGAGATGTGGCGGTTGTATCGCATACAATATTCCGATGCGTGATGAATCAATTTTTTGATTTAAGTGTGTCGGATGGATAATCGATTGAAATAAGGGAATGGATGAACTCTTCTAAAAAATAGAAATACGCATTTTTTCCAAACGTATCCCCATTGCCTCGTTCGAATTGAACGTTGGTTTTCCGTGGTTTCCCATTTTCACTCCAGGCAAATACCAGGGATGTACTTAAGGTCACGGCTGCTTCCTTCCCAATCCTAGCCCTTTCCCATCCTTCCGTCGACGAAAACCTTCGATGTGTTAGTGCGACATTAAACAGGTTGCAATAAATAGATAAATAAATATATAGATTTTAGCGAAAGATTGTTCATGAATTTATTTATTAATCAATTTTGCAAATATTAGTGATAGCGGTGTAAGAGCGCATGTTAAATTACTCACCTAATGCTGTTTCGAACTTAATAAGTTGCTAAGGAATCTGCCACCTGGGCGACTGCCCTAAATGCAGATTAGTAGTTATTGATTGATTGATTGATTGATTGATTGATTGATGTCGGGTGAATTATTTACCATGAGGAAGAAGGGAGGCTAAGTTAGCTAAATTATTTACTCTGCGAGAAATGAACTTCATTCCGGGTCCGTATTGACTTTTAAGTATCTTAAGATAAACTTATAAAAGAATTTAATTGTGTAAAGTCCACCTGTTCAATACAAGTTTGCCATTTAATAAATGGTCTGTCTGAAAAGCTACATAGGACATGTTTCGACCTGGCCTAGAGGTCATCATCAGCTAAAATAACACAAAGATGAAAAACATATACAAAAGCAGTGATACATGAAAAACTTGAGATAAAATACAATCGACAAATGCAAAGAATGATATCGCATGTGCCAAGCGGGTGATAACCCTAAATGCAGGTCAGTTATGATTAATTGCTTGCTTGCTTGATTGATTGATTGATTGATTGATTGATTGATTGATTGATTCATTCATTCATTCATTATCGGATGAGTTCGTGGTATGGTTGGGATAGAGCAGCTGTGACCTTCCACTCGTGGGCTAGTGGGTTCGAATCCCACCGTCGGTAGCCTTGAAGTTGGTTTTCCGTGGCTTCCCTTTTTTACCCCAGGCACGTGTTGGGGCTGTCTTTGCATTCCATATCCATGAATCTTTCCCATCCTTCCCTCGCTAAAACCCTTCGATGTGTTAGTGTGACGTTGAACAACTAGCAAAAGAGATTTATAGATTTATTTATTTATTTATTTATTTATTTATTGGTTTATGGATGGATTGATTGATTGATTGATTGATTGATTGATTGATTGATTGATTGATTGATTGATTGATTGATAATACAAATCTAAGTTTAAAATATTCTCAGCGTAATCTTGTTGTGGACGAAGCTAGTTGTAACAGGTGTGCGTCCAACCGTATTTACCACAACTATTGGTTGGCTGGAAGGATACTTTAAGATAATGAAGACTGTGAAATGTTACCTGTTTGTCATGTTTCTGGGATGGACAGAATTCACTCAGCCTTGTGAGACGAACTGTGAGGAGCTGCTTAGCCTATATGAGATGCAGCGGACCCGCTACTCACCACGAAGGCTTGTAGATTAGGACTGACGCGTGGTCAGCGTAACGAACCCTGTATGTCAGCATTCCTGGCTTTCTAGACCGGGGCAGCTATCTCACCATCAGATAGCTCCTCAATTGTTCTCATGTGGACTGAGTGGAACTCGAACGAGCCCCCAGATCCATGTAAAACTCCCTGACTTGATCGGAAAGTGAAAGGGAATCTCCTCATGTCAGCTCGTTTTGAAATCAGTACATTTCTTCACGGAGAATTAAAGTATAGCCAGGATCTAAAAGCGAAACCAAAATTTCTAGTGTGATAACGAAAAACTAAGGTTGATATAAAAGTTTAATATGAAGAGTCGCAAACATTACTCACTTCCTCTTTCCTCCAGCCCTGTACTTTCACAGATCAAGTTGGGTCGGTGTCGACCTCCACATTGAACAGCGACTGCTCTGAGGCTCAGAGCTCTTCTTTTAGAATTTTATCTTAGGTACCCTGCGAGAGGAAATCTGTAAATTTATACAGGAGAAAAGTCACACAGACTGATCGAAGTGGAGAATGGAGTTGTCTTGTACTCGGTTACGCCTTCCGCTCCTGTTATTGATATTAGTATAATGTAATGTGTGTTAGTTTACATTTGGGATACACTGGGTTCAAACATCACTGTCGGCAACCCTGAAGATGGTTTTCCATCTTCATACCAGGCAAATGCTGGGGCTGTACCTTAAGGTCACGGTCAGTTTCTTCCAACTCCTAGGCCTTTCCTTTCCCATCGTCGTCCTAAGACATATCTGTGCCGGTGCCACGCAAAGCAAAGTGTTCGAAAGAATATAATTTTCCCTTAATGAGTTGTGATTGTGTGTAGAAATGTTTTTCTTTTCTTTTTCCTGTCCACCTAATTTAGAAGTCTGGCTGGAGAGAGTGTCTTTGGTCAGCCGTCAGTTACTGACTCACTGCGCGTCATCGATCACAGATAAGAACGACAGGTGCCACTCAGCTTTTTAAACGCTGCGTCATGTCTGCTTTCCTCACGCACCTTCGTTTACTTTTGGCTTTTCATGGGATTACTCTCTGCCATATTATTGTACTTCTGACTGGCTTGGCGCCACCTATTCCGGGAAGTCGCAGGCCGGTTATTGAGGTGATCTCTGAGGGTCACGTATTCACCAACTTACTCAGATCACACTGCGTTACAACTGTTTTATTTTCCTGGAAACTAAAGGATGTTCTAGAAAGCACTTCCGCTGAATTCGAAAATGCATTTTCTTTTTCATGCCTTAATTTGGAGAATTTTTTTTTTTTGCTAATTTTACGTCGCACCGACACAGATCGGTCTTACGGCGACGATGGGACAGGAAAGGGCTAGGAGTGGGAAGGAAGCGGCCGTGGCCTTAATTAAGGTACAGCCCCGGCATTTGCCTGGTGTGAAAATGGGAAACCACGGAAAACCATTTTCAGGGCGACCGACAGTGGGGTTCGAACCTACTATCTCCCGAATACTGGATACTGGCCGCGCTTAAGCGACTGCAGCTATCGAGCTCGGTAATTTGGAGAAAAAATCTGGGAAATTTTGTATGAGGAGGTTACACAAAGTACTTTTATTTCTAATGCAAATGAAATAGGAGAAAATTATATATTTAAAAAAAAACTCCTTGTTGATTCCGCAAAAAGTGATCTTGACTCCCCCACACATAAATGTTAAGAAATGAGAACGAGGTCCCGGTATTTAAGGGAGGAGGGGGGTGGGGATTTCTCATTTGATAGAAATGAAGTTGGAAGGTGTCTTTATTGGCCCTCAGATGCAATCGTTAATGAAATGAAACCAGCCCCTCTAGGTGGGGGATGCAGAAGAAGAACACACCCACTGTAACTCCTGCCTGTTGTAAGGGGCGACCAAGGGATGAAGACATTAGAACTATGAGACAACTTGTGCTTAGTTCCATTACGAGCGGAACACCATGGTTCGACGTTAGTTGCGACTTGTGCGACCATTACGCGATGAACACCATGGGTCGAGCTTACTTGCGACTAGTGCGACCATTACGAGATGAACACCATGGGTCGAGCTTACTTGCGATTAGTACTTCTACATGTGCCTGATTGTGTTCCCTTTTAGAGCAATAATCACTACCTGCGGAACGCGAACCGCTACGGTCTCCAGCTGGGTCTGTGATTAGTATCATCTGGGGAGGATTACTATGGGAGCAGTACCATTACATGGAGAACACCATGGGTCTGTAGTGCCTGTGGGTGGTGGCCGTAATGTGTGATACACCGTGGGTCTACATTGCCTATGATTAGTACCACTATGTGAGCAACACGATGACTTATACGTAGCCTGTGATTTATTTCGCTAAGTGAGGAAGACCACGGGAATACCGGCGCCCGTGGTTATTCCCACTATGGACGGAACGCCATGGGTCTGCGTTACTTGTGAGTACTACCCTTATGTGCGAAACACCATGGCTTTTTGTTACCTGTGAGTGGTGCCATTGTGTGTTTCATACCATGGGTCTACATTACCTGTACCATCATGCGACAAAAACAGTGAGTCCACGTTACCTGTGATTAGTACCTTTGTGACGGGCCGGTGACCTGGATTTTGGACCCCTTTAGGTAACTGATTGTTTTTGTTGCACGATCATATTTTCATGATCATTCGTTTTAGATTCTAGTCACTGGATACATTTTGATGTTTTAATTTTCATTTCGTTGCATCTCATGCCATTAGGGGCCGATGACCTAGCCGTTAGGCCCCTTTAAACGGCAACAATCATCATAATCATCAAATGAAATGAAATGCACAGCCTGTTTCCAGTTCAACTGGGTCGGGAATGGAATGAATGAAGCCCCCATCTAGCGGCGAGGATAAGAACTGTGCTGGCTGCAGAAGCCTGTTGCACTACTCTGAGGGCAATAATTGATGACTGACAGATGAAATGAAATTATATTGGGGAGTGTTGCTGGAATAAAACATGACAGGGAAAACCGGAGTACCCTGAGAAAAATCTGTCCCGCCTCAGCTTTGTCCAGCACAAATCTCACATGGACTGACCGGAATTTGAACCACGGAACCCAGCGGTGAGAGGCTAGCGCACTGCCGCCTGAGCCACGGAGGCTTTATGCAACGGTTAATGAAATATACATAATTCGAACACGTGCTTAGTGAAGTTGAGAAAAAGAATGAATCTCACTCAAAAACGTCACAGAATATTTTCTGGGAAACAAGAATGTGCAGACTATGTACCGAGACACTTGGAGTGTTTTAGTGCTAGCAGATTATTGTGTACTATACAAGTTGAAACGGAACACGTCGCAGGGAACGCTTCGATGCATGTAATTCTTGTGTTGTAATCATAGTATTTTTCAGATTTGCTTTCTTGTGTATTGTCAAATGCCTCCATTTTCTATGCGCATGTGCATTATTCATTACGTCAAAAGTATGATGGTAGGTTTGATTAGGTATTTCGAATTTTTTCTTCACATTGACATTTAGTAATATTGTACTCATAATTCAGAGTACAGATGGTCGATGTGATCTTGCAGGCTGTGATGTAAATTATTGATGGATGGCCATGACTGAAAGATATATAATCAAAGAGGGACGCTAGAGTATAGACCAGGGCCTCTCAGGGTGCATGCGCCCGATGCATGCACTGTGCACGGTGCAAAAGACAACTTCACTTGGTTGACCAGAGTGCAGACCCCCACTTCTCAATTTGGAGCAATAGCGCTGTCTCTCTCTTTTCCCATGCCTGTCTCGATTGCTCCACCTGTCTCCCTCTTCCTCACTTGCTCCGTAGCGCTCCAAATTCGAGCCGAGTTAAGCCGAGCTTAGCCGAGTAGCCCAGAGACGAAGCGTTGGTCCGAGCCGAGCCGAGCGGGACCGATGCACTGTGCTCAGGAACTCTGCGCCGCTGTCTGCACGCGTGAGATTTTGGGCGTTTGAGAGGCTCTGGTATAGGCGGTCGATGTGATCTTGCAAGCTGTGATGTAAAGTATTGATGGATGTTCACGACTGAGAGACATATAAGACTCTTATCAAGAAGCCCTCATCTCATCATAGTGGAGAGAACTGATTATTCCATTCGTGGTAGTTTCATAGGCTCTGAGACAGTTCACCACTTTCGGTGCTCTGAATCCTTCACCTGTCGACTCCAAATTCCATGTAGACGTCTCTCGGAAACGATTTATTAGATGCAAACAAATTAATCTTTAACCATTTTAGTTTCATTTATTGAAAGGCACGTTTATGATCATCTGAATTTCCCTAAAGGGAAGTTTGACACTGTGTTCTTACAACTAGTAATTGCAGAACCCTGCGTGTCAGGTATAGCCCTACTCGAGATCTATCTGTGTACCGTTGGTATACATATATGCGCATGCGCAGAGTACTACAGCAATACAAAACAGACTCACTTTGCGCATCTCCTTGTCCAAACATTTTATGCCATTAATTTTGCTCAGTTAACAAGTCTCAAATCAACCCCAAGTAAATATTTATTAAACTTCCCTACATCCGTGCATTTTATATTCGTTTTAATTTATTGTTTAATTAAATGTTGGAAGGGTGCTTTGCCTGTGGCATCGTGTAAATAACAATGTTGACATCTACGGCTGACACGGTAAATGCCTTTCTGTGCCAACTCATAATTATGAAATGAATTATACTTTTACTTCCTCGGCGTTACAGTCCTTGAAGAGGCTGTGATCCTTGTGAACACATGAGTTCACCACCAGATTCCTCCGGTTTCGTGTTATCTGCTTCCGCAGATCGCCTTCCACGTCATCCATCCTTCCATCTAAGTCTGGCACGGCCAGCGGAGCAGCGACAGTCTTGTTTTGAGTCAAGTACTTTCTTCGTAATACGATGCTCATGCATCTCTTGTACATGTCCACCTCATCGCAGTCTTCGCGCCTTAATGTCTGTAACTGTAGTAGGACTGTCATAGAGAGCTTCGCAACTCCACAGCATGTTTCCATTCGTACGACCGGGTCAGGAATGAAATAAATGAAACACCGTCTAACGGTGAGGGTACGGATTGTGCCGGCTGCCGAGGCCTGTCGCTCTCCTGTGGGGCATTGAGTAATGACTGGCAGCTGAAATGATATTGGAGAGTGCTGTTGGAATGAAAGATGGTAGGGAAAATTGGAATACACGGAAAAAAATCTGTCCCGCCTCCGCTTTGTTCAACACAAATCTCATATTGAGTGACCGGGATTTGAACCACGGAACACAGCGGTGAGATGCCGACGCGCTGCCGCCTGAGCTTCCAACTCGGTGTTTGTTTCTCATTCCTAATATGCACGATGCCAGTGGGCGTGGCAGGTGATTTTCCTAGTCTCTTGAGGCCAACGATTGATAAAGTATAATCAGCCTGTTCTAGTCGCTCGACTTCTCAGAAATATACAGTTACTGCTGAGCTGTAATATTGTTTTTAAATATTCATTTTCAGTTTTATTTCTGAAAAGAGACACACCCATAACTCACCCAACATAGATGTAATAAATTCGTAATCCACATAGCTCCTACTCTTCAAGGTAAGAAAGACCTGCTTCTCTCGCCCATGTCAAATGTTCACAATTCTGGTACACTTTTCTCCAACTTGGGCACCGAAGCAGGAGAACAAGCGCTCGAGAGTATGTGTCGTAACGCACGTTGAAGTGCGTGGGTTCGCCTTGATGAAAGTGTGTAATGGACTAGTATAACTTGGAAACGATTCTCTAAACCCATGGGTAAATAGTTAAAATCGAGCTCGATTAGTGGGTATTATTATTATTATTATTATTATTATTATTATTATTATTATTATTATTATTATTATTATTATTAGACAGTTCCGTGGTGTAGAGATAGCGTGCATATCTCTTATTCCAAGGCCCTGGGTTCGTTTTTCGGCCAGTTCAAGGATTTTAATTCTGGACTGAGGAATAGAACGGGATTCACTTGAAACGATATTTTCTCTATCTCTTAGTTACAGGAAGAAAGCGCGCAGTGAGAAGATGGCGCTACTGACCTACACTGGTTGCCATGGTTACGATGGTGTCGAACAATTGATCACGTTAATTCCGGATAGACCTCCAGTCCAAAAACATACCCATGATAGTAGAAAATTCAGTAGTGTCCCTCGTCATCAATGCTATACACCCGAAGTTGGACAGAGACAGCCACACACACACACACACACACACACACACACACACACACACACGCCGGCTGCTGTACAAATCGGGGTCTGTGCCAACCCTACAATTACACGTCACATGTTGTATGGTGAAGTAGTTGAGTGTTAACCTTGAGGCGAGGATCACTACCTTCTCCAGTAATTGTTTGATGGGTAGACGAGAGGATGTGAGTTATCATCTATTAGCGACTCAGATTTGTATCGTTACGGACCTGTACCCAGCAGTCTTTCCGCCGCGAGACTAAAAAAGGCAAAGGAAGGAGATAATTAGCTCAGATACTTTGCTTTACTGTGGTTGTAAGCGGCAGCGGAAAATCCTTTGTGACGTACAAGCCACGGGCAAGTTACGAACTTCACTTCGCTGATTGATACCGGGAAGGCTTGAGCTTTCTATTATGCAATAAGCCGGATTCACTGTATGCATTATGGACAGTTTCTTCATGAGTTATTCAAAACGAGCTGTCTGTTAGGTCATCAGCCCACAGGCTGCTTGGATCCTCAAATAGGTCGGTTGTGCTGTTACGCGGATACCACAAAAACGTACGGCGACGACAAAATTAAGCATACTAGGCAAGATGAGGAGTGAGGTAGTTTGCCATTGCTTTCCTCGCAAGGTCAGAAAATGCTATTGCAGCATGACTGACCTTTTGAGCAACACCTTTCATAACAATCAGGCCCACTGTTCGTGCTCAGCATCAGCCATACTCAAGCAGCTTCCATATTGTCACAGCCATGGATGAGACTGAGACTTCGGTGGAAGCTACACTTTGCTCTCGCCTGTGCCAAGAGACAGATGCCAAAACGAACTAGGAGAGTATTTGTTTATTGTAATATATAACTGTAATACGTTCTCACGCTTGGGCATTAATTGTAATTTTGCTGCAACCAGTTATTATTATTATTATTATTATTATTATTATTATTATTATTATTATTATTATTAGGGCTCGGAGGTTCAGGCAGTAACAAGTTGGAATGCAAACCAATTTGGCTAGTAAAAATTATCTTCCATAATACAGCGAGAGTAACGTAACTTCTAGGGGTTCTAATAGGCCGAACCCCTTATGTTTATGCAAATTTCATAGCAAAATTGTTGTCTGGGTCGAGTATATATGTTACTCGCTTCAGCAAGTTTGCGTCCTAATCTATACATTCCTGAACATTCGGGCTCGTAGTAGTAGTAGTAGTAGTAGTAGTAGTAGTAGTAGTAGTAGTAGTAGTAGTAGCGTATTTGAAGGGGCTCAGATACGTCAGTCATGTCGGTAGATTTACTGGCACGTTAAAGGTCTGAGAAACAAAATTGTGGCACCTAGGCTGCTCCGAAAACCGTAAAAATAGTTGGGACGTAAAATCAAATAGCATTCTTATATTATTACGAACTCATGACTTCGTCATCGTTCTGATTACTACGAAATATAATATCCGTATACGCTTATAAAAGCTCCCGCCGGGTGAGTTGGCCGTGCAGTTAGGGCGTGCAGCTGTGAGCTCGCATCCGGGAGATAGTGGGTTCGAATCCCACTGTCGGCAGCCCTGAAGATGGTTTTCCGTGGTTTCCCATTTTCACACCAGGCAAATGCTGGGGCTGTACGTTAATTAAGGCCACGGCCGCTTCCTTCCCATTCCTAGGCCTTTGCTGTCCAGTCGTCGCCATAGGACCTATCTGTGTCGGTGCGACGTAAAGCAAATAGCAATAATAATAATAACAATAATAATAATAATAAAAATAAAAGCTCCAGACTAGTTGTGGGGATGGTGAGTTTCCGTGTCCATCGAGTTGGAACCGAAAGTAATTGAGTTATTGATACGGTACGCGAGTTGCTTCGCGTGACACTGCACTAGCTTGATCTTTCAAAATCTCCCTCCGCCATGGGAATACTGTAGGGGTGGCGATACGGAGAGGACGAGAGTCTGACACGAACATGCTACGGTGAAGCAGAGTGAACTGGCTACTCGGTGTGGGTCTTGTTGCTGTAAGCTTACATTCGAGACTAGGATCATCAGCAGCGCTGATGACAGGCCCCCATTTTCACTCCAGGGAGGTTAACGTATGTCTGCTGCCTTTCCAGGTTTGGTCCTTTCGTTTTCTACCGTGGTCGACTGGTGAATAACAGAACTCATTCTACGAGCAAAAGAATGAACTGCCCCTGTTGGCGGTGATGGTAGGATACATCGATGGTATCTTTCATACCTATCCTCCTTTGGGGAAGTTTCGTTCTCTTCCGACCCAGACGGTATTAGTTTCGCGAGGCCTAGGGAGTCTGCGTGGCCCTTCTCTTTCTCTTGCCGATACCTTCGGCTTTTACCCATTTTCCTCTCTGATTTGTGTTAATGGAGGATGCTTGCCCAGTTATCCTTCCTCTTAAAACAATAGTCACAACCACCATCAAACAGGGAAAAAAAGACAGTATATTCCATTTTACGTCGTTTTTGGTACTCTGTCCGTAATAAGCGGCCTGTGGACTGGGGCGCGGTAGACAAACGTACTTCCTCCATGACAGCGCACCTGCAGTACCGGCCCCTACTGATGACCCAAACATGGAACGTCTCCGCTTCATCTTCCTCTGTGGGTGCGTGCGGTATCATACACCCACAGTGTTCCAAGCCTGTAGCAAGAGCAAGAGGCGACTAAAAGGAGACCCCAAGGTCTCTCAACTTGGGACGATGGGTGAGTTCGCGACCACGGGACCATAGCTGAGCCCTGCTTTGCTTCCACTTGTGGTCGGCTTTTCACTTTCATCATTCGTTATGTTTACGAGGCTTATGACCCTTCCCTTTGTTTTTACGATACCTTCATTTTTCGAAGGGTTGCTATTGGTTTAAGCCGGCTTCGCGGTGTAGGGGTAGCGTGCCTCACTCTTACTTAGAGGCCCCGTGTTCGATTCCAGGCCAGGTCAGGTATTTTAACCTGGAAATAATTATGATGATGATTGTTGTTTAAAGGGGCCTAACAGCTAGGTCATCGGCCCCTAATGGTACGAGATGCAACGAAATGAAACGATAATTAAAACTTCAAAATGTATCCACTGACTAAAATATAAAACGGATGGTGAAAGAATGACCACGAATCCAAAACAGTGGATCCAATTCACAATGCCTTCTTTTTTGAGACGATGCTTGTTATAAAATGGTGTTCCTCATAGTGGTACTAATCAGAGGCAACGTAGACTCTTGGTGTTCTTCATATAATGGTACTACTCTCAGACAACAGTCAAACCCGCGGTGTTCCTCATAGTGGTGCTAATCAGAGGCAACGTAGACATGAGGTGTTCTCCATATGGTGGTACTACTCATAGGTAACGCAGACCCGTTCTGAACGTAGGTGAACAGACACATTCCAACGCAGCGTACGGCACCTTTTCTCGCATGGACATCAGTCCGCGCAGCCGAGAGCCCACTCCCCCGCCTACGTGGGACGCACACGGTGGTACTAATCACAGGCAACGCCCAGACCCGTGGTGTTTCTCACATAAGGGTACTACTCCTAGATAACGTAGAGCCATGGTGTTCCTCACATGGTGGTACTAATCATAAGTAGTCTCATGGTTCTAATTTCATCATCCATTGGTCTCCCCTTTTAGTCGCCTCTTACAACAAACAGGGGATACCGTAGGTGTATTCATCTACGTCCCTCGCCCACAGGGTGTGCCTGCATATGAGGGTTGGTTCGAGGTCCACTCAGCCTATGTGATTGCAATTGAGGAACTATCTGACACTGAGGTAGCGGCCCCGGTCTGGAAAGCCAAAATAACGCCGAGAGGATTTGTCATGCTGACTGCACGACACCCCTTAATCTGCAGGACGTCGGGATGATCGGCGGTCGCTTGAAAGGCCATGGCCTTTGGAGACTCGTACGGCATGGGGTTTGGTTTGGCTATTGGTTTATGATCGCTTTAATACACAAGACATTTCGCTGACGCAAGGATGGAAAATGATCTACGATTGGTAAGGTAGCGATCGTGGCGTTAATTAAGGTATTTGGTGAGAAAATAGGGAAACCACGGAAAACACGTTTCAAAGCTGTTGATTTTGGGACTCGAGCTACTATCTCCTGAATACAAGCTCAGAGCTATGTAACCCGAGTAGTGCAACCAACTCGCTCAGTTGACCTCTTGCATGTCTCCCTCTGATTGATGTTAATAGAGGTTGGTTGCCCAGTTGTACTCCTCCTGAAACAATCACCACCACCACCACTTTCCAAGCAGGTTCTTGGAAGCTGCGTCTCCTCGTAGATCACACACTCTAGGAAAGACCACTTAGCAACATAGTTTTTAAATATTGGATTGACATCTAGACGATGTATAATTTCTAAGAAATGTTGTGGCACATTGTGAAATTATGTTCAGTCGCCAGGTTGTTTCGTGCAATGTATAAAGCGTAAGTCAAACCTAGCTGTATTTCAGGACATACGTTTCAAGTTAAAAAAAATAGAGACTATATAAATTGTAGATGGTTTGAAATAAATAGGCCTATATCAACATATTTCAGAAAATGTATTTTCGTTTTTATATGATCCTATTCCTCTGCTTACTGTTGAAAGTTAAATCACTCACATGTACTATGAGGTTGCGTTATAACATTACATATACTCTTAGTTCCTGGTACGAAAGAAATATTACTTCTTGTTTGGGTTACGCGATAAGTAGGAGTACAATCGCTCATTGCACAATATCCGGATCGTGTTCTTGACCATAAGTTTAGTGCCAGGTTTCATCACGTTTGTTTGCATTCATGACCGTTGTTTCTAATACTATTGGATTACGGAGCTGGGGCAATAAGCTTAGGCATTTTATGTTCTGTTTAACACTCTCTCAATTACACTCCTAAAGAGACTCTTAGTGGCTGAGTAGAATAGTTTTGAAACCGTAATTGGCCAGCGTGTGTTACAGAAAATGGTGTCAAATTTCCCTGTGAGAAAATCAAAAATGATCATGGCCATCCATCAACGGCTGCTAATTTCAGATGACAACCAGTCATATGACATACACTGCACGGTTGCTAGGTAACAGTACTTAACATCACCGCCTGCGCGGTTGCTAGGTTACACTTCCGTCACATTAACTTCCGCCACGCAAATTTTCAGATGATCTCCAGCCTTAAACAATTTATCTCAAAGCGAATTCCATATGATAGAGCGGTTTGTCATAATTTCAAAATGTCCGAAATTACCAATGTCGAACATCAGAAGGCTTAGGCTATCGGGAGCGTGTCAAAGTTAAGGTGGCCGAGTGTCGTGAGACGAGTTCCGCCAGAAGTGGAGCCCCAGCCGAGCACATCTACTGCCCCAGTGGTGGAAAATGATGGAAGCTCTCACGATTCAACGTCGTAACCTCCGCTCGTAAGATTGACATTAACATGTTACTTCTCATATCGCAGACCCAGATAAAAATCTCCAACTCATACTTACTAGACACTATCTCACAATATCTATCACATAGTACATATTCTGCATCAAAACGTACGTCCGTGGCCCCAACATAGTCTTGTTCGATTGTTTATTTTTCTTTCTTGTTGGCATAAATATGTCTCATGGCTGGGGGTCATCTGAAAATTGTCCGGCTCCATGGCTAAATGGTTAGCGTGCTGGCCTTTGGTCACAGGGGTCCCGGGTTCGATTACCGTCAGGGTCGGGAATTTAAGCCATAATTCGTTAATTCCCCTGGCACGGGGACTGGGTGTATGTGTCGTCTTCATCATCATTTCATCCTCATCACGACGCGCAGGTCGCCTACACGCGTCAGTTCAAAAGACCTGCGGCTGGCAAGCCGAACTTGTCTTCGGACACTGCCTACACTAAAAGCCATACGCCATTTCGTTTCGTCTGAAAATTTGCGTTACGGAAGTGTAACCATAGCAACCGTGCAGGCAGTGATGTAAGGTATGGATGACTGGCCAGACACGGCCACCAGCAACCGTCTGGCCATCTGAAATCAGCAACCGTTGATGGATGGCCATGACCGAGAGAGAGATATGTGATAATTTGATTAACGCAAACGAAAAAGTGAAGTGGTTCATGTGTTTACGCTTCGAGGCTATTTTAAGAATTTTAATAACATTTGATAGCACTTGCTGGGTGATATTTTTAAAAGAAGTCTTAAAGTGGCAGTTTTCCCGGAAAACTTACGGGAAAGTGGAAAATCTGTACCCTTTAAATTTATTGAGTTGGGGCGTTTTTCTCCTCTAAGCAGCTGCCTTAACTTGCCAGTAAATCTACTGACATGGCTCTCTCTTGTACTCATAAGTCATCATAAATTCCCACTGACTGCGTTTGTGTTTTGAAATTGAAATTTGGCTCTCGGTCACAGTAACATGCTCCTATTTTGGGCTATGCCATGTGCAAGATGACAGCATCGGAGTCGGAAAAGAACAAGAGTTGACAGGTAAGCGTAAAAAAAATATCAGACTCAGCTAGATGGCTGTGTTCACCACTCCACTGTCTGAAGATCTGAGCTTCTGGGCTTCCGCCGCCACCCACAGGGGGACGTTCGGATGGGAAAGGTCTAGTCTCTAGTGCTTAGGAAGGGAGCGAACTTCATCTTAATTATTGTACATCCCTGGGATTTGTCTGGTGTTTGTTTTGTTGTTTATCCATCACTTTAGTCCATTTTCTTGACCGGGCGAGTACTGCTTAGTTAGATCAAGAGGGTAGTGATGATGATGATGATGATGATGATGATGATGATGATGGTCTTTATAGTTGATGCCCATGGATGGTCTGGGTGTGTGGTGGTGGTGTTGATGGTAATGAGGTAGGGAGGGTGAAATCCGGTGTCAGCACATGGCTTACACTTGTCGAATAACACCAAGGCGTCTGCTTAAAGCTTAACATCCCCATCCAACGGACGGATCACCATCAGCAGCGTCATGAGGGAGTCGAACCAGATAACCAAGCTAACCACGTTATCAGACCATAAGACTTGATATCTGGACGATCAACGCCACCAGGTGGGCTAAGAGGGAAATAATAAACACTTGTGTCATGGATGTTCTCATAGTTTGTGCTGAGACATACTGTACTGAGCATGTCAGCTGACTTGCAGTCTGCCAGAAAGAGGTGTGTTGGGCGCTTCTACATAACACTGCCATAAGGCATAGGATTTACTCCAGTAAGTACAACTGGGCTGGGCTAGGCTGGGCAATTTAGTAAGATGTGATCTTCGCAAATGGACGAAGGCAATGACGGAGTGGTATCCGTGAGATGGACAGTGGAGACGACGACCTCTGCTGTCTGGGTGAACTGGACGACCACTGTGGATGAGAACTGTCAAAGACAGAAAAACCTAGATGATGATGTGAGGGAGTGGGGGAACTTTTGTTCCAAAAGCGGGTTGATTAGGGTCTGATGATTATGATAAATGTGAGAATGTCTTCGTGATGAAATCTTAAGCTACTAATTGCGTTGGGGTATGTGAGGGGGGCAATTCTCTGTTCTGCTGAGTTTCACCTCGCGCTCTCAGTGAGAGAATTGTGGGGATGCCTGTTTTGTCGTGTCTTGGAGGAGAGTAAAGCCCGGTTCACACTAGATGTGCCGAGCCGTTCTGAGCAAGTCATGATCCGGGCGTGGATCGATCCAGGCCGATTCACACTATACGTTCCGCGGTCGAGCCGATCCACGCTCGGTCTCCCTGTTCTGTTCAGTCTATCCCAGTAGGTCTCTGGGTGAAATAACGAGCCCAAATCAACTTCACGAACAGAACTATCCCAGTAGGTCCGCTAGTAAACAGCAGTGCCAAAAATTAAAATGCCTTTTTCAATCAAATCATTAATTAAAAGTGCTCTGATTTTGGACGAAGAAGAGGAGAATAGGCCCAGTTGCAGGTTCCGGGTGCATCAAATGCTGACAAAGTGAAAAGGAGAAGTAGAATTTTTCACCTTATTTCCGGAGTTAGTTGACGATGAATAAAAATTCTACTAGTTTGTCCAACTTTCTCGGAGATTTCGGACCACAGCTTCAACGTGTGGTTCATGTCGCTATATTTTTTGTGCGATAAATCATACAGTTCTTGATACTCACGCGCGCACTCAATTCCATGGTTATCGCACAAGTGAGGAGCGGCAGCCTGTTGATTCTTCGCCCTTGGCCCTTCACGCGTTCCCACTAGACGATCATTGACGATCCCAGCCGAGCCGTTCCGGTCTCAGATCGGATGGAGACCGATGAGATGATCAGTTGATCTTTCCTTGCACGGCTCGGAACATGAAGTGAGAACGATTCCATTGAATTACATATAAGCGATTTTTGATCAGTCTTGCTCAGAACGGCTCGGCACATCTAGTGTGAACCGGGCTTAACGGTTATTAGTTATTGTGAAATGCTAGCCGCCCTGTGGATTGGGAGTTTATCTGGCTTGTCAGTTTGGTGTGACAGCCCGTGTGTTGAGTCTCGACTACTCTCTCGAGTTGAGTGGTGGCGGTGGTGTCTTGCCATCTCCGTGGGAGAGCTCCTATTTGTCTGTCCTGTGCTGGGCGCAGTTACCGCCCGCTAATTGAATATCGATCTTCCGCTGCACGAAGAAGCTTGCTCGTTATAGGGAATATGGCGTGGAGTTCAGTTTCTCTCGTCCAAGACTCGAACTATGGACCTCCTGCCCTACAACCGCTTCCAAAGAAAATCTGAAACTGAAGTTTGTTTTGTAGGCGACGTGTTGAGCTGCCAGATTGGGAAGAAATCAATAACTGCGCAAAGCCTTATTAAAAGCGTGCTCATTCTTGTTGATCTAAGATGAGAGAACTGAAAATGTGGCTGCCCTTAGGAGTCGAACGAGAATCTCCTTCTGTCCGGGCACGTGATTTACGTAATTCTGATAGGACAGCCAATCCCGTGTTTTACGGACGGCATGTTTTCCTCTTGCTCACAAGTCTCGCGTTCGATTCCCAGGTATTTTAAATTCTGGCCCGAAGGCTGGATCGGGATTTAGTCAGCCTCGTGAGACCATCTGGGGAGTTACTTATACAAGAGACTACGAACCTGAAAAAAATGTATTATTGAGCGTATGACATGAAATTAAACATAAGAATGTACACCAAAAAGTACAGACATATGCCTATAAACTGATATACACTCAATTCGTATTATACCAGGTGGCAGTTAGCGCTGGCAGGAAAGCAAATATAAACCACTATTCAAACAGGAGAGAGGAAATATCTACGGGACTGCCACTAGTTCCGAGAAAACAAATAAAGGAAACTGGAAACAATAATAAGAATAAAAATTATACGATCAATCTACATCAGAAACCGCACTTAGACCTACCATGTGTTGGATTTTCCTGAAAATTACAAACGGAATTCTTATTAACTGCTACACAGCAAAATAATGTAATCCTCGTTAATAAACGAATCAGCAATGCCAGCCAGGTCAGCAGAAACTGTAGATCTACTAACTGCTGCATGTAGTAGCGATACACAGAAAAAGAGAAATTGAACAATCTAAGCTAGTTTAGAATTCTTGTACTTCAAGTTTCGACCACCAGAAGAACATTCGCGATGAATCGCAACCTCAGCTCGTTACGCCTTTGAATTTGGCAACTGTTTAGCATGATCCGCACGGCTCATCTAATTACGCCTTAATATTGCCCCTTGAATATATAAAACACTTTTTGCTCTGCCGTTTTTTGTTCGAATGGCTGTCTATATTTGGTTTCCTGCTGGTACTAATGGACCACCTGGTATTAATACCAAAGTTCCTTACGTAGTCCATTGAGTCAAGTGGAACCGTGTGGTCATTTCCAGTGTTACCAAGGTAAGCCCTTATGGTATATTAGTATACAAGCCTGTCGACGTCAGCAGGAAAGTGTCAGCTTTCAATTCTGAACGTATTGTGTACACAGTCAGAACTAGAGGATCTATCAAACTTCAGCTCTCCAACCATGAGACTGAAAGGAATTACTGGTTAACAAAATCAGAAACTACTGTAAGGGTACAAATTGACTCATTTTTCAAATGTTTTGCTGGCGATACCTAGTGTTAACAGTGCACTGTGTCTTCTGGTATGGGATAGAACAAGTTTGTTACTTTGAGGATATGAATGTGGCTGCGGTATAGTAATGGTATTCCTCATGCAGCCAGTTCCTCTTATGCATGGTGTGAAAATGTCGTTCTTGGGGTCAGTTTATGGTTACATTTCAGTGGGTTTGGCAGACTGATAGGTAATAGTAACTTGTGGCTCGGCGAGAAAAGCAACGGCCGGGCTGAGTGGCTTAGACGGTTGAGGCTCTGGCTTTCTGACCCCAACTTGGCAGGTTCGATCCTGGCTCAGTCCGGTGGTATTTTAAAGTGCTCAAATACGCCAGCCTCGTGTCGGTAGATTTACTGGCACGTAAAAGAACTCCTGCGGGACAAAATTCCGGCACCTTGGTGTCTCCGAAAACCGTAAAAGAGTAGTTAGTGGGACGTAAAGCAAATAACATTATTATTAGAAAAGCAACGGGGAAACGACCTTATTCGTCATTTCCCTTGTACGCCTCTTCATTGACGCCTAATTCATGATAGAACTGAACTGTTGAGGATCCGACCAACTGTCGGGCTGACTACTAAACACACATCGTTCTTCAAAGCTATCGATATTACATTATTCTGTTCAGCATGCTATGCATTCAGAATGTGATATAATGTGTTTTGACAACACGTAACATGTCTTCATTCGTTTAGAGCAGAGCGAGGGGGTCTGTCAGACTCCCAACTGAATCTGATGAAGAGCTCGTTGCTGGGATGTGTGCAGCTGCGTACTCTCTGCCGGACATAGTGGGGTCTGTGAACGTATACGACAGGCAGCGACACGTCATTTCAGAATGTGTATTGCAGCAAAAGAATGAGTTTTTGTAAAAGCGTACTATTAAATTGACATGCAATGGTGTTATTTCATCCATCTCGAAATGTGAAAAAAATTCAGGAAACTCAATCTTCAAAAATTACCAGTGTTTCGCCCCAGTGCGGCATGGGCTCTTCAGTTGGATACCGCACCTTCCCAAGACGATTTGACGATTGAGTTTCCTGAATTTTATTTAGCTATCTCAATCGGAAGCCATATTTGTTCTCGTCTCAAAATGTACTTGAACTATTGATTTCAGTCCTATGTTCATTTAACGAAAAATCTGTTTTTATCTCTTCTATCACCCCTAGAAGTTTAAATATTGAATTTTGATACAACCTATATACAGGAAAAAAATTACAGCTAGAGTTCAATTTGGGTGACGGCATCCTCCTCAAGATAATGAATACCACGAAGCGTTGGTCTTCAATTCTGAATGCATGAAACCAGAACTCCGAAGAATAAGAATACAACTTCGAACCCAATCGACGACAGTAAGGCAAGGGGAATGAATAGTGCTAAGTCACAGAATACTCGTTTTAGCTATAACCAGGGCTACTTATAGGGAAGAACCCTGCCATATCTGTAGTTTCTAGGAATAGATAAGGGGACAGAGAATAGATCGTCTTGTCTCTTGAGCACCACAGTCACACTCTGGATATCGCTACTTGTCAACTTATAGAGCGAATCAGCACATACACCATATCCGGTCCGAATTTTATTCAGCCCAGGGTACAGACCTTTTGGGTAGGTCGAATCCAGGATCCTTGACGGTGACAGAAGGCTTGCCACGATTTTTAGAGCAGCTGTCGAGTAACCAATTGCTCTCTGCTGTTAAGTCTCTGCGGTCTGTTTCTTGATTTGAGCCTGCTGGACTTTCGGTCAGCGATATCGCTCTAAATTCGTAATTTTTTGCATTTTTTATATTTTGTGGAACTTTCTGACCAGAGCCTGAAATCGCGAAAATGTGAAGGAACAAGGTGGCGCCGAACAGGAAGACATGCTGTTGTTGAAGTGGGCTATGCTTTTGCAAAGACCGCCGCAGCAGTTTACACACAAGCCCCATCCCCACGCAATATGCGGCCTTTAGGTTAATGCATGCCATGGATGTCTGAAGGTCTAGTTGGAGTCTTGTTTTTGTATATGTAGCAAAGGGTAGTAGTTGCTCGGTGCAGCTATGTTGGGGCCGTAAGCCAGCTTGTTCGATGGGGATGTGCCTTAAATTATCCTCCAGGTGTCATAACACATAAATTTTCTTGATGTGGAGGACTATTTAAACCAAACAGGGGTATCGTACTCATCAGCAGGAAAGACTATACCTGTGGCTGAGCATCGAAGGATAGTGACTCTAGACCCCCATGCTGTACGACATAGCTTGCGGAGAGTGTTGTTCCGAGGGTCCAGTTTTGCGACGCTGCTCGTCAGGGGTTGCTTGAAGGATAATGTTGTATCTAAAGTGAAACTCTTAGGTACTTCCGAAACCTGTAGTGCTTTTTACGGTGCATTGCCTAAACACGCATATAAGCACGTATTAGCCTGGTGTTCTGTTAAAATGGAAGGTGCAAACTTCTTTTTCACTAGCGTCAAAGATGTGTTTCCTTGTAGCTAGTATTAAGTCAACTGCCTAACCAAATTTTCTACATTTTGTTTCTGGCATATCGGCTACAGTATATGCATACTAAATAAGAGCGGAGCAAACATGGATCCTTGAGGTAGACCAGTATTAACTTCTTCGTTCTACTCTCTGAATTACTCATAACACTAAATATTCTACCATTCAACATGCTGTTGATGAGTTGGGCTATGACTATTTGCAACATTTTATACACAAGCCCCTTCTCCACACAATATCATATTCAGCCTTTAAAACAATGAATGCGACAGATGTCTTAAGACGTACATGGAATCTTGTGTCTGTATATGTGGTCGGTGCAGCTGCTTTGGGGCTTAAAGCCAGCTTGTTCGATGTGGATGAAGTAGAGTAAGAGCAATTCCGTTGAGGAGAAGTCTTTTCAACAACTTGTAGCAAAACTTCATTAATTCAGTTGGTCTGTGTCAGGTTTAACGACAGGTTTTTCGGGTTTCAGAATAGCAATCTGCGCTTGAACAGCTTACTACTATGAAGCATATTGGTTGCAAACCTACTCAGCAATAGGCGAGTGTTTATGCTGTGATTGATTAGGAATTCTGGATGGATTCCGTTAAACCCGGAGCTTTACCAGCTTACGTAATATCCTTGAGACCTCATTCGACATATTCAACGGTGAAAGACTAGGAATATTCTGAATTCGATGAACATCTGGCGTTTCTTTAGCTTTCCCTTAACATGTAACTTGTATCCTTGGTGCTTTGGACGTTGAGACAGTGTGTGCGCTGCTACCTTTTTTTTTGGAGTTGTGCTGGGGTGTTCAAAGCCTCGGTACCGGTTCCGTTCATTCTTCATAAAAGAGATCATGCTTTTCTCCTTGAGTGTTCATTGATTCACCATATTTTATCCATTCGTTTTTTCGAGTATCTTCTAGGCTATACGGCAGTTTATCTGCTGTTTCTTGATCTCCCCTGTTGAAGAATTTTTGGTGGAGATTGAGTGGTCAGTTATCCGGAAATGTATTCCTTACGATATCCTATTGGACTGTGCTTTTTGGCAACTGCTGTAACTGAAGAAAAAAAACCGCTCGTAGTTATAGGTTGTAGAAGAAATGAAATGAACGTATTTGTCCAAATTATTTGAAAAAACTTTCTTAAAGTTCCAACGTGAAATACTTTGAAAAATTACATACTTTACAGATGTTCTTATTTTATTTTGCTTGTCATAATTATATCAGTGATTTAAATCGTGACCAACCCTGTCCTAAATACAGCCAAAGTTAGCTGGAAGAAATCCGTCGTGTTCTTATGAAACGAGCAATACTATTTTTGGAAGATTAAGTTGTAGTGTGGGGAGCGAGTGTTCATGTTGCGTGATTAAAGAGACCTAATTTTCTGGAGTGCCTGAGGTCACTGCTCCAGTACAGCTGGAATCGGGCCACAGAGCCAAGGCTGACGGCAGGGACCTCCTTCGCGTTATCGTCCATCAAGAACTGCTCTCGCCAAATGTGATGTGGGGGCCCGCCAGCGCCCTGCCGAACTGTGGTTCGGTAACGATGTTTATACGAGTTTAACGCGCGTTTCTTCTTCTACTGCCAGCTGTTGAGCGATCACTTAGCTTGTGCATGATTACATTTATCGAGCATTGTATACAGAACGTAACAAACATAGTCTGTATGATACGTATCTTAGGGAACTTACATAGCGTTTTTTGATGGCTCTAGCTCGTAATATCTTCCAAATATCCAGTAATATTTCTGTCTGCTGACCGCGAAACTTCTAAAAAATAGTAGGAAATCGTATAATAAAACACCAACACTTGTTTACGTTCCATATTTGCATGTAGTCATGTTTAAACATCAAATACTGTCCGGCTTCATGACTAAATGACCTTTGATTACACGCGATCAGGCACAACATACTAACATATTTTAATGTTTTTAACGTGTAATAAATAGGTAGAAAAACTAACTACATAGCATATATTAGCATTACGCTTTAATAAAGAAGTATGTCACAATTACATTTTATGGCCATATTTTTTAGATATGTTATTAGGTTAAAACAGAGATCAAATTCTTAAAAAGTACTTGTTTTTTAAATATAATTTTCAGTGATCTTTGCAAAATAAAATCATGAAGCACCCAGTTGAATGGATTTATATGAAATGCTATCTAATACCTAGATGAAGTCAAAGGAGGGAGTTTCATGACGATTTTAAAGGAAAAGCCGATGGCACACTAGACAGTCTTTTTTTTCTACAGCTTTTCCCCCACATCTGTGGGGTCGCGGGTGCCAACTGTGTCGCATCTGTGGATTTGGCCGTGTTTTACGACTGGATTCCCTTCCTGACGCCAACCCTATATGGAGGAATGCAATCACTATTGCGTGGCGTGTTTCTGTGGTCGTTGGTGTAGTGTGGTGTGTTCTCTGAATATGAAGAGGAGATTGTTGGGACGAACACAAACACCCAGTCCCCGGGCTAGAAGAATTAATCGGAGGCGATTGGAATACGCGACCCAGCCGGGAATCGAACCCGGTACCCTCTGAAACGAAGGGTAGTACGCTGACCATTCAGCCAATGAGTCGCACATGGCACACTAGACAGTAGAAAGTAATAAACAAGACCTTAATTTACACGTTATTCGGAAAAGGTTTGTCGTCCCCGGTCAATCAATACTGATCTGCATTTAGGGCAGTCGCCCAGGTGGCAGGTTCCCTATCTGTTGTTTTCGTAGCTTTTTCTTAAATGATTGCAAAGAAATTGGAAAATTATTGAACATCCCCCTTCGTAAATTATTCCAATCCCTAACTCCCCTTCCTATAAACGAATATTTGCCCCAATTTGTCCCCTTGAATTCCAACTTTATCTTCATATTGTGATTTTTCTACATTTAAAGACACCACTCAAACTTATTCGTCTACTGATATCCTCCCACGCCAGCTGTCCACTGACAGCTCGGAACATACCACTTAGTCGAGCAGCTCGTCTCCTTTCTCCTAAGTCTTCCCAGCCCAAACTTTGCAAAATTTTTGTAACGCTACTCTTTTGTCGGAAATCGCCCAGAACAAATAGATTTTTTCCCGTTCCTGAATCAAGTAATCCTGGTGAGGGTCCCATACACTGGAACAATACTGTAGTTCGGGTCTCACCAGAGACAAATATGGTCTCTGCTTTACATCCTTACTACAACCCCTAAACACCCTTATAACCATGTGCAGAGATCTGTATCCTTTATTTACAATCATATTTATGTGATTACCCCAATGAAGATCTTTCCTTATATTAATACCTAGGTATTTACAATGATCCCGAAAGGGAACTTTCACCCCATCAACGCAGTAATTAAAACTGAGAAGACTTTTCCTATTTGTGAAACTCACAACCTGACTTTTAACCCCGTTTATCATCATACCATTGCCTACTGTCCATCTCACACATTATCGAGGTCATTTTGCAGTTGCTCACAATCTTGTAACTTATTTATTACTCTGTACAGAATAAGATCATCTGCAAAAAGCCTTATCTCTGATTCCACTTCTTTACACAGATCATTGATATATATATATATATATATATATATATATATAAGAAAGGTCCAATAATACTACCATGAGGAATTCCCCTCTTAATTATTACAGGGATAGATAAAGCTTCACCTACTCTAATTCTCTGAGTTCTTTTTTCTAGAAACAGAGCCATCCATACAGTCACTGTGTCCAGTCTGTGTCGATTAATGGCTTAGGGGTGGGTCTCTCTCTCTCTCTCGTCTTCAGCATTCGTCATAGGTGGATTACAATGTTTGTATGTTTGTGTAGGAGGCCTGTCCTTTTCCCTTGGCCTTCCATAGATACTGGAAAGGTTTAAGGGTAAATAAATAACGAATGAATGTGTGTATTTCTTGTTGTGTACTGATGAGTGATGGTATCAATTACTTGGTAGAGTCTACTGTAACTGGAGTCTGTCTTGTTGTAGACTATACTAATATTATTTATTACTACAGTCGACTTCGATGTCTCGAACCTCCATTACTGGAAATTCGGTTACACGAATGTTACGATTTCTCGAAACATACACTTCCTCCTTTGAAGCAAAAGATACTCTGTAACTCAAATGTTTGCAACATTAACAGTACAATACGACATTTGTGGTTTGTGAGTAGCAATTAACAAGTAAAAAAAGGGTTACAGTGGTGCTGGGAGCTAATATGACTGGAACTGAAAAACTAAAATTTCTAATGATCGGAAAATCGGTGAAGCCTCGCTGTTTCTCGGGTGTGAATTAATTACCGGTCACGTACGAAAGCAGCCCTCGAAGTCGCGGATGACAAGCTCCATTTACAAATCTCGGCTGCGTGGTATTGACGAGAAGTTTCAACGTGAAGGGGAGAAAGGTTAACAGAAACAAAGAGAAGAGACTAAGGGATTTTTTTTTTTTTTACAAAATGGTGTTAACTGAGGTATGTTTCTTGTTTCACTACTGTATGTACTGTATCCTGTCTTCTAAAATGGTACGGTAATAAGGGTGATAATGTAAAACGGAGTTTGTATATTTAAATTAATAATTAATAATTATTAATAATGTATTCAGTATACGCCCGTAGATACATATGAATCAATTATGTGTTATACATGCTCAAAAAACGGTACTCTCTATATCTCAAAATTTCGATAACTCGATTCGAGATATTCGAGATATCGAGGTTCCATTGTTATTTAAGCCCACTAGGAAGCACTAATGACTAGTTCTTTATGGAATAGAATAGAATTGATTTATCATCAACAGGTTATTTTCCCAATTAAAGATATATGCATATATACAAAACCTTAAATAAATAAATAAATAAATAAATAAATAAATAAATAAATAAATAAATAAATAAATAAAACTAAATCTCTTTTTAAATAATCGGCATTATATACTCGCTTTCGTACCCAATACTTCTTGAGTCTTGCTGTTCCTTTTACCTTTCTTTCCTGTGAAAGAGGTTTGCGAGATTTAACAGTGTTCGGCGGAGGAGACCATGAATTTATCAATTTACAAAATTTAGGGCGGTCTGAGACATCAATATCAGAAATCCCAGCGGAAGCTGAGTCCTTTTTTACTTCATTGAGCCACATTCTTCCAGTTCTGTATTTTTTAAATAATAGATAAATAAACTACGAATGAGACGTAACACCGGGCGAGTTGGCCGTGCGCGTAGAGGCGCGCGGCTGTGAGCTTGCATCCGCGAGATAGGGGGTTCGAATCCCACTGTCGGCAGCCCTGAAGATGGTTTTCCGTGGTTTCCCATTTTCACACCAGTGCCTGGGGCTGTACCTTAATTAAGGCCACGGCCGCTTCCTTCCAACTCCTAGGCCATTCCTATCCCATCGTCGCCATAAGACTTATCTGTGTCGGTGCGACGTAAAGCCCCTAGCAAAAAAAGTGAGACGTAACAATGCGTGCGTTGGGGGCTAAATGCTGGTCGTGTCTCCGCCTGTATTTCTATTTCTTACCATTCCATTCCTTTCGTTTTCATTGCTGAGGTTCCATCTCGACACACATCCCACGTAGCATTGAATGAGTCAGAACAGCGGATTGCCTTGTTATGTAATTAAGATGACGTACCTTGCAACAATCCGAATGAGCTAATTGTAGATCCAGTGGTGTCAAGGCTGTAGGGAGGTTATTATCACGAACAGGCGAGGCACGAATGTAGAAAACTTGCTGCTGTTCACCCGTCGTTGATGGGTTAGCGTTTCTAATTGCAGCAGTAGTAGTGCCATATAGCGGAGATGATTGGCAACACAACAGACAGAACACACCTTAACTAACAGTGGTCATTTAGTGCATTGTTGGGAAAAGTACAAAATAAAAGTAATTGGGCTGAATTAGAGTTACCGGAGAATTATTTTACTCAAATACAGAAACTTTTTCAACAATTAATCGGTTCCGAGCCTACGTTGGTAGGTTCGATCTTGGCTCTGTCCCGTGATATTTGAAGGTGCTCAAATACGTCAGCATCGTGTCGCTAGATTTGTCCCGCGGGACAAAATTGCGGCACCTCGGCGTCTCCAAAAACCGTAAAAAATATTTAGTGGGGCGTAAAACAAATAATATTATTCTTATAAAAATGTTGGGGCATTTTTTTATGGTCGTATTACATTTGGTTTTCTCTACCGAGATTCTCAAACCTGGGTATTCTTCCAAAAGATTGATTGGTATTATTGCATTTGTTAGGTTTTACGAAAGTATAGGGAAACCATCTGTGAAATGATGACATACCATTTATTTCAACATGTTACTTTTTTCCCAGAGTTATTGGCGAAATTTGGTGTTCATTTAATTTTTCTTTCCAAGTTCTTAGTTTTCTCTGTGATGCAGTTGAAGAGGATGGATGATGAACCATGGTCTTGCCTTAAATCTGTGTTGATATTGAAAGGTTTCAACGTTTCTCCTATAAATTTTACCGTTTATTTTATTTTTTAATTTTGTTTTTTAGAAGCTTTCTTTGCAGCCCAGTATCGTTGCATTCTCTCTTGCAACATGTCTCCTTTCTGCTGTCCACCCTCTGTTCTGCTGTTCTTCACGAAATCCCTTACAGTTATTGATCTGGTGTCGGTGTTGGGTTATATTAACAATGTCTTCACGATTTAGTCCATTTTTTTCTTTCCAGACCCTTCCTGACCTCCGTGAACACATGCGTTAGGACTACTGTCGAGATGGTAAAAGTTTTCTTAGTCAACCACTTGTCATCCATTCTGGTCATAGAACTCGAGTCGTCGCTTCTTGATGGATTCCATCAGTCGTTCGGTTTTCTCATAGAGTTCCTCTCGTCCTCGCAACCTGTATTGTTCAGCCACCGTCTTTGGGACCATTATCTTTCGAAGAATCTTCCTCTCAGACTTCCTGGCGTAGCAGGGGGAGAGGTGATACTCCCACGTGGCGCGTCCCAGGTGCCGGATAGGGGGGTCCTAACCGGCTTGCCGGCGGACTGAAGGGAAATAAAATACCTCTCGCTGACCAAACACGCACCCCGTGTGGGTGGGGCAGGCAGACGAAGAATTCATCCACGGTATCCCCTGTCTGTCGTAAGGGGCAACTAACAGAGGCGACCAAGGGATGATTCAGTTAGTACCATGACACTACTTGTAATTACTACCATCACGCAGGGAACACGATGGGTCGCATTTACTTGCGCGTAGTACCACTATGTTAGGTACGCAATAGGTTTGTGATTAGTAGCGACATAGTGTGAATTAGGAGGTGGGTCCTACAGTACCTGTGATTCGTACCCCTATATGAGCGACACCATGATTCTGCCTTACCTATGTTCAGTTCCCACTATGTGAGGAATTCCACGGGATAGTACGAGTCCCTGTGGTTAGCCCACTTACGTGAGGAACGCCGAAGGTTTGCGTTGCCTGTAAATAGCGCCGCAATGTGCGAAACAACGTCGGTCTGTGTTACATTTGCGCATTACACTGCCTGTGCATAGTACCATAATGTGTGGAATACCGCGTGTCTCCGTTACTTTTAATTAGCCATAGCATGGTTCTACTTTCCTAGCGATAAATATCATTATGAGGGGCCGATGACCTGGATTTTGGACCCGTTTCGACTATAAGCATAATCGATTCAGCATCGCGCTATAGAAGCAGTCCCTTGGTCAGTATTGCTATTGTTTTGTGCCAGCTTCTGTGCTTGTGAGGCACTGTGGGTCGGATCCACTAATCGTTTTAAATTCATATCCATCCATCCATTCATTCTTCGTCCTCACGTTTTGAATTATGGCCAGTGGAGGATTTGGGACTTTTAAGTTGTCATTCCATTTCGTCTCATTTCGTACCATTTGGGGCCGATGACCTCGATGTTAGGCCCCTTTAAACAACAAACATCAATCAACAACCACCTCTAAAATTTCTCACCTTCTCTCACACCAACCTTTCCAGTAACTCGGAGGCATTCACTTCCATATAGACATTTTGGTTTAATCACAGTGTTGTAATTTCTGACTTTAGTGTATATTATTATTATTATTATTATTATTATTATTATTATTATTATTGGACGTTGTGGGGTTGGATTGCATCGTTACCAGCTTGAAGGCGGCAGCCTTTCGAATTAAAGCCATTGCTTACTTAATGCTTCAAACAGAATGTCACATCCCCTTGATCCCGGTTCCAGAGCTTGTTCCTGATATTTCCTTGTGTTATTTTAGTTACCGAGTTTTATCTAAGCACGTTATGAGAAGTTTACATAGCAAAACCTAATCGGAGGTACATTTGCTTGTTTATTACACGCAGATGTGAAAAGTTAGATGCTATTCTTGTCTTGTTTCGAGGGAGTTTGAAACATTCAACACAGTCCTTTGTGTCAGGTTCACATGAATTATTACTGGAGTGAGACGCATCTCTTGCTTGCTTATTATGCAGTACATCTTCCTTTGTGCGGAACACGGGGGCGACATGTCTCCTCCAAGTTGGATATTCTGACGACCTGTTGAACAGGTCAGGCGGCTACAAAGTTCATACTTGTCGTCAGCGTCCAAGAAAAGTGTCTTGTTTGTTACATGGATTGCACCTTGTATACGTATGATTGAGAACAAAAATGTCAACATTCGAAACTACATCAACGTCTCTATAAAACTCAGGCTTTATTATTGTTAAATAAATCAGATCATAATAGAACAGTAGAGAGCTAATACATTGTATAAAACTAAGATGTTTGCAGAATCCAAACAGTTGTAGAAATAAATGTCTTATGGCTGCGAGGTCATCCGAAAATTTGCGTAACGTGACGCGACAAAACGTGTGATGAGAGTGTAACCATAGCAACCGTGCAGTCATTGATAAAAGGTATGGATGGCCAGACAGTGTTGCCTAGCAACCGTGCAGGCTGGTTGTCATCTGAAATTAGCAGCCGTTGAAGGATGGCCATGACCGAGAGACATATTTATGATCATTTGATTTTCACAAAGGGAAAATTGGTTTCCTTTCTGAATTATAAATGTCATGGAAATTTATCTAAAATTAAAGGAATTTACTGATTAAGAGTGTTATAAAACTTAAGACTTCGTCCTGGCCGGATTAATCCTTTCAGTCACGTTGCTCGTGATCGACATCACATTTACTCAGGATGTACCAATTTCTTCTGAAATTGGAGATACACTTTCCTATCACTCTACCTCAATAATAAAATTGGTTCAAGTTAATTCATGAATGAAGGATAAATAGAGGCTGCCAGGTCGAGGCGGTAAAGGCGTGCAGGGTTCAACCGGAAGGACGTGGGTTCGATTCCCCGTCAGGAAGTCGAAAATTTTAAGAAACGAGATTTCCACTTCCGGAGGTGCATATGACCGTTCCCTACGGGATACTTAAGGTCGGGAAATACAGCATACTAGACTCGGCCTCGAGATACTTCCGACAAGCGCTGCTAGAGTTCTCTTTACTGAGCTGTCTCGCCCGCTCATTGCAACAAGTTCCAGTACGAAAACCTATAAAAAATAATTAAAACTAGCAATTTCAGATGACACCAAACAGATGTGAGATAAAAAAAATAGACCAAGATAGTTATATGACTTGCTTTCTACAACGTATTTCTTACACTTTACTTAAACGAAATAAGTAATTCACGAAAGAAGTAGAGGAGCCTATTAGCGAGTTTGTCACTTCTTCCAGTTTTCTCTAATTCCTTCTCAGTGTATCCGATAAACTGATCGAGATTGCGGTCATAAATAACTTTGGGTTTAATCACCATGTTATAAATTATAAGCCATCCTACCTTTTCCTCTACACATCTGATGTTGCGACATTCGTATTGAAGCCGCTGTTTGGAGAGCGTTGTTATGCCCGTTTCGCCATTAGAAAATCGTATATAATTTTTCAGCATCTTCTGATGGGGTACAGTTAGGCAGTGCAAGGATCGCAAATCTGTAGCCGGTAGGTGCTTTCCAATGACAGAGAACGCAAATTTTTAGCGCCGTTTCTCCGTATTTCACTTTTTCTCCCCGTAAGATTCAGTTTGTTCTAACAGGAATAAAGCTCCTAAATGATCATTTGTACCATTATTTTCAATTTGGTTTACTTTTTGGTCAAGTTCAGATACCTTAAATATTTTTTTCTGATTTCAATACCGTATCCTACTTTTCAGTATAAAGACTGTTTTCCGTAATCTGACATTTGAAATCTCATCGATATATATTTAGATTTAACATGGATACTCGGGTGACATAGACACGAGACTTGTAGGTACTACTTCTTTTTTTTTTGTTGTGGGTGAGGTAGATCAGTTATATGCTGAAGATATGGTATGTTTATCGTTATCTGAATCAGAAATTTTACTAAATTTTGATGGCAATGCGTCATTTCTTGGAACTGGAGCCTTCCTGCGTTTGACACTTTTCTGTTGTGAACAGGATATACAATAAAAACAGAAGAAACTTCGTTGGGGAGAATTCGCTTGATTGATATGCTTACACTGAAATCTGATGTATTAAAATGCAAGCTACATACTCGTGCCTCGAAATAGCTTGCTTGCATTTCTCTCTTAATCCGCACTCCGAAGGAAAATTATGGAACGTCACATTTTCTTGCTTTTTAGCGGTATCCGAAATGTATAGAGGTACACAACAGTGCCCCATGCTTTTCATCCTCACGGACACTCACCGACAGAAACAATACGCACAATAAATTGCACTAAATCAACGCACCATCACAATTACTACGTACAGGTAAACCCCGTTATACGCGGATTCGTTATCCGCGATTTCGTATATACGCGTTTTTGGTTTTAAGTCTAGTGCTGCCATCTGTTAACAGTACGTGGAAGTATTCGTGACAATGCGGAATCTATTCGAAAAATTGCTCATCTTCTACTAACTGAAGTGTGACGAGAGTGACCAAATCTCGCTCGGAAGCGATGGAAATAACGAATTGGATTGAGGATTACAAATAACACCACGTGCTTTTCTCTGGAGCTGTTATTCAAGCTAAAGTCAAGAGCTGGTAATCAGAGATTAGTTTATTATTGCGTGTTTCAGAGTAAACATTTTAAGTGTATAAAATTTGCATTAAAATGCGTTTCAGAAACATGATAATGGTAATTTTTTGTAAAAATACTAAGAATCTCTGCTGTTTTAAACTTAATATATGAGTAAACCCTATATTTTACTTATAAAATGACTCTCGATTTACGCGAATTCGGTATGCGCGGCAATTCCGCAGAACCTAACTATCGCGTATAACGAGGTATACCTGTACATCACAGTGTTAAAGTCCGCCAAGAGCAGAATAGAAACCTGACATCTATTGGCCAAACCGCGAACACGGTCGGGCCGTCTTTTCAGCGGCAAATTAATAGCTATGTCCCGGTCTTGTATATCGCGTAGGCAACGATATGGCACTGAGGTTCACTCAACCTACAACAGATAGTGGAAGGGATAAATAAACATAGTAGGAGAACAGCTTGTCTTTCAATCACGAATTGTACCGTTTAAATACTGTATATATAATTTCACCGCTGCAGGGAAAAGCATCGAATCAAGGATATGTTTTTGGGCTTAAAAGACGAGGGAGCGAGTACAGATTCTTTGGTTGTCTCCCTCTTACCAGGCTCTTACGACATGCAGAGCATACAGATAATTAATCTTTTCACTTCACCTACAGGAGAGAAAGAGTACCGACAAATCGAACTGTGTCTTCTTCTCTTTGCTATCGATGTACTTCACTGAGGACGTCCTGGTTGTGGAGTTGCGGATCATCCAGGTTTATCAGCGGAACGCAGGTGCGTTTCTTTGTTGGCAGCTGCTTGTCTTTCTACTTCAGTGGGGCTGAAAACTGCTGATATTGCCTCATCCGTTGGGACCTTCCTCTTCTTCGTACCCCATGTAGTTGAAAGTCTTAGTGCTCTTTTGACAATATAGCTTACGTCCTATTCTTTCACATCTTCGAACCATGTCACCCTCTCGCGTTGAATTTTCTCCATCATCGCCTGTGGAGGAAGGGGAGTGAATTCGAAACCCAACATCGGCTAACCTGAGAATGGTTTTCTGTGGTTTCCCATTTTCACTTCCAGGCAAATGCTGGGACAGTTCTTTTTGAAATGTCACAGCCGTTTCCTTCTCTCTCCTTTCCCAATTTCATTCACTATCATTCATTTCATCTTCATTATTTTCTAAGTGACGATGGCGTCAGGAATGGCGTCTGACCTTTAAAACATGCCATAAAATGCCATTTCACATAATTTCCGATCCCGTTTCATGAAACGGGGCTAAGGGGTAGACATTTATTATTATTATTATTATTATTATTATTATTATTATTATTATTATTAGTTATAGAACAAAACTGGCTGTTTTCGGAGTTAATGTGCTCTCGTCACTAAGGCCTGCACTTAACGCGAGCGACGAACTGCCTTTTGTGACCGAATGTAAGACAGTATTATCGACATAACTATTAAAATAGATATTCATCCAAAGTGAGAGGGCTTTATTGCCATAGGTCGTTCGGATGGCGTAGCACTGACGCAGTCGATGGAAGTAGGCCAGGCAGTGCGGGTGGCCGAGTGTCCTGCGATTTAGAACCATTCACTGACAATTTAATTCGTTGTCTTCATTGGGCGTCCTGATTTACGACCCCTTGATTCCAGCATGCTGCAGAAGATAGCACTGACAGAGCTTTCCGTATGAGAGCCAGAAGTTCCCCCATTATTACTTTTAACATTGGCCGGCTTCATGGCTAAATTGTTACCGTGCTGGCCTTTGGTCCAGAGGGTCCCGGGTTCGATTCCCAGTCGGGTCGGAAATTTTAACCTTATATGGTTAATTCCCTCGGCTCCGGGGCTGGGTGTTGGTGCTGTCCCCAACATCCCTGCAACTCACACCTAACACTAAAATAACACGCGGTTACACGCAGGTGCCGTCACCCTCATCGGAGGGTCTGCCTTACAAGGGCTGCACCCGGCTAGAATTAGCCACACGAAATTATTATTACTTTTAACATTGGACCTTGACTATTTTTTAAATGTCTGGAAGATCTTCCCTTTTATGTCCCCGCGTTTGCCCGTTCGACGACGTGTTCCTCCGTTCTTGTAGCGACGTGAAAATCTTTTTTGCGAGGGAGGCTAACCTGAGGCATACCAGACAGGATGAGGAGTAAAATAATTGGCTATCGTTTTCCTCACTTGGGCGGGAAATGCTATTGTAGCAGGACTGGCCTTACGAGTAGTGCGGAATATTTCGAGCTGTCAGTGGAGACATGACTTGGAATAACATTAATAGACAATGTTGAGTGGAGTTTTTAAAAATAGGAAAGATCACACCATGGAGATAAAGTTGGAATTCAAAGGGCAGATTGAGGCAAATCCTCGTTTATAGGAAGAGGAGTTAGGGATTGGTTCTTTGAAATCATGTAAGGAAAGACTAGCTAAACTACTGATAGAGAATCTGTCATGTGGGCAATAGCCGCAACGGCCCTTACACGCGACATCGTGGTAATCAGCCAACCAGTGTTCCTCATCTTCTTCCTGACGTTATTAATATGTGCCAAAACACAGCCTTCTATCTGCAGTAGCTACAAATGGCTACTTTAAGCGAGTATCCACTGTCTTTGACTGGCGTTCCGTCTAGTTCACAGCAAAGCCCCTTACACAGGTAACGTCACCGAGGGCAGCCGAATATTTCTCATCATACGTACCTTACTAATATTTATGGCCATGAAATTGTGCGCTAAATGAGCGACCATTTTGTTGGACGTAGATCGTGATAGATGGAGCTGTCTTGTGACACGGCATGAGAATGTTGTGTATTGGATCATGTGTCATTGTTGGACGTAGATCTTGATAGGTGGGGCTACCTTGTGACATGGCGTGGGAATGTTGTGTGCTGGATCAGCTGCCATATTGTTGGACGTAGATCTTGATAGGTGGAGCTATCTTGTGATATGGCATGGGAATGTTGTGTGCCGGATCAGCGGTGGACGTAGATCTTGATAGGTGGGGCTACCTTGTGACATGGCATGGGAATGTTGTGTGCTGGATCCGCTGCCATATTGTTGGACGTAGATCATGAAGATACATTATTTCTTTCGGTTTATCGGAACTCTGTCTCCCCTGTGGGTTGAGTGAAATAATATACTCCCTGCATGTCGTAAAAGGCTGATAAGAGGGGAACGACCAAACCATCTGTACTCGCTCTCTCGTCTTCTAGCCGTTTTCGACTACAAAAATATGCTTCTTTGTCGCCGGCCCGACCACTTCTCTAGTTCATTATGACCACATTTTTGTGGCTAGGTCAGCGTCAAAATGTCCGACCAGCTTCACCGCGTATGGAGTAATTTCGTTCGGCAACTCGAACTTCGGTCTTTCATAGTATGAATTCTGAAGAGAAGGCTGTACTACTTCTGTTCATGCGACGATGCCGGAAAAGGAGATAAACACTGAGAATGTAGTCTGTTCCAATTGTAGAAGTCCGGCTACAGTTTGGGCAGTTTCATTCTCTGTATCACGAACTTTGCAATCAACCGGATAAGTTTTTCCAGTTCTTTAGAGTGTCTAAAAATGATTTCATTGAGCTATTACCAGTTATTTCAAGGACAGATAGTTCGATGAAGAACGTCATATCGACATCATGATTACTGCCAGCGGGAACTTGTTGTCACGATGTGGTTGACATATCGCTCATGTGGAAAGGAAATCGCTGCAGTCGGATTGTGGTCGGTGGACGGGATCGGCTGCAACTGACGACAGTGGTTCACGTGTGGTCGAGAAAGCTTTCGTCTGGAAAGGGTAAGTATTCTTCCCATTGCATTATATCGTAACGGCAAAGCGGCGACAATCGACCACTTATGAACCACATTTTGCGGTTGACAACGACGGCGGAAAAACGGTCGTGTGTAAGGGCCCTAAATGTAGTCTAGTGGCGACTGATAATGAACCATTCTGAGCTCATTCCGTCTCCATTTCAACTACCCTTTGGTCAGAAACGAGCCGCCGCTAGAACGAACAAGGACAGACTCATAAATATGAACGAGTCTGAAACAGGCTCGAACCAGGTTCATTGCTGCTAAGTGGAAATTAGGGTTGGGCACTATGTCCCTGTTTCGGCACACTGTGCAAGTACACAGTTATGTTCCGCTGTTCCGGAACATGGAGTGTCAGTTGTTCCGAAACATTCTCAAGCGACACCGAGACAGCGACTCGCTATCCCGTCAGAAGCGCCACTATGCACTGCCCTTCGCCCACTCGCTGACTGTCGATACTGGCAGTGTGCCGCCATGTGCTGGAGTGTTCCGTGATCCGTCGTATCCTTTTTGTTCTGTGAGTTCCGTTGCACCGGCAACTGATCTTCGGTACATGCGGATAACTTAATGTGTTCTGCTTTGTAAGAGTGATTTCATAGTAGCCTAGTAATATATACCGTACGAAAGACGGTAAACTTTGAATAATGTCTCACCAGAGTCCTGTTTACGACATTTTAACTAGAATAAAACCGGGCAGAGTGAAATGCAATTTATGTTGTTCTATTTTGTCTGCAAAGGGATCTTCGACCGGCACAATGGCGAGACATTTGAAACTTAAACATTGCACTATTTTTATTTTCGTGTTCTGCTTGTATAGTTTTATTTTTAATCTCCTGTTCCGCTTGTATATAGTGTTTAATTTTTATCTTCGTGTTTTGCTTCTATGGGTTATTTTCTATTTTGCGTGTTCCGCTTGTATACTGTGTGCGTAAATAGAGTACTGACGAATGTTTCTTCAACTGTGCGAGTATACTTTTAATTGGTGAAAATAATATTGTGACATTTGTAAACACATCTACTGCCAGGGTAATTGTGACAGGTGTATTTCAGAATGAATGAAAACATTCTTATCCTAAAAACAACATTTACACATGGTTTTCTGGATGCCTATTTCAGAGTTCCGACTGCTTTTTACGTGCCGTGAAGTTTTATCCTGGCGCTAGTTACTCACAATAGAGGCTGACACATTCAACCGGTGTAAATATCCTTGGATTTGTTACTTTTAAACATCTGTTCTGCCATTGTAACCGTGTTATGTGTATTTCATATTGACCGAAACAATCTTCACCTAAAAGCATCCTTTAAATGTTATTATTGGGCGCGAATTTCAGTGTTCCGACTGTTCCTTCACGTTCCTGCAGCTTTATGCTGGCCCACACAGCACGTCCGGTACAGCAGCACATTCCTGCTGACGCGGAGCATGTCATGTTGCCTCACGAAGTTCTCTCTACACCGCAGTTACAGTCCCGTGTGCCGTGTGCGGCACACTGTACCGAAACACTCCACCTCAAGCTCCTAATGTTCCGGAACAACTGACTGTTCCTGTCTGCCCAACCCTAGTGGAAATGAGTGATATGTCAACAGTGCGGGTCAGTGGGTGAACAAACTGCGATGTGTTGCCACGTTTCTGCTTCGCGCGTGTGTTACGAGTGTTAAGCAGTGGCTGTACAAGAGAGATGTGTTGTGACCAAGTGCAAGTGGCAACCGTGTACCAATGAGTGAGTCACTTGAACTTGGAGTTTCTGAGCTGCTGGGTGTGTTCTGACTCTTTTCTGCTCATTGTGATGAGACAGCATGGAGTGTTCGGTTGACACCACATTTGTTCGGTGAAGTTGAGCGCCTTCAAAAAACCAATTAAATAGTGATATTGAACTATATTTATTTGTGTGTATTGGTTTATGAATTACTGAAAAACAAAACAAAAGCATTGGTTGTCAGCAGTGGCGGTTTCTGGTATAGCGCAATGGAGCAATGAACCTCCAGTTTATATCAAATTTTATTCAACTATTTAATATTCATAACTCCCTTGTCAATCTCGAAGCTCTTGCTTAGCCCATCTATCCGTAATATACTCGTACTGGCTTTCAATTCATGTGAGCTGCGCACGTTCCGTGGCTGGATACTTGTCTGGAATGAACCCCCTTCGAAGGCGCTCTCTCCGTCCGTACCTGGGCGAAGGGAGTGGCGAGGTGCGGGGGGACATCGGCCGGCACGTAGACAAGACCAGGATATCGCAGAAACAGATATCCTTGGTTTACGCATGCGCAATATGCCACTCTCTCTAGTCGTGTTGTCGGGGGTGTTGGGGCAAGGTGGACTGACCTTGTGTTGGGGTATGTGCCTGCCATCTGTTGCCCTTACAGGAATTCAACTACGTAGCAGAAAATAGTGCACATAATTAGCGCTAGTGTTGAAGAGCATCATTACTGCCAGCAGTCACATTAAACTGCCAAATTCCAATTGATGTATTTTCCCAAATTTTGCCTTCTTTGGAATAATTACTTTTTGGAGAGAAAATTAACTTAAAAATCACCGAGGCAAAGAGTAGCGGGAATGCAATACCAAAGAAAACGCTAATTGCCTAGCCACAGGAGTTCTTAAAATTAAGTTACCAACATTGCGAACATGCATCCCTAAAGTTTACTCTGTTTTTCAGGTGTGATGCTAGTGTTTACAACAGTTTGCAATAGTTATCATAATTCGTAATATTATTGTACGCTGTGCAAGCGTGTGAGTGATTTTCTGCATTGTTGTGCCGTTCAGAAACTTAATTTTTAGGACATAAAGAAGTTACAATATTTTCTCCGTGTGTGTGCACTGTAGTTGCGTCCATAATTTTTGTTCCCGGGAAAGGTAAGGAGCTACATAATGAGTTTGAAGAGTGATATGATACTTAAGAAGACAACCTTTCCTTCTCTCTCTCTCTATCTCTCTCTTGAGCGTAAACTTAAGATTAAGATTAAGGATGCCGGACGCCCAATGCCTGATCTTGATATAACGAGGCATCCTAAAAGTAAAAGTAATGAAATCGTGCCTAAATTCAGATTGGATTTATACCGTATAAAATAATCGAGTGGATCTGTGGGTGCGAAATTACTAACATGTTGATTTGTTTTCCTTTTGTATGATTCATGAGTGATGAAAGCAAAGGGACTTGAACCAAAGTCGGAGTGGTAGATATAGGATATCTGCCCAAAAAATAATAATAATGAAACACAGAAGTTCTAAATCTCATATGCTTGCCCAGTTACAATTCGATCTCCTGGGAAGACACGATAACCGTCAGTAATTTGACTGTGCTTACAGGCAGTCTGTGGAAAGAGACAACGACCAAGTATGGAAAATTCGTTATGTGCTGTGTAAAGTATGTGGCGCGTTTGAGATGGCATTGCGCGGGCATGACGAAACAAGTGAATCATCGAATCCTGGCATATTTTGAGGCCTCGTCAATTTTAATTCTGAAATTGACGTTGTATTAAGAGACCATCTGTCCAAAGCTACTGTTTTCAAAGGCACCTCGAAAGACATTCAGAATGATTTGCTTTCGTGCATGTATGAAGTCTGTCGTGAGAAAAAAAAAAAAGAAATCACCACAGCGCACTTCATTTCGGTAATCGCAGATGAGACCACCGATATATCAACTACAACACAATTTGTTATCATTCTTCCCAACGGTAAGCCAGTTGAAAGATTCTGGGGTTTCCTCTACCCTCTAGTCATGGTGTTAAGACAATAGCAGAGCAAATGTAATGAGTGGTCACCACTCAGGGTGCAAGTTCTAATCAGGGAAGATTTTAGGCATGCACATTATGTGCACCGTTATGCCCATTCTCTGAACTTAGTCATGGCACAGGTGACAGGGGGGAGAGGAGATATTGAGGGGGGGGGGATATTTCCTTCTGTTGAACCCCCAGTGACGAAAGTCACGCGCCGCCACTGGTTGTCAGCTTACAGGATAAAAGGAAACCACTTTTTCTTTTGCGAAAATTGAATGGTCAGAAATAGTCGTCTCCCAATCATAGCCATTCATCAACGGCTGCTATTTTTTTTTAATTAACATTTTGGCATTTGTTCCGTAGGTCCATGCTGCCAGCTCTTTACGTTTAGAAAAGAGGAAGGCCAAAGAGCAACATCTTTACAACATGGGACCTTTCATGGCATTGTAACTAATTGGTGATAGAAAGCCACGGTACAGGAACAGTTTAACTACAGACTAAAGAACAAACGTATCACAGTGTTAAATTGGCTTCACTTAAGAATGTGGCTATTGCTTGATATATACGGACGGTTGCTAATTTCAGATGGCCACCTGCACGGTTCCTAGGTAACGTTGTCTGACCATCCGATCATACTTTACATCACTGCCTACACGGTTGCTAGGTTGCACTTCCGTCACACATTTCGCTGCGTCACGTTTCTTTAATTTTCGGATGAACCCCCAGCTGTAAGATATATTTATGCCATCAGGTTGCTCGAACAGAAAGATCTGAACGAGTCTTGTCTGAGCGGGACCCATTTCTTGTAAATGAGTTTGAGAGAGTCTACACGTCGTTTTGCCTTAGATCTCATGAGTATCACGTTACATGACATTCGGGCGCACTAATCTGTACCTCAGCAGCTTTCATACTGTCACAACTATCAGTGAGAGTGAGACTTCAGTGGAAGTAAAAAGCTACATTTGTTGTGGCCTGTGCCAGGAAATTTCTAATGTACGTCCTGTATACTAAGCCTCCTTCAACTATAACTTCGACTACAATGCGAATTTCTAACTTGCGTCAGTTTTTTGCTTGTTAGAAGTACAAAACTATTGCTTTTCCCAGTATAACGTATTTTAAAATGCAAACCTCCGATAAAAATAGAAAAATGAACAAAAATAATTTGCAACAACAAGAAATGCTTATCTAAAAGAGCTTAAGATAGGGCACTACAATACAGTGGTAAAACCAGAATGTCTTTACGCAAGTATATATCTATAGTTTAGATACACTGAAAGCACTATAACGAAGAATCACGGGAAAAATATTAGGACCAATGAAAACAACAGAACAATGAAAAATAAGAAATAATAAGGAAATATAGAAAATATCACCGAAACAATAAAAAAAGGAAATTGCTATTGTTTGGACATATCTATAGAATGGATGATGACAAAACAGATATTCATTTACTTTGGGAGAAAAAGTCAACAAAGAGGTGGATACGAGAAGTCAAGAAAAATTTAGAAAAAAATAAGAGAAGAAATATTTTAAAAATATAAATTTTTAAGTATGGAAGGATTCCAAGAAAGAATGAAAAGGAAAGCCGGTCCAAAGTGGTTTGAGGAGAGAAGAATTAAGCATAGTGCATAGATGAAGAAATATTGAAAAGAACGGAAGAGGAAACAACAAGAAAGGAAGAATTGAAATTGATATGTGATCCCTAGGAGGCCTCATCGTCAGTAATAATAATAATAATAATAATAATAATAATAATAATAATAATAATAATAATAATAATAATATAGAATTATGGCCTCCGGTGAGGCCTGGTGCAGTTCTTTCGAATTGAGGTATATGATGGAATGAAGACCCCCCATCTAGCTGCCGAAACCTGTCGCACTTCTCTGCGGCATTGATTTAACCCGTAAGGACGCGCGTATGGGTAAAAATTATCCAAGCGCGCGTTCATTCGTGTTATAATGCCATTCTTGTTTATTCTTAACTACTTTGTTTTTACGGACGAATAGTGCAGTAATTATTATTAAACAAGTGTACTTTATTGTACGTGTGCTTTTTTTCCGGCAAGTTTACGTGAAATTTTCGTCAGTTTCATGAAATTGAAGGTGTATCACTCTATCTTAGAAGTGATGCTTCCACGGTATGTAGAATTACTTAGTTCTTTTTCCGGGTTGAACTGTTTTGTTGTTTTCTGTACATTCCGTAGGCTATAGTTTGCCGACGTTTCGAATACATTGCAGTATTCTTTGTAAAAAACAAAGACAAAGTCACCTCCGTACAGGCCATGAAGGCCCTTGGAGGAGTAGAGGGTAAAGGCTTCCACCATTGTTAACCGCGGCACGTGATGGGGTAGAGTGGTTAGAGTGGTTACCCTGGTACTCATTTTTGGTGTAGGCTGAGTGAACCTCAGGGCCATATGCACCTCCGGAAGTGGAAATCTCGTTTCTTAAATTTTACGACTTCCTGACGGGGATTCGAACCCACATCCTTCCGGGCGAACCGAGCACGCCTTTACCGCCTCGGCCAGGCAGCCCCGTATTCTTTGTCATGGTGACTGAAATACCCCTACTCGATCCGAGGTAATCAGTCTCCCAGGCAGCAATCACATGTAATTGACCCTTGACTAAGAATACTTTAATGTATTCGAAACGTCGGCAAACTATAGCATACGGAATATGCAGAAAACAACAACACGGTTCAACCCGAAAAAGAACTAAGTATTGTATCACTCTATGATGCAAATGAAATTATAAACCTGTTGCTCCCAAGGAAGGGAGCGACATCGCGGCTGGTGACGACTGAGAAGAATGTGATCAGCCACGTTCGTAATATGTTTGTCTCCTTTATAGGAATTAGAAATTGACATCTGTATCCTATTTGAAATGCTCTCCTTCGATCTCACAAAGGAACATTTGGCATCGAGAAGTAAAATACTGACTCTACCTGCAAATCCCGGAAGTCATGTTCAGCGGCTTTCTGGAAAATCTGAGGAAAGGAAAAGTACAGTCCTCAGAAAGCGTCAAGCAGAGAGATGCGAAGACCGTGGAAGTAAAGAGGACAGAAAAAACACAACCTGTTGTGTAATGTACGAAAAACGAATTTGCCGGGAACGTGTGAAACCAGCGTGTGGTGAATGTGTGGAACAAGTGAACGAGCAACAGGTAGTAATGGATCAGGGGTGAAGTGTAATAAAGTCTGGTCTTTGAACATCCTCTACAGATCTTCTCTCTGCTCATCCCTCTATACCCAGTGGGTGTTTTATCATATGTGACTCTTCCGATACAGAAAATATATAAACGATGTAATATAAACAACTGATTCATGCCATTGTATGTGTAAGCGTTATGAGAACTTGAGCATTTCAATATCCATTCTTATCACAAGTTGCACATAGCCATAATTATTCCGAAAGTACTGCAGTTGATTAAGTACATTAATGTACCACAATTTACAGAGTTTCCAATAATTACAATTTAGAACTAAGAAGGATTACGGCTTGCGGGTAATTTTCACCCATCGCGAGTCCTGTCGGGTTAATGGAGAGTGTTCCTGGAATGAAAGATGAGAGCGAAAACCGGAGTTCCCCTAGAAAAACCTGTCCCGCCTCCGCTTTGTCCAGCCCAAATCTCACGTAGTGGCGGGGATTTGAACCACGGGACCACTGCTGACAGGCCGGCGCGCTGCCGCCTAAGCCACGAAGGCTCCAAGGCATGAATATGATAGAGCAGATGTAGGATCTAGTAGTTACGTAGAAATGAAAAGGTTAGCAGAAGATAGGGTTGGAGCATGGAGTTCTGCATGGTGCCAAGTCTGTCGACTGATAATCCAAAGAACATTATTATTATTGTTATTGTTATTATTATTATTATTATTATTATTATTATTTTTATTATTATTATTATTATTATTATTCTCCGTAAACCGTAAAAGCAATTATCGGACGTAGAAACAATAACGTTATTATTGTGCAGGCAAAAATTTAAACGGCGTACTTTAAGGTTTTTATATACCATGGGAAGGGTTTTCAATCTCACAGAATTATCATTTTCATACATTGGAAACCATAAGTTACATTTATAGAGATGTGCATCTCGCTGTATCGTCGGCGTAATTTCCTAAGGAGGGCGATCTCAAACCTGTAAAGTTTTAACGAAGTGAAATTGATCGCTTACAGAGTGTACAAGGCATCTGAAACGGGGAGTTCCCACTCCACCGGTTGGTGACAGTTCTGTAATTGTGGAGTCGATCCCAGAAGTGTTTGCGGTTAGTAGTTCCAAAAGTTTTCCTCACGAAGTTATTTGTGCCTGTTTCCAACTCTTCGTTTGGCTTCGCTCTTATTAAGATGCCACGATAAACTTTTCTTGTCCGCAGTATTCGTTGGCCTATGGAGGGATGTAGGATTCTCTTACCGAGTGAGTTGGCTGCGTGGTTTAGGCCACATAGCTGTGAAATTGCATTCGGAAGATGGTGGGTTCGAACCCCACCGTCGGCAGTCCTGAAGATGGTTTTCCATTTTCATACCAGGCCAATGCTGGCACTGTACCGTATTAAGACCACGGACGTTACATTTTTAATTCTTGTCTTTCGGTATCCTTGGATCGCCGAAACCCTTCGATTTATTAGTGCGACGGTAAACCACTGACATTCTTTTAAAATCATGTCTGCCGGTTCTTTTGTTATTTACTCGTATTTATTGTATGATAGTTATATGTATAGGATGTTTAAGGAGTAGTAGTATTTATGTTGTGAGACAGAAGTTTGGAGTGTTTCGAATAATATAAACATGTGTGGACGTAGGTTTGTGCATCAGTAAATGCACTGTTAAGTCATTTGTGTTGAACTGTTGCACATTTTGTAGGGGTTTGCTTCAGTAAAATACATCAGTAAGCCATTTGTGTGTCTTGAATAACTTTGCAAGGTTGTTGTAATGCGTACCGTACAAACATCTGTAACTCCACACAATAGGCACTTGTTTATATGCAGATAGTTCATACTACTGCCTGTAGAAATATTTACTCTTCCTCTTTAAACACACTTAAAGCACAGACTGGAAGACTTTATACGCAGTTATTTTTTAACGTCTTAGGCCTGTATCCAGTTCAGTGTCTCTATATTTCCCTCTGGCCGGTCAGCAGAATAAACCGGCCCCGTGGTATAGGGGTTCGATTCCCGGCCAGATTAGGGATTTTTACATGAATCTGAGGGCTCGTTCGAGGTCCGCTCAGCCTATGTGATTACAGTTGAGGAGCTATCTGAGGTTAGGTAGACGCCCCGGTTTAGAAAGCCAGGAGTACCGGCCAAGAGGATTCGTTGTGCTAACCACACGTCACCCTGTAATCTGTAGGCCTTTGGGCTGAGCAGCGGTCGCTTGGCAGGCCAAGGCCTTTCGTAGCTGTTACGCCATGGTGTAGTCACCAGAATAGGCTCTTCTATCACGCATCTTCACAACGTGTTTGATAATTTGGGTGGAGTCACCAGAGTCACACTTGGGTGTTTGAATCCTACCTCGCTTCAACAGAATTGCAACTCAGACATCATTACCACTACGGGTCCTATTAAGGATGGACGAAGTTCTCGTGAGACCGAAAGCAGAGGTTAGACATGTTCAGTTCTTTAGGCAGCTTGTTTCATGGTGAACTTTACAGTACTTCTATGTAGACACTGGCTGTTTCATATTTTCTAGTGACAGGCATTACTTATTTTTTCACTGTTAGGTTCTTTCGCCTGCCAAAACTAATTTTGAATTATTAAATTTATAAACTATCTGAAAAATAAAACCTCTGTACCTGAAAAGAAGAAACAGCTCAATTATAATTGAATGGCATGTTTCATTCTTGCAATAACATCGTGTGCAGTTCACACAGTACTGTTGTTAGGCAACATGGCGTCACACATTTTGCCGCATACGTTTTTGGATGACATTTGTCATAAACTCATAATACAGTACATTGGTCTACATAGCGTGCAGACTTACAACACTAGTTTTTTTTGTTTTTTTGCTAGTTGTTTTACGTCGCACCGACACAGATAGGTCTTACGGCGACGATGGAACAGGAAAGGGCTAGGAGTGGGAAGGAAGCGGCCGTGGCCTTAATTAAGGTACAGCTCCAGCATTTGCCTGGTGTGAAAATGGGAAACTACGGAAAACCATTTTCAGGACTGCCGACAGTGGGGTTCGAACCTACTATCTCCCGAATACTGGATACTGGTCGCACTTAAGCGACTGCAGCTATCGAGCTCGGTTACAACACTTGTAAGGGTACGTTTTCTGCAATTATTGTACAGAAACTAATCCATCGACGATGGTACAGCAGCTAGTTTAAAGGTGACATGTTATTTCTGAGTACATCTATCTATATATATATAAAATAACTTGTCCTGACTGACTGACTGACTGACTGACTGACTGATTCATCATCGCCGAGCCAAAACTACTGGACATAAAGAAATGAAATTTTGGGGATATATTCATATTAAGATGTAGGTGCTCGCTAAGAGAGGATTTTTGGATATTCCTTCGCTAAGGGGGTAAAAAGGGGGGTGAAATTTTAAAATGAGTGTATCTATATCTCAAAACTTTAAAAGTTTACAGATGTAAAAATTGGTATTTAGAATCTTCTTTAAAAATAAGGAAACACGTATTTTTTTGTTTTCAGAAAATCCCAATAGGAGGGGTGAAAAAGGGTGAAAATGGGGAAAAATGGGTTGAATGCCTTTAATCAGGACACCGGTACTTATATCTCAGAAACTGAAGATATTACAGACCTGAAAATTGGTACTTTTGATCTCTTTTAAAAATAAAGAAACACGTGTTTTTTTGTTTTTGGAAAATCCAATTAATGGGGGGTGAAAAGGGGGTGATTTTTTAAAATGAGTGTATCTATATCTCAAAACTATTAAAGTGTATGGATGTAAAAATTGGTATTTAGAATCTCCTTTAAAAATAAAGAAACACGTATTCTTTTGTTTTCGGAAAATCCCAATAGGAAGGGTGTAAAAGGGTGAATAATGGGTTGAATGCCTTTAATGAGGCTACTTATATTTCAGAACCTGAAGATATTACAGACCTGAAAATTGGTATATGGGACCTCCTTTAAAAATAAAGAAACACGTATTTTTTAGTTTTTGGAAAATCCAATTAATGGCGGTTAAACAGTAGTGACAAATTGAGGTGAATTTTTTGAAAGACTATATCTACAGAATATCTTGGAAACGTAAAATGTTACAGACGTAAAAAGTGGGTGTTTGGAATCTCCTGTAAATGTAAGGAAACATAGGTGATTTGTTTTTGGAAACTCCACTTAAGGGGAACTCAAAAGGGGTGAAATTTTAAAATGAGAATTTTTACAGTATATAAAAAAACTTAACATGTTACAGAAGTGAAAAATGGTATTTTTTTTATCTCTATTAAACATAACGAATCGTTTATTTTTAGTTTTCAGAAATACCACTTGGGTGGTGGGGGGTGGGTAAATGTGACTGAAAATGGTGTTGAATTCTTTTAATTAGGCTACTGATATCTCAAAAATGAAGATGTTACAGACGTGAAATTTGATATGTGCAATCTGCTTTAAAAGTAAAGAAAGACTTATTCTCGGAAAATCCAATGAAAGGGCGGGGGGGGGGGGGGGTGAAAGAATTGAAAATTTAATTGACTTAATTGTATGAGAATGCATACATCTAATAAAAACTAAAGTTGTTACAGACGTGAAAATTCGTATTTCGATCTCCTTTAAAAACAAAGAAAAACGCGTTTTGGTGGGGAAACCATCTTGGAGGGTGGGAGTGTAAAGGAGTTGAATTCCTTTCATGAGGACACATACATCAAAAACTGAAGAAGTTAGAGTCGTGATAATTGGTATTTAGAAGATCTTTTACTATTAAAGAAACAAGAAATTTTTTTTGCGGGAAAATTCACTTGGGGGGGGGGGGGAAGTAGTGTGAAATGAAGTGAAAAAGTAAATTATTTTTATGGAGATATTTATATCTCAAAACTGAAGGCAATAGACGTGAACATTGGTGTTTGGAATCTCCTTTAAACATAAAGAAACAAGCCTTCTTTTAATTTTTTTTTTTGGGGGGGGGGTGTGGCGGTAAATAAACTTAACGGCGGTGGAGTGTAGAAGGAGGTGAGACCTATTGATTTTACTGTTCTTAATGTATTTATAAGTATCCTCCGTTGCTCAGGCGGCAGCGCACCGGCCTCTCACAGCTGGGTTCCGTGGTTCAAATCCCGGTCACTCCATGTGACATTCGTGCTGGAAAAAACGGAGGCGGGACAGGTTTTTCTCCGGATACTCCGGTTTTCCCTGTCATCAGCCATTCCAGCAACACATAATAGTAATAATAATAATAATAATAATAATGTTCCGGACCGTCGTCAAATGTGCGGACCGCGCTGGAAACGACTCCTGGACGGGTAATGACTAAGAATGCAGTCCGGCCGCGGGTTCAGTGCCGCCAAAGCACCCAATATGACACCACGCCGGATCTCCTGAAGGATTTTATACATATTAAAATGATTATAGGAAAAGATGGCAAAGATTTACGGACCCAACTGACCGGGAGGAATACCTGAGCCTAGCCCGGGAAGTACGAAATCGATTCCTGGAAAGGAAGATTGAAAAATGGGAGGAAACGTACCGTAATCTAATAGAAAACGAGTCAGATCGGGAATTTTGGTGGATTCTCACAGAAAACGAGTCAGATCGCGAATTTCGGCGGATTATATATCTAAACCAATAAGCATTCAATTATAAATTTCAGTATAATACCGTAGCGAAGCACGGGTATCTTGCTAGTCTTTAATAAAATAGGTGCAAGTTAGAGGAGTTGAGTACTGAGCGAGTTGGCCGTGCAGTTAGGGGCACGCAACTGTGAGCTTGCATTCGGGAGTTACTGGGTTCCAACCCCACTGTCGGCAGCCCTGAAGATGGTTTTCCGTGATTTCCTATTTTCATACATCGTACCAGGCAAATGCTGGGGCTGTACCTTAATTAGAGTCACAGCCTCTTCCTTCCACTCCTAGCCTTTTCCTATCCCATCATCGCCATAAGACCTATCTGTGAGGTGCGACGTAAAGCAGCTTGTAAAAAGAAGGTTGTGTAATTCCTCTCGCCCTGAACAGATGATGCAGGAAAGAGGAGAATATGGAAGATACTGAGTGTTTGTGTAGCAGGCCTATCTTATCTCGTCACTTTTTCCCTGCTGTCAAGAGCAGAGATCCACTTACATTTGTCATCTCTAATCCCGACTGTCACCACTGTGGCATTGTGTGGCGCTGCTGGTTGGATGCTGCCACATTGTTGGCTCGGGTTCGGTTCCCGCCTCCGACTAGTTTGAGGAAATAGAATAGGATGGTCACTGCCTCAAGCATGCGGTCTACAAGTCCTTTTCGATAGCTCAGAACTTAGATTTTTTCAGGGTAGCTAGTACACTGCCTAACCGAGCCGTGATAGCTCAGTGGCATGCTCACAGATTTCTCACAGAGGCATCCGTGGGTCGAAACCGTAGCCAGTGCATGTATGATTTTTGAAAGGAAATGTCACGTCGCCAAGGTCCGAGTTTCACGTGAAGGTCACGAAGCCGTGATCCTGATTTTAACAGTCACGTAGAACTACGTACAAGTCTGCGTTCATGCTAGTGACAGACTTGCCGACCACGGCTGATTTTGACATGAATATGCCATGGCTGGGATTCATCCGAAAATTAGTGTTACGTAACGCGTTGAAATGCGTGACGGAAGTGACGTCACATTAGTCGTTACTGAAGGCCTTGGTCGGCAAAGATGCTGCGGCTACAAGTTAAGTTCCTTTGAGGTAGTAGAGTTTCTCTTTTCCTTGATATAACATTGTGTTTCATTTATTGAAACACACATTCGTGGTCATTAGCTTTTCGGAAAGGCAAACGTTACTTCTTTTTTTTTTTTTGTCTCAGTTCTAGGCCAATTACTATTACATTATAGCCTAATCGACTATCAGCACAGCCCAGATTTCGCTGACCGAAACAATCTGCTGACATAATTTAAAACGGAAAAGAAGTGAGCGTTTTTTTTAGTAGAATAGGAAGAACGTTTTAAATGTTACGGTTATTCTTCAGCAGTATTGTACTTACAATTATAGACTTCATCTTTAATTTACAAGCTATATGCATGACAAAAAGGAAGATAAGAAGATTATCTCTAAACTTCGCGTTTATTCGACTGAATGAGAAATTGCCCATATGGCTTCATATGGAGGTAATTCCTGGACATTTTCTTAATTAAGGCAACGATTCTTTCCCATACCAGCGAGAAACTACCTGTGTTAACGACATAGTGGTAGCAACCGCGCAAGTTGGATGACGTAGCTGTGAGCGTATATTCGGCAGACGATGGGTTCGAACCCCACTGTCAGCAGCGCTGAAGATGGTTTTCCGTGGTATCCAGTTTTCACACCAGGCGATGCTGGTGTTCTACCTTAAATCAGGCCACGGTCGTTTTCTCCCCAATCCTAGCCCGCCGTCGATAAATGGCCTGTGTGGCGGTGAGACATTAAAACAAATAGAAACTGGTAGCTAAAGAGAAAGGTTGTTAAGGTCGTGCGGTGTTATGTATGGAGGTCTAGGGAGTCTTCATTTTCACGCCCTTCGCGGCCCTTGTCTTTCTTTGGCCGATATATTCATTTTTCGAAGTGGGGGGACTCCTTTCAATTTTTTCCCTCTGATTAGCTTTAAATAATAATGGTATTGTTTGAACGCCCCGTTAACTATTTTTGACGGTTTTTGGAGACGCCGAGGTGCCGGAATTTAGTCCCGGAAGAGTTCTTTTACATGCCATTGAATCTACCGATAAAGGCTGAGCACCTTCAAATACCATCAGACTGAGCTAGAATCGAACCTGCCAAGTTGGGGTTAGAAGGCCAGCGTCTTAGCAGTGTGAGCCACTCAACCCGGTCTGATCAGCATTAATAGAGGATAGTTGTCTAGTAGTATTTCCTCTTAAAACCGGCTCCATGGCTATATGGTTAGCGTGCTGGCCTTTGGTCAGAGGGGTCCCGGGTTCGATTCCCGGTAGGGTCGGGAATTTTAACCATCATTGGTTAATTTCGCCGGCTCGAGGGCTGGGTGTATGTGTCGTCTTCATCTTCATTTCATCCTCATCACGACGCGCAGGTCACCTACGGGTGTCAAATCGAAAGACCTGCATCTGGCGAGCCGAACATGTCCTTGGACACTCCCGGCACTAAAAGCCATACGCCATTTCATTTCCTCTTAAAACAATAATCACCACCACCTTTGTATAGGTGCCGGCCCTGCGGTGTAGGTGTGGCGTGCCTGCCTCTTACCCGGAGGCCCCGAGTTTGATTCCCGGCCAGGTCAGGAATTTTAAATGGATCTGAGGGCCGATTCGAGGTTTACTCAGCCTACACGATTATAATTGAGGGGCTAACTGATGGTGAGATAGCGGCCCCGGTCTAGAATGCCAAGAATAACGGCCGAGACGATTCGTCGTGCTGACCACGCGACGCGTAGTTATCTTCAGGCCTTCGGGTTGCGCAGCGGTCGCTTGATAGGCCATGGCCCTTCGGAGCTGTTGCGCATGGTGGGGTTTTCTCTAAAGGTCGTGAATTAGAGTCTTGCATGACCGAATATGTAGACGATGGTGTAAATGAAATAGTCTCGATCCCGGCGATATAGGCAAACCGCCAAACGATCCTGAGACGCACTGTTGTATACTACTGCAGAGTATGAAATATCCGGCCGAGTCTGTTTATTTTTGGTCCTTGCTGTCCTTTCAGAATTTTTTTTTTTTCCTTGTCGAAGAATCTTACCACGACCATCAGCAGCAGCAACAACACCAACAACACAGTCATTCGGTTTGCTGTTTATTCGTTTAATTCCTATTATGAGTGAGGAAATAATTTTGTTTCAGTTATTATACATTAGTCATTAATTCATATATAAGAGTTCTCTCGGTGAATCCGTGGTGGAGTGTCTGCCTCCAGATCTCAAGATCACAGGCTCAGCCTGGCTGAGGTAGTCAAGAATTTTTAAGGGTTAAAAAAAAAGTTCCATTCGATACTCCGTGTCGTACGATGGCGGCTTGCAAGAGATCTCAGGTTTTACCCGACAAAATGCTGAGCCATGGACGCCCAAGAGAAATTCGGCTTACACTGCCATTTAGTAGGCGTAGAGTAAAACGATACGTCGAAATTGACGACCAGGCAGCCAGATGTCAGATTTAGAAGCATGCCTGCACACGGTAGCTGAGGCTATTATTATTATTATTATTATTATTATTATTATTATTATTATTATTATTATTATTATTATTATTATTATTATTGTTGTTGTTGTTGTTGTTTTGGTCATTTCGTAGAACGCACAGGTGTAAGAAGCTGCCGGCGAGCAAGGAAATTACCAGAGCATAATTTAAGGCATTAATTTTTGAAACTTTATTTCTTTCCTGTTTTTAGTTTAAAATTTGATAGGTAAAACAACAATATAATAAGCTCGTCAGCTTCGTTAACAACAATGACTTAAAGTCAACAATCAGGTACAAAATTACAGAGAATTATCAACTGATAATATACAAGGGGATTAGCATTGTGGCACCCCCTCTCCCCCCCCCCCCCTGTCCGCCTCCATGTCTAAATGGTTAGCGTGCTGGCCTTTGGTCACAGGGGTCACGGGTTCTATTCCCGGCAGGGTCGAGAATTTTACCGATCTTTGGTTAATTTCTCTGGCTCGGGGGCTTGGGTGTGTGTGTGTTGTCTTCATCATCATTTCATCCTCATCACGACTCGCAGGTCGCCTACGGGAGTCAAATCGAAAGACCTGCATCTGGCGAGCCGAACATGTCTTCGGACACTCCCGGCACTAAAAGCGATACGGCATTTCATTTTTCCATTGTAGCCCCGAACAGGTACACTATTTATATGAGCATGTTTGCTCCACTAATTTACATAGCCTAGGAGTCCGAGCTCCAAAAGTTAGTATAGTCCAACCTCTCAGAGGTATAAATTCCTTACAAAGTTATGCCTGATAAACGTCAAATAATGTTTTTATAGTCCCTTCTGCTCAATAGTTCGTTACACACAGGTCTATAAACAATTACAGTTTAAACAGGGGCAATGAGTGCCCATTATAAATGGCCTTAATAAAAAAAAGAATGGTTTTAACATGATCGGCCATGAGCAAAGACTAGGAGGCGAAACACTTGCGCTCCTTCTAGAAAAACTCTTAAAACCCTAAGTGGGCTTATGGCCCGAAGTTGCAGAAGCTAAGCCTATTCTACAGAGGGGAGACTAAACGAGAAATATTAAATGCCAAAAATGTGTTAAACAATTTAGAAAATTTTAGTCACCCCATACCAAGTTGAACGGGAATCAACAGAGGGTAATCACACTTTGTTCCCTTAGTTTACATTGTTTCCCAGCCGGAATTTGAACAGAGTCCTCAGACTTGCCGAAACTCTACATTTAAACAGTTAAATTAGAACTTTACATAAAATGAAAAAGGTTGGAAACCTTCCCCTCAAGTTATCTGCCGGAGCTATTACATGTTTAAGAAAATTCTGCCATTATCTTGTTTAGCTGCGCCTTCCGAACGCCGACCTGCGGCCCCTGCCTCCGAATAACACGCCGCACTCACTGAACTGGAGCGATGAAGATGACAATACGGCCTAAAATCGCCCGGCTTTTATAGCATTTCGAGAAGAAGTTTCCAGAACCCTTTACAAATAGGCTGGATGCCTGTGCACACCCCCAATTTTAATTGGCTAGAGAAAATATTCCAAAAATTCCTAATTGGTTAATAACAAAGGAAGAAGGAAGCAGTAGGAGTGTTGACAACTTTGACATGAGAACAAAACGATATGAACAAAAACATTTAAACTCTTTAGGCTTTTTCAATCGTTAAATTACTAGCATTTCGCCACAGTGTAGCAGTGGGCTCATCGGTTGGATTGCTACACCTTTCCAAGACACTGGCGCCGTTGAGACACCTCTGCAAGACTCTTATGTAGGACAATGCAGTGACGGTGCACTAGGGGAAGCATTTGCCTCCACTTGTATAAATGCTTGCCTTTGGCCTTTATATCAAAACTGCCTAAAGAGCTTAAATGTCTTTAACATTTGCAATCGATGTAATTAAATTATGGTTTACTTCTAGGAACCTTATTTTTGAATCTTCACAAACTTAAGGTTTATCACCGGTCACAATACAAATTTCTTAATACATTAGTTAGAGTTCGACCGCTAGGGGGGGCAACAAAACGTATGATAGAGACATCTAGTGATTGAAAGTTCAAGTATATTGTATAACATATATTGTTATTATTATTATTATTATTATTATTATTATTATTATTATTATTATTATTATTATTATTATTATTATTATTATTATTATCTTGGCCAGCTGTGGACCACGTGAAGTAACTTCATGATTTTCTTCTCCTTGCATTCCTGTCTTTTGAGTATTTCTTTATTCATTCACTATGTTCCTTCCTGCTTTCCTCCGCCCAGATAGATTTCCTTTGCTTCTTCTCATTTTGCTGGAACCCCTGAAACTCCCTAGCATTTTTTCCGAAAGTTGTTCTCTCTAAATCTCATTTATTGGTGATTGTTAATTACTGTAGGATGCTAATTAGTTTATTAATAATATCACCTATTCAATACATTAAAATTGTTAACAATTAGGAATTTATCATTATTGCCATAATTTCTAATGTTATAGTGTATTGAATAGGTGATATTGTTAACAAATGATCATCCTACAGTATAGTATCTTCAATACGGATCCCTAATGATATTTATCACTTGATTATTAATTAGTAATACAGTATAATTATTTTTATTAGAATGGCGAGAATTCAAGAATTATTTAGAACGAGAACGGTTATAACATTAATCTCAGAGTAATGTATTGAGTTAGGAATGATTCATTTCTATGAGCACAATCTATATCTTCACTTAAAATTGAATACCGCCTATGAACAAAAGCCTGACCTTATACCTTCATACCGGGCGAATTGGCCGCGCGGTTAGGAGCGCGCAGCTGTGAGTTCGCACCCGGGAGATAGTGGGTTCGAACCCCACTGTCGGCAGCCCTGAAGGTGGTTTCCCGTGGTTTGTCATTTTCACACAGGCAAATGCTGGGGCTGTACCTTAATTAAGGCCACGGCCGCTTCCTTCCCATTCCTAGGCCTTTCCTCTCCCATCGTCGCCATAAGACCTATCTGTGTCGGTGCGACGTAAAGCAACTAGAAAAAAAATTACACCTTCATACTCCATACCATGCGTACAAATATAGTCCAAATCTTGCCTGAATAGTTAGCGTAGTGGCGGTCAGTTTGTAAAGACCCGAGTTCGAATCCCGGTCGGTCCCCAGAGTTTAGCTGCGTCTGGTTAATTCCACTTTAATACATATCCTCGTTTACATACGACACATCATTCCACCAACCAGCACTGAAACACGCAATATTTAATATATCCCTCAGTATAACGTTGACGCCAGGAAGGGCACCCGGCCGTAAAACTTGATTTATTCTATAGGAATTCTAGCTCCAGATAATTGAAAAAAGACTAGGAATATAATAATAATAATAATAATAATAATAATAATATTTGACTGACTAAAATCATCTAAAATGCATCTCATGGAAGGCCAAAATAAGGCATTACAGCACTGTGGTAAAAACACAATGCCTGTATGTCAGCGAATGCCTCTCGGTTAATTAAAAATTGGAGAAGCTGGAGATCTAGAAAGAAGAATACTAGGCAAAATCTTGGGCCGAATGTAGATTGAAACCTGCTGGAAACTTCGGAACAACTATGGAGTCTACAAAACTGAGGAGAAAATTTCAGAGGCTATGAAAAAGACGAGGTTATCATTTCTGGGACATTTGTACAGAATAGACAAAACCAGACTAACCAAAACGTTATTCGACTGCTTGCGAAACAGGAAGACAACGACGGCCTGGATTAAGGAAGTTCATAAACATCTAGGGAAGTCCAACATCCAGGAAGTTCAGATGTTAGACAGAAAGAAACTTTCGAAGCATGATTCAAAATTTGGAACGGTTTCAAGTCGAAAGAACTGCAGAGACGCGAAGAGCCTGGACGAATGAACAGAAGAAACAACATAGCTAGCACCCGTATGAAGGAGTACTGAAGGAAGAGGAAACTTCAAAGAAAAAATGAAATTGTAGTTCGCAAATAAAAAATAACGTCCTACTAACTATATTTTTGTTTTTCGGAGACTGAGGTATCGGAACATTGTCCCGCAGAAGTTCTTTTACGTGCCAGTAAATCCATCGATACGAGGCTGACGTATTCGAGCACCTTCAAATACCACAGGACTGCGCCAGGATCAAACCTGCCAAGTTGGGATCAGAAGGGCAATCGTCTGAGCCACTCAACCAGGCGAAAGAAAGAAAGAAAGAAAGAAAGAAAGAAAGAAAGAAAGAAAGAAAGAAAGAAAGAAAGAAAGAAAGAAAGAAATTAATCCATGCGTATAAATTAAAGTGTGTTGATGTTCCCGAAATTAAAACCAGTTAATTATCTATCTAAGTGTCAACTTGAGATGTAGTTACGATGAACATTCATCGTATGTTGTTCTGCTGCTTAAGCTGAGTGAATTTTGAACAATCTGTCTAAATATCACACACTATACGATTATTGCAAGTTATGAAAGTGTGCTGCTTTCTCCTCTATCACTCCATTATGCTGTAATCGAGATTGTGAATTTATAGGTAAACATGTCGCTAGACTCGTGGAGGTCGTAGATTTTATGGCTCGGAGACAAGTGAATCCTGCCATTAACTCTTTGTGTCAAGATATTATCCGTCCGTCCGCACTTCGTTCTATAGTAATAGGCCGTTACGGGACTTCAAAGACTCTGCTGACGTGTTAAGTCAGATAGCGTCCGCTACGGTTTGATTACTGCAGCGCTCCCTACCCTCTCACCCTTCTCCCTCTCACACAACAAAGAGGAAGGATGTTCAAGAATAACCCTTACTTGGCCCAGATTTTTATGACCTAAAGCCATGTATTTATGCTTGCACCAGTTACCCAGTATTATGTTGAATACGACTGAAAATGTAAATGATGTTGAGAATATAATGAGAGCTCCGGAATTCATCTCAAGAGGATCTGGAGCGGGAGTTTTATTTAGCGATTAAGTACAAAATTTACCTTAGAATAGCACGGTATCAATTTCATGAGGCAAACTATACTATGGGGTCGTCGATGACCCATTAAAAGTGGACTGTTTAGTCAAATATTTATTTAAACTTTCATATTTATATTTTATGTTGTTTCTCTTTTTTATTGATCTTGAGTATAGAATTATATAATTTTTTATTGTTGAATGTGGATTCGTTCAGTACTTACGTAGATCTAATTTCATAAATATTTTTAATTTTTCGAATTCTAACAAACTACGTTTTAAAATCAGTATTCACTGTATTATTCTTTATCTTCTGGCTGCTTCTAGGTGAAGGAAAAATGTATATTAATTAAAAACAATACTAGTAAAATTGGATACATAATTGAAGATTACCCGGAATAAGGATGTAATGAACATTTTTTTGAAAAATGGGATTTTAGTGGTTATAAGGTGTATCATCACGCCTCTGTGCTGCGGTGTCATGTTACATTTGAACTTCAACCTGGTGTACAGCGAACAGAACGTTATCAACTGTGGTGCAAGGATGGAACATCATTGTAGGTTCATCACCAGGTGTAATAAATAATTTTAAAAAAGATCATTTTCTCGACATTTTACTGTTATTCTTATTATTACACTACTAATATTTGCTATCATTTGTGTTCCAAGTAAATGAAATGTATGGCTTTTAGTGCCGGGTGTGTCCGAGGACATGTTCGGTTCGACAGGTGCAGATCTTTTGATTTAACTCCCGTAGGTGACCTGCGCGTCGTACATTATTATTCCGGGGAGGTCTTTAATCACCCTCTTACGTACTATAGCTATTTTCTGACGAAATGATTTCAGAATTACGGTTTTGTGCGCATGAATAACATCACAGAATATTACACCGTGCTATCAGCTTGCATTGGGAGATAGTTCGTTGGAACCCGTCTGTTGGCAGCTCTGAAGATTGTTTTCCGTGGATTTTCCCACTTTCACACCAGACAAATGCTCGGGCTGTACATTAAGGCCACGGCAGCTTCCTTCCCACTTCTAACCCTTTCCTGTCCCATCGTCATCATGAGACGTAAAAGCAAATTACAATTTAAAAACGATAGTGCACCTTTATTTATTGCCTTCTTGATAGCGCTGTACGAATTTCTTATTCTTGTGTCTTGAATGGAAGGGATTGGTTGGTGACTGGCGACCATTTTTACCGTAGATTATTTTCCAGTGAGATGTGCTTTTTCAGTATCCGTGGACCCTACTAAAAACTCTTCCTCGACATCATCAAGTTTTACATCTTCACCATCACTATCAGGTTCTTAATCACCGTCATCATCATCATTTTCATTTCCCCTTGTCCAGCTCCTGCCAGGTCGTGGTGTCGATGGGACTTCTGCACCGTTGCCTCTCCTTCCACCACTCCTCTTCGGTAATTGTATTCCAGTCCAGTCTTCTTTTTCTTACACTTTTCTTGACAGAGTATCCATACTCACTCTGAACCACTCTTGCCATCTTTAGCTCTATCTTAGCCTCCATCACTTGTTTGGTATCCTTCCCTCCTCCATCCTCATCTCATAACATATCCAAACCATCTCGGTTTATTTTTCTGAGTTTCTCTACCCGTAAATCTTTTCTGACCTAAGCATTTTTTACTCTGTCTCTTCTCGTTTTCCCTACCATACTCCTCAGGAACTTCATCTCACTGGCCTGAATTTTACTCTCATCCCTTGCTGTCAGTGCCTAAGTCTCTGATACATACGTTAATATAGCGGTACAGAACATCTTGTACATTATCACTTTACATTTAATCACTGTATTAATCAAGATCTCTCAACTCACTGTGCACTTTGATTTCATGTCTTACTTTATCATCAATTATTTTTGAAATTTTGTCTCCTCAAAGACCGTCATTTCTACAGTTCGGTGCTTCAAGTTAAGTTCAAATAATGAATCATTCTACTTCAAACAGTTTTTCAATTAAATGTGACATGTAATGTGTAGAGAAAATTTTATCATCGCATGTATTGCTATACAAACTTCATTTCGTAGTCGTTTGTAACTCATGCACACAATTAACCCACAGTAAGTAAAGGAAAATGGTCGACAATTGCTGGAGCTCCAACAATTAACCAAACTCTTGTGGTAGAGTGAATAATAGCGAGCTAGTGCCGTTTGATGCGTTTGCGGAGATGATCTAAGATCGGCAAGGTCATGGGCGATCCTCACAGTGTGTTTAAAGGGTTAAAACGTAATTATAATAAAAACTAGCTGATGTACCCGTGCTTCGCTACGGGATTCTCAGAAAGACTGACTTTGTGATTTTCCTAACTGAAATCAACATAGGTCATTACAAAAACGTAAGTATGAATGTAGCGATTAAAAGCAATGCTATCATATAAAATACTCGATCAAATGGAAAGCCGCACGTTTTATCACTTTTAACGAACAGTGCTGCGGTTAGATTGCGGTGCCAATCTAATAGTCCAAAGTTCCAGAGCTGGGATGACCAGGCCGCAGATTGCCATGAACACTCATCTGTCATTATTCCGCTAAATATGCACACTGTTCATTCCAATCAATGCCTCAGAGTAGGGATTGAATAGCCCGAATGCTATGATGATCCAGTGTGTTACGTACCAGTAGTATCAGAAAATTTATAAACCAGGGGAATGGCATGCTAAAGAAGAAAGTTATCTAACTCCCCAGCTACTTCCCATCATTATTCAGGCAGGCTGTTACACTCTGTCCGACTGGGCGAGTTGACCTTGTTGTTAGCGGTGCGCATATGTGAGCTTGCATCCGAGAGATAGTGGATTCGAACCCCATTGTCGGCAGCGCTGAAGATGGTATTCCGTGGTTTCCCACTTTCACACCAGTCAAATGTTGGGCCTGTACCTTAATTAAGGCCTAAGTCACTCCTAGCCCTTTCCTATCCCATCGTCGCCATAAAACCTATCTATGTCGGTGCGACGGAAATCAAATAAAAATACTCTGTACGCAGCAGTAATCCTATCTACCGGAGATGAAGGGCAACAGATGACACAAAGCACATCACGACAAACAATGGTCAATGTAATGTTATTGTTGATCAGTGTTATGAGCTTTCTATATTGTAGGCCTACACATTTAGTTTTCTTTCGACTCTGTGATTTGTAAAATATTTTATAGCGTAAACTGTAGTTTCTTATTCTCCGACTTTACATACCGATTTTCATTAAATACTGTTTACCCATTTTCTCGTTACTCGGCGCTGATATGGACTTAGTAACAAAAATTCAAATTCATGAATATCTTGGTGATCATAGCCAGTACGGTAACAATGTATAAAACATGAATAGCAGGAAATTTAATACTATATAACCTTAGTTATCTAGCATCATCGACTAAACTTCTAAGAAATATTTGAGACTTACATTTTAGGCCTTCCCCTAAAGTACCATTTCACTCAACGTGAATAAAATAATTTACCGCCTAGACTATAGCAACTTATTTCCTGACTTTGCATACCGATTTTCATCAAGATAGGACTACTAATAACAACAATATTTGGGAATTAAATTTTAGGCCTTCCCCTAAACTACCATTTTTTTCAGCGTTAATACAATTATTGACAGCCTAGATTGTAGCAATTTATTCTCCAACTTTGCATACCCATTTTCTTTAAAATACGACCACTAATAACATAAATAGTTGAGAATTCAATTTTAGGCCTTCCCCAAACTACCATTTCACTCAGCGTGAGTAAAATAATTTATAGCCTAGATTGTAGCGGTTCATCCCCCGACTTCACATACCGATTTTCATTAGACCACTAATAACATAAATAGTTGAGAATTCAAATTTAGGCCTTCCCCTAAACTACCATTTCACTCAGCGCGAGTAAAATGATTTATAGCCTAGATTGTAGAGGCTCATCCCCCGACTTCACATACCGATTTTCATTAAATTCTCTTCAACCGTTTTCTCGTGACGCGTGTACATACATACATACATACATACATACATACATACAGACAGACAGACAGACAGACAGACATTATGGAAAAGTAAAAAGTTCATTT